>NC_025995.2:27662987-27695663 GCF_000442705.2 Elaeis guineensis | reverse complement strand
AGCGCAGTACTAGTATACTGTGCTGATTTTCTAAAGCAGGACTTCTGATCGAGATTCGTGGGCTTGTGTGGATGACTCCTAGAGGTCGGATGCGTGTGCGGATTGCAACATCATCCTCAAGCCTGGATCAGCAAGGTTAGAACGTCTAACTTGCAAGGTAATAGATCTGATCTATTGTTTAATACATACATTAGATGTAGTATAGAAACATGTTGATATGATCAACATGTAGTTCATGCTATATTTATATATTTTAATTTTTGATTTAATGCTATGTAATAATCATGTAATAGGATCTTAGATCTAGGGATTCTCTGATTTTAGAAAATAAATTTTGATTTATTTTAGTCTTCCGCTGTATGATCTTGAAAAAGTTTCAAGATCTAACCCTGAAACCCTAGATCTGGTTCCAACATAGACTTCGCAAGTAATTGACTGTGCCCAGAATCTTTCATCACTGTATTAAAAATATAGGTAGTCGGGTACCAAAATACAGTGAGTTGCTTGTGAATTATCATGGTGATCTCAGGTCGGAGGGACACTTATACCCATATCCTTCATGAGCTGCTCTTGATAGCAGCATGCTCCACAGTTGAGTCACATTCAGTAAAAATGTACTCTTATATTTAACTTGCATGCCATACCAGTATCTCTACACTCCTTAATTATGAGGACAATCAACTCATATGGCATACAATGATCTATACTTGATAAACATCATTATCCTATTAATAACGTATCATTTGATTGCAAACAAAATTTAAGAACTATTCGATAAATTCTTCTTTATCGAGTGTTTAATAGTTCTAAGGACTTCATCATAACAATAAGAGTTCTATAAGGAAGATAAAAAATGATGATAAATTGCCGAATAACTTTTATTAATTCAATTATAATTCATATACAAATTGCACAACTATATATAGTTAGATAATTGGCTTTAGGATATATTTTTAAAAAACTCCCACTTAGACTAAAATCAATTAGAACAGCATCTAATACCCATCTTCCATTTGTGATCTTCGAACTCCTTGATTCCAAGGGCATTAGTGAATGGGTTGACCTAGTTCTCTTTTTCATCAATCTTCTGAAGATTGATGTCACCTCGATTAATGATCTCTCAAACAAGATGATAGCGATGCAGAATATGTTTGGTTCTCTAATGGGACTTGAGTTCCTTTACTTGAGTTATGGCTCCAGTGCTGTCACAATACAATAGAACTAGACCATCAACTAAAGGAACCACTCCAAGTTCACTGATGAACTTTCTTAATTAAATTACTTTCTTGGCAACATCAGATGCCATAATGTATTCTACCTCACAAATAGAATCAGCCCTTGTGTGTTGCTTGAAATTTTTCTAGTATATCGCTCTACCATAAAGGGTAAAAATATAACCAGACACTTTTGCTGTCATCATGGTCTAATTGAAAATTGAAATCTATATATCCTATAAGTTTTAAGTCAGATTCTTCATAAATAAGTCATTAATCTTTAGTATTTCTCAAATACTTGAGGATAATTTTTATGACTTTCCAATGATTCTCTCTTGGATCAAACTGATACCTACTTGCTACTCCTAGTGAATAGGCCACATCCGACATTGTATAAGTCATGACGTACATAATAGATCCCACTATCGAGGCATATGAGATTCTACTCAAATGCTCTCATTTTCTTATGAAGTTATCGGACAATCCTTCTTAGAGAGAGAAATTCTTTGGCCTATCGATAGATAGCTTCTTTTGGAATTCGTTATGCTGAACCTTTCAGCAAGATATCAATGTACATGGATTGAGACAATCCCAGCAGATTTTTAGATCTATCTCTATAAATCTTCATCCCTAGGATGTAGGATACTTCTCTCAAATCTTTCATGGAGAATGAAGATGACAACCAAAGCTTCACACTTTGTAATATAAGGATGTCATTCCTAATTAAGAGAATATCATCTACATACAATACAAGAAAGATGACTATAGAACCGTTAGCCCATTCATAGACACAAGGCTCCTCTCCATTCTTAACGAATCCATACATTTTGATTGTTTTATCAAAATGCATGTTCCAACTTTGAGATGCTTGCTTCAATCCATAAATGAATATTTATAGCTTGCATATCTTAGATTTATCTGTACATGTGAACCCTTCAGGCTGTATCATATACATCTCTTCTTCTAGCTCTCCATTAAGGAAAGTCGTCTTGATATCCATTTGTCAGATTTTATAATCCAAGTATGCTGCTATCGCAAGTATAATCTGAATGGATTTAAGCATTACCATAGGAGAAAATATCTCGTCATAGTCTATATCATAACGTTGATGATATCTCTTGGCAACTAAACAAACTTTATAGTGTAGGAACCAGATCTAGGGTTTCAGGGTTAGATCTTGAAATTTTTTCAAGATCATACAGCGGAAGACTAAAATAAATCAAAATTTATTTTTTAAAACCAGAGAATCTTTAGATCTAAGATCCTATTACATGATTATTACATAGCATTAAATCAGAAATTAAAATATATAAATATAGCATGAACTACATGTTGATCATATCAACATGTTTCTATACCACATCTAATGTATGTATTAAACAATAGATCAGATCTATTACCTTGCAAGTTAGACACTCTAACCTCGCTGATCTAGGCTTAAGGATGATGTTGCAAGCCACATATGCATCCGGTCTCTAGGAGTCATTCACACGAGCCCACGAATCTCGATCAGAAGTCCTGCTTCAGGAAATCAGCACAGTATGCTAGTACTGCACTGATCCTTCTTTGATGGTTGATCAGGTGCCTCCTTCTGCTTGATTTAGACTCTTCCAAAGATGAAAAGTATAAGGAGGAGTTTCAGATCTGAGATGCTCTCAGAAAACTCAAGATGGAGGGAGGAAAGATATGAAAACAAAAAACTCAGAAGAAGACCCTCTTCATCTTCACATTTTTCTCTCTAGACACCCAAACTTGTGTCTTTTATATCTCCACGACCTAAAGGTCTTTCTTTTTGATTTTTGGATGGATCAAAGGTCTCTCAAATCTATATCTTCTCTTAAAATTTCATGAAGAAACTCATTTTATATAGAGAGATATGATAGAGTCCTTGTCTAGGTCAAATACCTAGTCAAGGCTTATCCAAACATGGCAAGTTAAGGGGCGCCCAACTCTTGAGCACCTCCTCCATATTTTTATGCATGGATCACTAGAAAAGGGTGCACAATGTGTATCCTAAAAGCTATGAAAATTCTAAAAAAAAATTTAGATAAATTCGGTGCAAAATTGAAAGAGTTTTGGATTTCTAAAACTCTATCTCATAGAATTCGAAATCCAAACTTATTCCTTTTTGATTTGATCCAAACCACCTTCTATGTAAGAAAGAAGAGAGGAAACCTTTTGTGAACGTGGGAGAGACCTGGGAGAGGGCTTTTATCGCACAAAATAAGTGGAGATTGGCGTTGAATAAGAGAGAGGGCGTGGGGAAGGCTTATGTGGCGCAAGGTGGAATCCTAGTCTTACTAGGATTCTATCTTATGACTTGTTTTAATTTCGTTTCCCAAACCAAATCAAACCAAAATTAGATAAACCTAATTAAAATAGATCTTAACCCAATTAAGAACCTAATTTAATCAGATTAAATTAGATTTAAATCTAATTTAATTTTCTAATCAAATTAGAAATTAGATTGACCCAAGTCCTAGTTGAACTAGGACTAGTTTTTCCTTGCACTTGGCTTATCCAATAAACCAATTGGACTTGATCCAATCAAGTCCAAAATAAATCTAATTAAATTATATTTAATTAGACTTAATCTCAGTCCATTGGCTTAATCAAATTAAGCCAATTAGCAATCGAATTGCTAATCGATCCTCCTGCAATACTTGCACTGGGTTAAATGTCAATCGTATTGATCATTTAACCCTAGAACGATTTTTAATCGTTGATCAACCATCCGATCGGATCATGAACTCTAATGTGTGTGACCTCATAGGTCCGAACCTAAGCTGGTAGCATAGGAACAAATTTTTATACCAATCGAAGTGATCATCTAGCAATGATACCCGACGACCAGATAGGTCGAATGTATAGAACAACATCTTTAGAACCCATGCGGATATAGTTTTCATATAATTCATCCCCTTGACCAAAATGATCATAGGACACCCTAGAGTTCAACTGTCAACTCTGATCAGGTTGTCCACATTGTATTTCAAAATATCAAATCCATCTGATGGATTATCCTGGCCAAGGTTTTGCTAAATTGAAATACAGTGACTCATTCTTCTCCAACTCTTGGAGTGGTCAATCCCATCTCGATCACACTCTGACTTCGCAAGTACTTGACTATGCCTAGAAGCCTTCCATCCCTGAATTAAAAATTCAGTTAGTCCAGTACCAAAGCACGTGAGTTGCTTGCAAGTCACTGAGGCGATCTCAAGTCTAAGGGACACTTATACCTATATCCCATCAGAGACATTCTCGACAGCAGAATACTCTGGAGTTGGTCACGTTCAATGATGATGTACCCTTACATCTCACCTGTATGCCATACCAGTGTCTCCACACTCCTTGGTTAAGAGGACAACCAACCCATATGACCTACAGCGACCTATGCTTGATAGAAGCTGTCGTCCTTATTAACAGCTTATCATTTGGTCGTGAACAGTTTTAAGGACTAATCGATAAATCCTCTCTTTATCGAACTTAAATAGTCCTAAGGACTTCATCATAACAACGGAGTTCATTAGAAGATGAAAGCTTATGATGAATATGCCAAATATATTTTATTTATTAACAAATCAATTACAATACTTGGTTGCTCAACCGTCAACAGCTTGACGATTGGCTTTTTGGGACACATTTCCCAACAACTCCCACTTGTCCTAAAGCCACTCGGCACAGTATCTAATACCCATCTTCGACTTGTGGTTGTTGAACTCCTTTATCGCCAGGGCTTTAGTGAAGGGGTCGGCTAGGTTCTCCTTTCAGTCGATCTTCTGAAGATCGACGTCATCTCGATCCACGATCTCTCAGACCAGATGGAAGCAACGCAAGATGTGCTTCGTCCGCTGATGTGCTTTGGGTCCCTTCACCTGAGCTATGGCACCAGTGCTGTCGCAGTAGAGCAGGACTGGACCAATGTGGGAGGGTGCTACTCCAAGCTCGTTGATGAATTTCCTCAGCCACACAGCTTCCTTCGCGGCATCCGATGCTGCGATGTACTCCGCTTCACAAACAGAGTCTGTCACAGTATGCTGCTTGGAACTCTTCCAGTAGATGGCTCCACCATTCAGAGTAAAGATATAACCCGACACTCTCCTGCTGTCATCATGGTCAGATTGGAAGCTGGAGTCTGTGAACCCTACAAGTTTCAGATCTGACTCGCCATAAACCAACCATTGGTCCTTAGTATTTCTCAAATACTTAAGGATGGCTTTAACCACTTTTCAGTGATTTTCTCTAGGATCAGATTATTATCTACTCACTACTCCTAGTGAGTATGCCACATCTGGTCTTGTACATGTCATGGCGTACATGATAGATCCCACGACTGAAGCATATGGGACTCTACTCATACACTCTCTCTCTTCAGGAGTTGTCGGACAATCCTTCTTAGAGAGAGAAATTCTTTGGCCTATCGATAGATAGCCCTTCTTGGAATTCTCCATGCTGAACCTCTTCAGCACAGTGTCTATGTACATGGACTGGGATAACCCAAGCATCCTTTTAGATCTATCCCTATAGATCTTCATCCCTAGGATGTAGGATGCTTCACCCAAGTCCTTCATGGAGAACTGTGATGACAAACAAACTTTTATTCCCTGTAGTCCGGAGATGTCATTCCTGATTAAGAGAATGTCATCCACGTACAAGATAAAAAATACCACAACTGGACCATTTGCCCATTTATAGATGCAGGGCTCTTCTCCATTCTTAATGAAGCCATACGTTTTGATCACCTTATCAAAATGCATGTTCCAACTCCGAGAAGCTTGCTTCAATCCATAAATGGATCTCTGAAGCTTGCACACCTTGGACTCATCTGTGGATGTAAACCCCTCAGGTTGTATCATATACACCTCTTCGGTCAGCTCTCCATTCAGAAAAGCTGTCTTTACATCCATCTGCCAGATCTCATAATCCAGATGGGTAGCTATTGCAAGCTTTATCCGAATGGATTTGAGCATTGCCACAGGGGAAAATATCTCATCATAATCAATACCATAAAGTTGACGACCAGACGGGCTTTATAGGTCTCCACCTTTCCGTCTGTGCCCCTCTTCTTTTTGAAGACCCATTTACACCCAATGGGTTTAACCCCTTCAGGTGGGTCAACCAATGTCCATACATCGTTGACCTTCATGGACTTCATTTCGGATTTCATGGCTTCAAGCCATTTCTCAGAATCAGGTCTCTGCATTGCATCCATATAGGTGATCGGATCCTCATTATTCTCATCAAGTTAGATGGGATCACCGTCCCGGACCAAGAAACTATAGTCTCTGTCCGGCTGACACGGTACTCTATCGGATCGCCTTAATGGTGCAGGTATATTGGCCTCCGGATCTGATCTAATCATATCCGACTCAGGTTCAGCTATTGGTGTCGGTCCTTCTACCTATTGAACTTCATCAAGTTCAACCTTAGAGGCAACGGTTCCTTCACCAAGGAACTCCTTTTCTAAAAAGATTGCCTTAAGGCTAACGAACACCTTTTGTTCATCAGCATGGTAGAAAAAATATCCTTTTGTCTCTTTGGGGTATCCTATGAATGAGCATTTGTCAGACCTAGGTCCAAGTTTGTCTGTGACTAATCGTTTGACATAGGCCGAGCACCCCCAGACCCTAAGGTGTGAAAGTACTGATTTACGTCTCGTCCATATCTCATATGGAGTCTTAATTACAGACTTACTTGGAATCCTATTTAACAGATAACAGGCCGATTCGAGTGCATATCCCCAGAAGGATATCGGCAAGCTAGCAAAACCCATCATGGATCGGACCATGTCTAATAGAGTCCAATTCCTCCTTTCAAACACACCATTATGCTGTGGTGTTCCTGGAGGAGTCCATTAGGAGAGAATCTCATTCTCCTAGATATGTGAGAAACTCACTAGAAAGGTATTCTCCTCCTCGATCAGATCGAAGAGTTTTAATACTCTTTCCAGTTTATTTTTCTACTTCACTTCAAAATTGTTTGAACATTTCAAATGAATCTGACTTATGTTTCATCAGATAGACATATCCATGTCGGGATAGGTCATCCGTGAAAGTTATGAAGTAGAAATATCCACCTTTAGCACTGGTGCTCATGGGCCCACATACATCAGTATGTACTAGGCCCAAGAGCTCAGTAGCTCTCTCACCTTTTCCAGTAAAAGATGACTTGATCATTTTATCAAGAAGACAGGACTCACAGATTGGAAGTGATTCATAATCACTGACTTCGAAGATTCCCTCTTGAGTCAACCTGTTTATTCTGTTCTTGTTTATATGACCTAGCCTACAGTGCCATAAGTAGATATCTGACACACTATCTAATCTAGGGTGCTTGCCAGTAGAATAGACTCTTATCAGGCTTGATCATTTTGGTTTGGCTCTGCACAGATGTCCTAGCCTGAACTTGCACCTTCTTCACTTTCTTCTTCTTGTTCTTTTTCCCTTTCTTAAAAGGTCAAGAACAGAAGACGAACCTCCCACTAAGTTCACCGACTCCTTATGGAGTTGGTGATCTTTTTCAAAGTTTTGAAGCAACCCCAGTAATCCATGGTAGTTTACTTCAGGCTTTGTCATTCTATAATGAGTGAGGAATGGGAGATAAGACTTGGGCAGCGAGTTCAGTATTGCATCTTTCCCAAGCTGCTCATGCAAGAAAAAGTCGAGCTTGCTCAATCGTTCCATCAGCTCGATCATGTACAATACATGATCAGTGACAGAGGCACCATCCCACATTTTGGTGTTGAAGATGGCACAACTGGTCTTGTGCCTCTCGACGTCATCGGATGTGCCAAAGGTATCCTCTAACATTTGAAGCATGTTCTTTGGCTGAGCCATCTTGAATCTGCGACTGAACTCGTCGCTCATGGTAGCCAGCATAATACAGCGCACCATGGTCCGATCACTGAGCCACTTCTGGTAAGTGTCTTTGACTGTTCCACGTGTATTGACAGCTGGCTCCTCAAGTGCAGGATCCATTATCACATATAGGATCCATTCATGCTCCAGGACTATCTTCAATTTTCGGTACCAGCTACCAAAGTTGGGTCCCACCAACTTATCATTGTCCAACAATGATCGGAGCGATAGGGAAGTGGCCATATTTGCACAAAGGAGAATCATAACCTAATTAGTAATTGATTCATTAAACCTAAGGATTTGGACTTTAATCAAAAGGTTTCTCTCACTATTTTATTCGAATTGGTAGCCTCTACCTTCAATTCGAAGAATTACCCTAATTCCTTAGCAGGTACTAGAATCCACTTAGACTGCACACAAGCCCAACTTTGGTTGGCCAACTCATGTATATCTAAGGGTAGGTACATAACCAATTGTTTCTCTAAATAATTTCTAGTAATTTTAATTTTACCCCAGAAACCTAATCAGTAGGTTTTGGCCTCCACTGTAAGGATCCAGTTAGGTCCAACCATTAACATGATCATACTTGGTGTATCTAACCAATGAATGATTAAGCCCAACTTTGGTTGGCTCACCTAACCACCATTAGAGAGACACTTCCAAGTCGTCATATGATGAGTGATAATTCCATTAGTCAACAAGCACCAGGCCTTTGGGTCTGCAATGATTATTGAGTTAATAGACTCATTATCAAACACCTTAATGAGATGCTATGACTCAGTTATCTCCATAACTTTATCATTTTAAGGACCTAATAATTTTAGAAGATTTAAATAATATAGAGGATGAAGTCAGATGAACCAGCTTATCATGATCCTCCCACTAGCTTCACCAAGTCAGCTTAAGGGAGACCAGGGCTGGTCTAGGAGCACCTAAATCAGTCACACTGATTTACCTAGCTGACATGGGTCAGCTCGAATAGTCAAGTGATCCGATCAAAACATAATTTCACCAAGAGGCCAGGTAAGTTCGATCAGTGGGAGGGTTTGCCAAAGCTTGCCTTAGACACCATCAAAAATGGCCAGGTAAGCGGGCTCCCAATTAAAAACCACCGATCTGGTTTACCTTAGACACCAACTGGTTTAATTAGTTTCGATTAGATCAACCTAACAGTTTGTGCTAAATCGCTTAGCCAAGAATCAAGTCCATTTGGTTCTCGTTAAAGACATGGACTTGACCAACTACAACTATTGTAATTGATCTAGAGAATCCTTGACCTAATCTAAGACAACAATTGATTAGATTTAGTCAATTCTCTAATTAAGTCAATCTTTAATCTAACTATAGGTCAAACCCAATTAATGGACCTAATTCCCACTAACCCATTAACCCAATGTGTTATGATTTGTGTCTTAGGTTCTTCAATTCACAATCCTAGAACCTAATCAAACAACTTCTTAATTCTTAATTAAGTTTTGGGCAGAGGGTTGGGTTCAGCTTTTCAAAAAATAATTTTCATATTTGTAAAACAATTTTACAATATGATTCTACCAACCATATTGTATGTTTGATTCATAATCAAGATACAAGTGAAATAAACATGAAACTACTTTAGATCTAATCTAAACAGGTTCATGTAATTGAAATAATTTTAACTTTAAATAATTTTTTTGTACAAAAATTATTAACAAAAAGATTTTATTTCAGATTTAAATATCTTTTAAATCTAATAAATCATAAATTTAATCTAGATCATATCTAACAAATTTATGATTAAAGCTAGATCTACACAAACTAGGACAACCTTTGCACTGCAAGGGGTAAACCTTACAGCAGGACAACCTTGCAGTTTGTGATTGATCTAAAATTTTAATTTTAGATTTAATAATCAGATTATAAATTAGATCTAATCTAAGAAATAATCTAAGTATGTATAAATAATCATGTAATAAAGAACCTAGGCTCTGATACCAATTGTAGGAACCAGATCTAGGGTTTCAGGGTTAGATCTTGAAACTTTTTCAAGATCATACAGTGGAAGACTAAAATAAATCAAAATTTATTTTCTAAAATCAAAAAATCTCTAGATCTAAGATCCTATTACATAATTATTATATAGCATTAAATCAAAAATTAAAATATATAAATATAGCATTAACTACATGTTGATCATATCAACATGTTTCTATACCACATCTAATGTATGTATTAAACAATAGATCAGATCTATTACCTTGCAAGTTAGATGCTCTAACCTCGCTGATCCAGGCTTAAGGATGATGTTGCAAGCCGCACATGCATCCGGCCTCTAGGAGTCATCCACACGAGTCCACGAATCTCGATCAGAAGTCCTGCTTCAGGAAATCAGCACAATATGCTAGTACTGCGCTGATCCTTCTTTGATGGTTGATCAGGTGCCTTCTTCTTCTTGATTTGGACTCTTCCAAAGATGAAAAGTATAAGGAAGAGTTTTAGATCTGAGACACTCTCAGAAAACTCAAGATGGAGGGAGGAAAGATATGAAAACAAAAAACTCAGAAGAAGACCCTCTTCCTCTTCATATTTTTCTCTCTAGACACCCTAACTTGCATCTTTTATATCTCCATGACCCAAAGGTCTTTCTTTATGATTTTTGGATGGCTCAAAGGTCTCTCAAATCTCTATCTTCTCCTAAAATTTTATTAAGAAACTTATTTTACAAAGAGAGATATGATAGAGTCCTTATCTAGGTCAAATACCTAGTCAAGGCTTATCAAAACATGGCAAGTTAAGGGGCACCCAACTATTGAGCACCTCCTCCATATTTTCATACATGGATCACTATAAAAGGATGAAAAATATGTACCCTAAAAGTCACAAAAATTGTAAAAAAAAAATTGGATAAATTCGGTGCAAAATTGAAAGAGTTTTGGATTTCTAAAACTCTATCTCATAGAATTCGAAATCCAAACTTATTCCTTTTTTATTTGATCCAAACCACCTTCCATGTAAGAAAGAAGAGAGGAAACCTTTTGTGAACGTGGGAGAGACCTAGGAGAGGGCTTTTGTCGCACAAAATAAGTGGAGATTGGCATTGAATAAGAGAGAGGGCGTGGGGAAGGCTTATGTGGCGCAAGGTGGAATCCTAGTCTTACTAGGATTCTATCTTATGACTTGTTTTAATTTGGTTTTCCAAACCAAATCAAACCAAAATTAGATCAACCTAATTAAAATAGATCTTAACCCAATTAAAAACCTAATTTAATCAGATTAAATTAGATTTAAATCTGATTTAATTTTTTAATCAAATTAAAAATTAGATTGACCCAAGTCCTAGTTGAATTAGGACTAGTTTTTTCTTGCATTTGGCTTATCCAATAAACCAATTGGACTTGATCCAATCAAGTCCAAAATAAATCTAATTAAATCATATTTAATTAGACTTAATCTCAGCCCATTGGCTTAATCAAATTAAGCCAATTAGCAATCGAATTGCTAATCGATCCTCCTGCAATACTTGCACTGGGTTAAATGTCAATCGTATTGATCATTTAACCCTAGAACGATTCTTAATCATTGATCAACTATCCGATCGGATCATGAACTCTAATGTGTATGACCTCATAGATTCGAACCTAAGTCGGTAGCACAGAAATAAATTTTTGTACCAATCGAAGTGATCATCTAGCAATGGTACCCGACGACCGGATAGGTCGAATGTATAGAACAACATCCTTAGAACCCATGCGGATATAATTTTCATATAATTCATCCCCTTGACCAAAATGATCATAGGACACCCCAGAGTTCAACTGTCAACTCTGATCAGGTTGTCCACATTGTATTTCAAAATATTAAATCCATCTGATGGATTATCCTGGCCAAGGTTTTGCTAAATTGAAATACAGCGACTCATTCTTCTCCAACTCTTGGAGTGGTCAATCCCATCTCGAACATACTCTGACTTCGCAAGTACTTGACTGTGCCCAGAAGCCTTCCATCCCTGAATTAGAAATTCAGTTAGTCCAGTAGCAAAGCACAGTGAGTTGCTTGCAAGTCACTGAGGCGATCTCAAGTCTAAGGGACACTTATACCTATATCCCATCAGAGACATTCTCGACAGCAGAATACTCTAGAGTTGGTCACGTTCAATGATGATGTACCCTTATATCTCACCTGTATGCCATACCAGTGTCTCCACACTCCTTGGTTAAGAGGACAACCAACCCATATGGCCTACAGCGACCTATGCTCGATAGAAGCTGTCGTCCTTATTAACAGCTTATCATTTGGTCGTGAACAGTTTTAAGGACTAATCGATAAATCCTCTCTTTATCGAACTTAAATAGTCCTAAGGACTTCATCATAACAACGGAGTTCGTTAGAAGATGAAAGCTTATGATGAAGATGCCAAATATATTTTATTTATTAACAAATCAATTATAATACTTGGTTGCTCAACCGTCAACAGCTTGACGATTGGCTTTTTGGGACACATTTCCCAACATATAGGTCTCCACCTTCCAGTCTGCACCTCTTTTTCTTTTGAATATTCATTTGTACCCTATGGATTTTATCTCTTCAAGTGAATCAATGAGTGTCCATACATCATTGATCTTCATAGACTCCATTTTAGATTTTATGGCTTCGAGTCATTTTTTAGAGTCAGATCTCTACATGCCATCCATATAGGTGATTGAATCCTTATCATTTTCATCTAGTTCAACAGGATCACCATTTCGAAACAAAAAACTATAGTATTTATTAGATTGATGCGGTATTCTATCAGATCTGCTTAAAGGTATCTCTACAACAGACTCCAGATTTGATTCTCTAATCAAATCTAGTTTCGTATGTCCACTTGATTGTGTCAGTTCTTTTATCTGTCAAACTTCATCAAGCTCAATGTTAGTGGCATTAATTCCTTCCTTAAGAAACTTTTTTTTCAAAAAGACTGCCCTACTGCTAACAAACATCTTTTGTTCTTCAGTAAGATAGAAGTAATATCTTCTAGATTTCTTTGGATATCCTATAAACAAGTATTTATCAGACCTAGATCCAAGCTTATCTGTCTTTAAATGTTTGATATAAGTTGGACATCCCCAAACTTTAAGGTGTGTTAGTATCAGCTTATGCCCTATCCATATCTCATATGATGTTTTATAGATAGACTTGCTCGAAATCTTATTCAGTATATAACAAGCAGACTCAAGAGCATATCTCCAAAAGGAGATTGGCAAACTGATAAAATCCATCATGGATCGAACCATTTCTAATGGCGTTCGATTCCTCCTTTAAGACACCCCATTATGTTGTGGTATCCCAGGAGGAGTCTAATGTAAGAGAATCCCATTCTCTTCTAAATATATTAAAAATTTATTGAAAAGATATTCTCTTCCTCGATTTGATCGAAGAATTTTAATACTCTTTTTGATTTATTTTTTTACTTCATTGTGAAATCGTTTGAACATTTCAAAAGATTCGAACTTATGCTTCATAAGATAGACGCACCCATACTTACATAGGTCATCAGTGAAAGTGATAAAGTAATAATATCCACTTTTGACACTTGTGTTCATGGGTCCACATACATCAGTATATACTAGACTCAGAACATCGCTGGCCCGTTCATCCTTTTCAGTAAAGGGTGACTTAGTCATCTTTCTAAGAAGACAGGATTCACAGATCAGCAATGATTCACAATCATTGATATCGAGGTTCCCTCTTTGGTTAACCTGTTTATCCTATTCTTATTTATTTGACCGAGCCGATAATGCCAAAGATAGGCATCGATGATATAATCTATTTTTGAGCATTTGTTTGACGTGTACATTATAATAACAGGCTATGATAAAATGTATATGTCATATTTTAATTATCCATGTATAATTATAGTATCATTCATAATGATATCATAAAAATTATCTTTTATTAAGAAATTAAAACCAACTTTGACCAAAAGACTTATAAAAATAATATTCATCATAAAGAAAAGATAATAATGACAATCATTTATTATGATAATTTTTGAACTAAAAATAAGTTGAACTACTCCTAATGCTAGAACTGAAATAAGACTTCCATCTCCAACGTTCAAAACTTGCTCATCTTGCATAAACTTCCTACTGATTTGAAATTTTTATAATGAATTACAAATATTAATTAGACTTTCAGTATTCAATATCCAAATAGTAGTATTATAAATAGAGAAATTACAAGATATTATCATATAAGTATCTTGACCAGCAATTATTTGCTTATTCCTCTTTCTAGGCCTATTAAGGTCAAGAGAAGCAAGATATTGAGGATAATTTCTCTTTCAGTACCCCAACTTCTTACAAAAGAAGTATTATGTTTGACTCTGCACTGCTTTGGACTACTTGGTCTGATTGGGCTTAGAAGCCCCATCATGATTATTCTATACCTTCTTCTTCTTACCCCTCTTATAGGACCGATGCCCACTGAGGACTTATCCACTACATTTATCGGCTCCTTGTGGAGCTGATTGTCCTTCTTATAAGTCTACAGTAATCTTAACAAACCATAGTAGTTCACTGCAAGATTGATCATTCTATAATAACTCAAGAAAGGTAGGTAGGACTTGGAGAGCGAGTTAACAATGGCATCTTTGCCTAACAAGTCATGCCAGAAAAAATCAAATTTGCTCAGGCGCTCGATGTAATATTTATTTATGATGATTATTATCTAATTTTGATATGATCAAAATATAATAATCAGATCTAAAATAATTTAGATTAGATTTAAATTATCTAGATTAGATGATCTGAGTAGCGAAGTAATCAGATCGGATTTGTCACCAGGTCGTCCGGTCATAGGAGATAATAGAGATTGGATATCTCTTTTTTTAATTCAATTAGATTCTCTTATGACATGTAGGGGTGCCATTATGGCTAAATCCTATGAAGATGAATGCAAAAAGAAAATTTTACTTTTCTGTAAAATCTTAAGATTATGTATATGATACATTATATAAAAAGTATTTGTATCTAATCTTTGCAAATAAAATTAGAATCATAAATATATTTAGAATAGTTCTAAAATAATTTATGATTGATTTTATTACTATTTATGTAGAATTATTTTGATCTAAAATTAATATAATTATTGTAGTTCGCCTATTGAGTTGACTCAATTTTGTTTGGGTCGACTCAGGATCCTGATTAGTCAGCTCAATTTCTGTTGAGCTGACTTAATATAGCAGATTGAAATTATGATTTATAATTCATCATCAATGAGTCAACTAAGTCTTAAAACTTAGTCGACCCATTATGATGAGTCAGCTCAATCCAGGGGTGAGCCGATTCAAGTTCAGATCTAAATAATCATGCATAAAATTAATTATAAAAATATTTATAAAATTTGAAATTATTTTAAATATGGAACCCCTACCTATAGCCTCAAACTTAATTGAAAATTAAGTTGAACAAATTAGATCTAAAATTATGAATTAAAGATCTAATGTCATTCACATAAAACATGGATAATGGGTTAGCATGATCAGATCCTCTTTATTGTTTTAGATCCTAGGGTTAGAATCAAAGATTAAATAGACTAAATAGAGAAATTGATTAAGTCTAATCAAAAGTTGAATTAAATTAAATCAAAATTTATCTAGAGCCAATACAATAGTTATAGTTGGTCTAGTCTATGTCTTTGATTAGACTCAAATGGACTTTGATCTTAAGCTCAACGGTCGAATCCAAATCCATAAGTAGATCCAGTTGAAACTGATTCACCAGTTAGTGTCTAAGGTAAGTTTGACAGTCTTGATCGATGGTCATTAATTAGGAGCTACTCGCATAGATTGAGTCTATGATGAGTTAATGGCATATCCCTCCCACCGATCTCACTTACTTAACCAACATGGTGAATCAATTTTGATCAGATCACTTAATGATTAGGGTTGACCCATGCTTACTAGAAAATCAATTCGACTGATTTAAGTGCCCCTAGTTTGACTTATCTTTATTCTCGACATGATTTGATGAAGTCAGTGGGAGGATTGATGACTTGTCAATTGGACCGACTTGTTTTAATCCATCCTAATCTGACTTAGTGAAGTCAGTGGAACATTGAGATTAGCTAGTCTGTGTATTTAATTTGTTAAATTATGTTAATCAAATTTTTTTAAATTATTAAGTCCATAAAATGAGCTAGTTATGGTGATAACTAGATCATAGCCACCCATTAAGGTGAATGGTAATGAGTTCATTATTTTTTATTAACATTACAGGCACCATCCATCTGGTGTTTCTCGAATGATAGAATTATTATTCATCATATGATGACTCTATTGTACTATCTGATGAATGGTTAGGTTGGCCAAGCCATACTCGAACCCAATTATTCATTAGTCAGAATCACTGAGTAGGTTCATGTTAATTGTTGGATCTAATCAGACTTTCAGTGGAGGCCTATCGCCTACTAAATAAAATCTGAAATAAAATTAATTATTAAAAATTATTTAAAAAAATAATTAGTTTAAAATCTACCCATAGATGCATATGGGTTGGCCGAGCCATACTCGGATCTATATGCAATCTGTGTGGATTCTAGTACCCGCTAAAGAATTAAGATAATTCTTCGAATTGGTATTAGAGGCTACCAATTCATATAAAATAGTAGGAGAACCTTTAGACTAAAGTCCATGTCTTTAGGCTTGATTAATTCAAATACTAATTAGGTCTGTGTTATTCTTTCTTTTTAGAAATGGCTAAAAATTTATCACTCCACTCACTGTTTGATCGTGATGAGCTTATTGGACCCAACTTCGATAGTCAATATCAAAACTTGAACATGGATCTTGAGCCCAATCTAGCTAAAAAATTTAGGGTTGAACCGAGTCAAGCAGACTATGATCCAAATAGGCTAAAGAGAAATGAGCAATTAGTTGCTGATCAAGGTGCTTATATGATAACACCTTATAATTTCTCTATATGTGACACTACTATCTGGGTATTGGATATCGAAAGTTCAGTTCATATATGCAATTCATTGCAAGGACTTCAAGTTAGTAGAAAATTTGAGAATGGTGAGAGATTCCTGAATATGGGGATGCAAGTCAAGTTTCAATCCTGGCTTTAGGAGCTGTCGAGTTTATTTTCAAATCTAATAGTATCATTTTGAGTGCTTGTCACTATTGTCTATCTTTCTTGATGAATATAATCTCTGTTGGCCTTTTGACCAAAGATGGTTATAGATTATCAATAAAGATTGTAATATCATTATGAATAATATTATAATAATATGAGATAATTAAGAAATGGATCTATATTTTATCACAGCCTATGAGTGTAATGTACACTCCAAATAAACATCTAAAGTTAGATAATGTCACAGATGCCTACCTTTAGCATTGTAGGCTCGATCATATTAACAAGAACAGGATAAATAGGTTAGCACAAGAGGATATCCTTAATATCAATGATTATGAGTCATTGCTGATTTGTGAGTCTTGTCTTCTTAGAAAGATGACTAAGTCATACTTTATTGAAAAAGGTGAACGAACTAGTGAAGTTCTAGATCTAATACATAGTGATATATATGGAACTATGAACATTAGTACTAGAAGAGGATATAGCTATTTCATTACATTCACAGATGATCTATCCAGGTATGGGTATATCTATTTGATAAAACACAAGTCTGAATCGTTTGAAATATTCAAATAATTTCATAATGAATAGAAAAATAAATTGAAAAAATATTAAGACTCTTCGGTCTGACCGAGAGGATGAATATATTTTCAATGAATTTCTGACATATCTTAGAGAAAATAGGATTCTCTCATAATAGACTCCTCTAGGGACACCACAGCATAATAGTGTCTCAAAAAAGAGGAATCGAATCTTGTTGGATATGGTTCGATCCATGATGGAGTTTGCAAGTCTGTCGATCTCTTTTTGGAGATATACACTTGAGACAGCTTGTTTTGTGCTCAATAATATTTTGAGCAATGTTCTCCATGAATTGATTTTGATGATTACAAAATATTTGAGGGGGTTACTAATGATTTTGGCTTGGAAAAAGATTTATTGTATTTCAGAGGCAAAATTATAATTTTATCAAGTTTTGATTCAAAAATTCAAGAGCAAGAACAGAAGATTTTGATCTATTGGAGGTAATTTTATATTTTTTGA
Organism: Elaeis guineensis; assembly: GCF_000442705.2. Lineage (NCBI taxonomy): Eukaryota > Viridiplantae > Streptophyta > Magnoliopsida > Arecales > Arecaceae > Elaeis > Elaeis guineensis. The sequence goes on along the minus strand of NC_025995.2, from coordinate 27,677,453 downwards.
ATGTATATTTTGAGAAAAAATTAAGTTTAAAAAAAAGATCGACCCCTAGGTCGACCCCTGTCAAAAGGACTGAACGGTATGCTATTTTTGGCTGGCATACCCAAAGGAGAGACCTTAGGGATCGATCTTTATTGACTGTGCAATCAAAGATACAGAACAGTCACTATGAGTCGATCCCTGTGCAGGGGTCGACCCTATAAATCAACCCCTGTGCAGGAGACGATCCTATGAGTCGACCCCTGTAATGAAAATTTTCGTAACGGTTAGTTTTTTAGCTCGTTTGGACCTCATTTAATGCTCTCCAATGGTTCTAAACTTGCCATATCTCTCTTTAGCATCTATTGAAGATATAAAAGCACTTGAAGGAGGAAAAAAGAAAAGGATTTCAAAAATTTTCAAGCATTCATTTCAGCCCTAAGCAAAAAATCCTCTTTAAGCAAAAGAAGCTTTCATTTCAAGTTCACCAACCCTCAAGAGCTTATTCAAGTCTTCAACAATCTCGAAGAAAATCAAAAAACTTTTTCCTTGTTGTGTAAATGTATTTGAGATTTTATTTGCTCATTAAAGGAGCTAAACTTGTATTTTCTTGTCATTAACTCTTATACTCTGTTTTTGTCTTATCTTTAGTTTTGGAAGGGTTCCAAAACTTGGATAGGTTAATCCAAACCTTGAATTGAATTATATTGGGTTGGTTTGTACACAAGAAATAAGTATTCTAGCTTAGGATAGCTAGAGTCGGAGGTACCGATGTTGTATTCTTATTGAATACGTTTTAGTGGATTTAAATTTTAAAAGAAGCTTGGAGAGTGGATGTAGGTGCAAGGTTGGCACCGAACCAATATAAACCTTAATTGTTTGTGGTGTGCTTACTTACTCTCTATCTAAATTTTTTTATTTTCTTGCATTCTTGCATCTCATTTCTACACTTTACTTAAATCACCTACTACATTTAACTTGCTTATTATTACTTAATCCTTGTGGTTCTAAATTAACTTTAAAATTTTAAAAATCAATTCACCCCCCCTCTTGGGTTGCATAGCTGGACAACAAGTGGTATCAGAGCTCGGTGCTCTAGCCCTACTTTGATTTAACCATCAAAGAGCTAAAGATCTATGGAACTCAAGTTGGTGCTTCACTAGCCGAGGGGCAGTCCACAAAATGATCTCTACTTTTCAATGGGTCAAACTATACCTATTGGAAAGCTCGGATGAAAATTTTTATCCAAGCACTTGACTATGATATGTGGAGTATCATAGTTAATGGATGATACACATGTTGGAGCACGATCCCGGCTCCTCCCATGGACCTTGGGTGCAGCGGAATCAGCAACGAACAAATTTGGAGACTTCTGGACTCGATCGAAGGCCCTAGACAAAATCAGCCTGATTGCTGTCTTCTTCGTCAGCCTTTCGTTCCAGATGAAGAATGCCTCTAAGATCACCTCTAAAAAATCCAAGATCTGGTACCCAACTATATTAGACCTGGACCGAGTCTTCTAATAATAGATCTCAATCAGGATATTCTAGATAGGAAAGAAAGTAGATAGAACCAGACCTTGTAGATCTATCCTGCTGTAGCCTTTCCTGTAGATCTGTTGATGGAGATCTCACCTGTGCCTCAAACGATCTCAGATCAACTCCAGATCTGAGAGAAATTTGTACCAACCTATAGAAAGAGATTCCAGGTCCTGGACCTGATGTTTGGATGGCTGCAAGAGAGGGAGAGGCAAATATGGTTGGCGGCACAAAGGGGGAGGGGCTCAAAACCCTAGCGCCTCCCCTACTTTTCCTGCCTTCTATGGACCTGGCGGCAAGAAACCCTAGGGTTTCTTGCTCCTGGGGCATGGAGAATAGCTGAAGAGAGAGGGAGAAGAGAGAGAGAGACTTGGGAGAAAGAGTTTTCGTATTCTTTGGCTTAATCAAACCTATACAGTGCATGTATATATAAACACAGGGTCAAGTGACCCCAACCCAAAACTCCTTGACCAACTCTATGGGAGATTAGGTTAACCCAAGCCCATGTACACCCATGACTCGACCTAATCTCACCTATCCTGGGCCCAGACCTGCCCATAAAGAGTTGGTCCTTGAGGCCCACATAACCTAAACCTCAAGAATCCGAAAGGCCCACAGCCTTTCAACCTAGGGCCCAACTAGCCTAGAGCCTCCATGAAGCACTCATGAATGATGGACTTGGCCTTAGCCTTGGTCCCCTGGGCCTTGGGCACACCACCTGGATCACAACAATCACCATCTTGGTGTCCAAGGCCTCAACCAGCTCCACTATGTCCATCAGTCGAATCAGCTCAACACATCTCTGAAAGTTGTCCCGTGGAAGTACCTTCGTAAGTGCAGCTGGGTTCTCCTTGGTGTGTACCTTTATCAGCTCCACCTCACCATCCTCCACAAGCTCCCTGATCCGATGATACTGAATATCGATGTGCTTTGTCCTTGCATGATAGACTGAGTTCTGTGCTAGTAGAAGTACACTCTGGCTGTCACAGTGCACTCTAATGGCCTCCTGAGTAAGGCCCATCTCCGTCAACAAATCTTCAGCCAAATTGCCTCCTTAGCTGCTTCTGTCAGCCCGATGTATTCTGCCTCTGTAGTGGATAGGACCGTGATAGGCTGCAGACTCGATCTCCAAGAAATAGGACCTCCATACAGGCTAAAGATGAAGCCTGTCGTAGACCTCCGGGTATCCACATCTCCATCGAAGTCTGCATCTACATAACCGCCAATCAGCCCCTGAGCCTCCCTGGATATGTCAGAGTATCCACTGCACCTCCTCGCTGTCCGTAGCAGATGCCAACTCCAACTAAACCCGCCAGGTATTTGAATATCCACTTCAGAGCTCTCCAGTGCTCCCTGCCAGGCTGCGCCATGAACCTGCTAATCTCACTCACTGCATGAGCGATGTCTGGCCTACAATAGACCATTGCATATATCAAGCTCCCAACTCCTGAAGCATAAGGGACCGTCTCCATCTCCTGAGCCTCCACCTCATCTATGGCACCATGATCTTCGAGAGTCTGAAGTGACTGGCAAGTGGCAGCTCCGTCGGCTTTGCTCCCTTCATCCCGAACCTCTCTAAGACCTTCTGTATGTAGCCCCCCTGAGATAGATGCAGCACCCTCCGGGCTTGGTCTCTGAAAATCTCTATGTCTAGAATCTTCCTTGCAGGGCCCAAATCTTTCATCTCAAATTTCGAGATAAGGATACCTTCAGATCCTGCACAACCTTCCTACTCTTGCATGCTATAAGCATGTCATCCACATACAAGAGTAGGAACACCTTAGAACCATCCTCAAGAGACTGAATATAAACACAGGGATCAAACTCGCACCTGGAAAGTCCAATGCTGTGCACATAGGAGTCGAACCGTTTGTACCATTGCCTCGGTGACTGCTTCAGCCCGTACAGCGACTTCTGCAACAAACAAACCTTTCCCTCTGATCCTGGATCCCTGAAATCGGGTGGCTGCTCCAGCTCTAAATCCTGAGCTGCTACAATACTCAGCAACACTCTGATGGAAGTACGTTTGACGACGGAAGAGAAGACCTCGCTGAAGTCGATGCCTTCCTTCTGGGAGTATCCCTTGGCCACTAACCTCACCTTGAATCTGATACCTCCCTGCTCTGAAGGCCCTTCCTTGCAACTGTAGACCCATTTGCAGCCAATGGGCCTCTTCCCCTGTGGCAACTGCACCAATCGCCACGTCTGGTTCTGGTGGAGAGACTGCATCTCCTCGAACATCGCCTGGACCCACCGCTCTCTGTCCTGACTCTCAATAGCCTCCTGATACGTATATGGGTCTCTATTTGCTGTCACCAGGGCATATGACAGCATCTCCTTGAAGCCATATCGGTCTGGTTGCCTGATGGTCCTCTTGGGCTTGTGTAGGGCAACACCGATATCAGTCCTCGGTCCAGCTCGCTCCTGCTGGATCTCTTCCCTCGATCATCTATTCGAGTCCTCTCCACCTGTGGAGACACCTTAGGTAGGTGCTCCACCTAAATATCATATCCTCCATAGTACCTGCAAGAGGCAAAATCAAAGAGGTAAGCTGTCCAGCAGTGCCCTGCTGGACCTCCTTCTGCTCCTGCTGCTCCTCCATGCCTGCTCGCCTCCGTAGGACTGACTCCTCATCAAAAGTCACATCCCAACTAATGATGACCTTTTTTCCAAGGGATCCCACAGCCTGTATCCCTTAACTCCTCGTGGATAGCCTAGAAACACCGTCTTGCGTGATCTGGCATCTAGCTTGCTCCGCTCACCAGCTCCAATGTGCACATAGGCCGTGCACCCAAATACCTGTAGATGGCCCAGCCCAACTGTCCTCCCAGACCACACCTCCTCTGGAAGCCTGCCATCCAACCTGGTGTGAGGTGACTGATTGACCAAGTAACCCACTGCGTCTACTGTGTCACCCAGAACACCTTTGGAAGCCCTACCTGCAGCCTCATGCATCGTGCCTTTTTCAGAAGTGTTCTGTTCATCCTCTCAGCCACCCCATTCTGCTGTGGAGTCTCCTTAACTGAGAAGTGTCTCCTGATCCCACACTCCTCACAGTAGTCTTGGAACTCTCTGCTGGTGTACTCCCCCCATTGTCTGACCTCAGACACTTCACGCTCATCCCCTGCTCCTCCACCTCAGCTCTCCAGATTTTGAACTTGGTGAAGACCTCAGACTTCTCTCTCATGAAGTAAATCTAGAGTTTCCTTGAGAAATCATCAATCAGGGTCATGAAGTATCTGGCCCCATTCCTAGCTGAAACTGGGGCTGGTCCCCACACATTCGTGTGCACTAACTCCAGAGGGGCTGCACTGTGGGTTGTACTGATGTTGAACTGAACTCTCCTCTGCTTTCCCATCTGGCAAGGCTCACAGATCTCCCCTGTAGCACCATCCTCCAGATTAGAGATGAGTCCTCTCCTGCTCAACTCCCTCAGCCCCTTGTCACCCATGTGCCTAGGCGATAGTGCCACATCCTGTAAGTCCCTTGCTGGTCCTGTGCTGGAACGCTGCATCAGACTCTCCGATCACCACAGATCCCTCCTGCGATAGAGATTATTGTCCAACCTTCTGCCTCTCATCACCACCATAGCTCCATTGGAGATGTTTAATACTCCGCTTCTAGCCCTACTGCTGAAGCGTATCCACTGCGCTCCAAGTAGCCTAGTGACACCAGATTCTTTTCCAGCTCTGGGACGTACTTTACATTTGTCAATATCCTCGCAATCCCATCAAACATCCTCACCCTGACTGTCCCTATTCCAGCCACCTTACAAGGATGATTGTCGCCTAGAGTCACTGATCCCTCATCTATCTTGGTGTATGTCGCAAACCAAGACCTGTGTGGTGTGTAGTGATGTGAGCACGCAGAGTCTAGTGTCCACTCCTCTGTGTAATGCCTGTGACCATCTGATACCACAAGTAGATCATCCTCCACCTGCTGCCCAGCAACTGCACTCACTGATTCTGAGCCACTTCTTTCTCCCTTCTTGCTCTTCCATAGTGGATATTCTCACTTGAAGTGCCCAACTCGTTGCACTTGAAGCATTTCATCTCTTTCTTTCCCTTCCTGGACTTGGACCGCCCCCTGGACTTGCTTCTGCCTCTGCCTCTACCTATCCTCTCCCCTACTGCCAAACCCTCCTGGGGAGCCCGATCTCTGGTCAACTTTTTCCTTTGCTCATTAGACCTCAGCATCGAGACCATGTCTCATATTCCAGAGTCTCCTTGTCGTAGAGCAGTGTAGTCACCAAAGAGTCATATGATCTTGACAGTGAACACAAAAGCAATAGGGACTTATCCTCCTCATCCAGCTTCACCCCGATATTCATCAACTCCATGCACAACTGGTCGAACCTCTAAATGTGACCAATCACATCAGATCCCTCCTGTATCCGAGGACTGTACAACCTCTTCTTCAGCATTAGCTTGTTGCACATATTCTTCCCCATATACATGGTGTGCAACTTTGACCAAAGGCCCTTCGGGGTCTTTTCTTCCAGCACTGAATACAATGCTACATCCGCCAAACATCCTCTGATCACCAGCATGCTTTCTTCTCCAACGATGCCCACTGTCTATCTGTCATTCCCTCAGGCTTCTCATCCAAAGCCTAATCCAGATCTGCTTGCACTAGAAGATCCTCCACCCGAATTTTCCACATGAAAAAATTTTTCTTGCCATCAAACTTCTTGAAATCGACCTTCATATTATTGCCCATGACTGGATCTAACCAAACAAGCAATATAAAATCAAGAAGTGTAGAATATACCTTGATGGTACCTTGCTGAAAATTTTCAGCACTTGGGATCTTTAACTTCTCGTGCTTGGAACCGCTTCCTCACCATCGTGGCTCTAATACCAACTATTGGAGCATGATCCCAGATCCTCCCACGACCTTGGGTGCACAGAACCAGCAACGAACAAATTGGAGACTTTTGGACTCGATTGAAGGCCCTAGACGAAATCAGCCTGGTTGCTGTCTTCTTCGTCAGTTTTTTTTTCAGATGAAGAATGCCTCTAAGATCACCTCTAAAAAATCCAAATCTGGTACCCAACAGATCAGACCTGAACCGAGGTCTTTCAATTTGTAGATCTGAAATCGGGGTATTCTAGATAGGGAAGAAGGTAGATAGAACCAACCTTGCAGATCTATCCTGCTACAGCCTTTCCTGTAGATCTGTTGATGGAGATCTCACCCCACCTCAAACGACCTCAGATCAACTCAGATCTGAGAGAAACTTGTACCAACCTTGTAGCAAGAGATTTCAAGTCCTGGACCTGATGTTTGGGTGGCTGCAAGAGAGGGAGAGGCAAATATGGTTGGCGGCACAAAGGGGGAGGGGCTTAAAACCCTAGCGCCTCCCCTGCTTTTCCTGCCTTCTATAGACCTGGCGGCAAGAAACCCTAGGGTTTCTTGCTCTGGGGCATGGAGAATAGCTGAAGAGAGAGGGAGAAGAGAGAGAAAGACTTGGAAGAAAGAGATTTCATATTTCTTGACTTAATCAAACCTATACAGTGCATGTATATATAAACACAGGGTCAAGTGACCCAAACCCAAAACTTCTTGACCAACTCTATAGGAGATTAGGTTAACCCAAGCCCATGTATACCCATGACTCGATCTAATCTCACCTATTCAGAGCCCAGACCTAGCCCATAAAGAGTTGGTCCCTTGAGGCCCACATAACCTAGATCTCAAGAACCCAAAAGGCCCACAGCCTTTCAACCTAGGGCCCAACTAGCCCTAGAGCCTCCATGAAGCCCTCATGAATGATAGATCTTGACCTTAGCCTTGATCCCCTGGACCTTGGGCATACCACCTGGATCACACCACAACTAAAATAATTGATGGTGTAGAATCAATCAAATCCGAAAGAGAATGGGATGAGGTTGACAAGAAAATGACTTAACTCAATGCTAAAGCCATGAATGTTTTATATTGTGCTTTAGATGCTAATGAGTTTAATCACATTTCAACATGCATATCGGCTAAAAAAATATGAGATAGATTAGAAGTAATGCATGAAGGCACTAATCAAGTTAAGGAATCAAAAATTAATATGCTTGTGCATATATGAACTCTTTAAAATGGAGCATGATGAATCAATAACTGAAATGTTTACTCATTTTATGGATATTATTAATGATCTAAAAAATCTTGATAAGTCTTATTCTAATAGCGATCTTGTGAAAAAGATTCTTAGATCTTTACCAAGAACTTGGGAGGCCAAAGTGACCGCAATCCAACAAGCCAAGGATCTAAATGTTTTATCCTTGGAGGATCTTTTAGGATCGTTAATGACACATAAGCTAAGCATGAAACAACATTAAGAAGAAGATGTCAAGAAGAAGAGGACAATCGCCCTCAAATCCACTACTTAACTCGAGAGGAATCTGATAAAACAGAAAATGAAAAGCAAGATGAAAAAATAGCCCTCATCACAGAAAGTTTAAAAGATTTTTGAAGAAAAGAAAATAAAGGATGAGGAAGAGGCCACCTACAAAAAGGGAGTATAGCAAGGAGAAGGATAAGGAGCAGCCCCTTATTTGTTATAAATGTAAGAAGCTGGGACACTTTAGGTCCAAATGTCCACAACTTAAGAAGGGTCCTAAGAAGTACAAGAAAAAGGCTATGGTGGCTATATAGAGTGATAGTGATGAGTCAAACTCTGAAGAAGAAGATTCACATGAACAAACCAACTTGTGCCTTATGACACATGAAAATAAGGTAAACGCTGAAACTCCTAATGACTTTACTTTTGAAGAACTTCAAGAAGTATTTTATGATTTAGTTGATGATCTAAAGAAGTATGGGGTAAAGAACAAAGAATAAAAATCAAAGAATCAATCTTTATTATAAAAAAAATAAGATTATTTTAAATAAAAAATTGATCTTGACACAAAAAAATCTGAACTTAAAAAATAAAATTACTAAGTTAAAACCTATGGTAGAAAAGTTTACTCTAAGTTTAAATAAATTTCAAATGATACTTAATAATCAAAAGGCCGTTTATGATAAAGCTGGTCTTGGATACAACCTTTTAAAGAAAAAAAATTTAAAAAAATATCTTTGTGAACTCATCAAGCAACAAGTTTTCAAATATTACTTGCTTTAAATGTGTAAAGTAGGACACAAATCCTATACATGTCTCTCTAACAAATCTGAAAATTTAATGTGAAGAAAATATGGGTTCCAAAAGGAACCATTGTAACTAACCAAAAAAGATCAAAAAAATTTGGGTACCTAAAGTAAAACTTAATTTTTGTATGTAGGTGTGTCTTGCATCCCAAAGAACAAATCAGAAATGGTATCTTGATAGCAGGTGCTCAAGATACATAATCGATGATGAATCCCAATTCATCACACTTGATGCAAAAGATGGAGGGATGGTCACCTTTAGAGACAATAGCAAAGAAAGATCATCAGTATAGGTAACATTGGTATCACTCCCTCCAAGTATATTAAAAATATTTTATTAGTAGATGGTTTGAAATATAATCTATTAAGCATTAGTCAATTTGTGATAAATGGTACAATATTATTTTTGAGTCTTCATTATGTATAGTAACTAGTCCCAATGATGAAGGTATTAAATTTGTTGGGCATAGACATGGTAATGTTTACATGGTAGATTTGAATGATCTTTCTAAGATAAATATGTAATGCCTAGTAGCCTTGAATGCCAAAATTAATGAGACTAGTTGGCTTTGGCACCGTAGGCTTGCACATATTAGCATGCATTCGCTTTCAAAACTTATTAAAAAGAAATTGATTACCGGTTTACCTAAATTGAATTTTGAAAAGGATAGAATTTGTGATGCATGCCAACTAGGTAAACAAACAAAAGTCTCATTCAAATCTAAAAATATTGTTTCAACTTTTTGACCATTAGAATTATTGCACATGAATTTATTTGGACCCATTAGAACTACTAGTTTAGGTGAAAAATGATATGGCTTTGTAATTATTGATGATTTCTCTCATTTTATATGGGTTTACTTTTTGGCACATAAGGATGAAACTTTTCATATGTTCTCAAAATTTTATTGAAAAGTTACTAAAAAAAAATTTAATTCAAAATATTCGAAGTGATCATGGAACCAAATTTGAAAATCAAGATTTTGAAAAGTTTTATGATGAAAAAGATATAGACCATAATTTTTTAGTACCTAGGACATCCCAACAAAATGGGATAGTAGAAAGAAAAAATAGAATCTTTGAAGAAATAGCCCGTACCATGCTATGTGAAAGCAACCTCCTAAGATACTTTTGAGTGGAAGCAATTAACACGACATGTAACATTTTAAACTATGCTTTAATTAGACCAATTCTAAAGAAAACACCCTATGAGCTTTGGAAAGGAAGAAAACCAAACATTATATTTTTTTCATATTTTTGATTGCCGATGTTTTGTTTTGAACAATGGTAATGAGAGATTAAAAAAATTTGATGCAAAATCCGATGAAGCTATTTTTCTTGGTTACTCCTTTTCTAGCAAAGCTTTTAGAGTTTTCAATAAAAGAACTTTAGTAGTAAAGGAGTCAATACATGTTGTTTTTGATGAGATTAATGATCTTCCTTCAAAGAAAAGTGAAGGTATTGATGATGCAGATCCTCTTATAGAAGGGATGAAGGAGCTCATCCTAAAAGACTCAATAATTCAAAATGAAGAAGAACATGAAAACAAACAAGAAGATAAAGGTGAAGAACAATAAGAATAATCTCAAGGAACAAATGATCTACCCAAAGAATGGAGGTATGTCACAATCACTCCAAAAAATTAATCATTGGTGATCCTACACATAGAGTAAAAACTCGTTCTTCACTTAGAGATGCATACAATCATTTTATATTTGTTTCTCATTTTGAACCTAAAACCATAGATGAAGTTGAAAAAGATCATAATTAAATAAATTCAATACAAAAAAAATTTAATCAATTCGAAAGAAATAATGTATGGACTTTAGTATCAAGACCTAAAAATTATTCAGTAATTAGTATAAAATGGGTATATAGAAATAAAATGGATGAACATGAAAATATAATTAAGAATAAAGCAAGATTAGTTGCAAAGGGTTATAATCAAGAAGAAAAAATTGATTTTGATGAGACTTTTGCACCTGTTGCTAGATTAGAAGCAATTAGGCTTTTACTTGCATATGCATGCTTTATGAATTTTAAGTTATTCCAAATGGACGTCAAAAATATTTTTCTAAATGGTTATATTGCTGAAGAAGTATATGTAGAACAACCCTCTGATTTTAAAAATCATGCTTTTTCTAATCATATTTTCAAACAAAGCATTATATGGTTTAAAACAAGAACTTAAGGCTTAGTATGAAAGGTTAAATAAATTCTTAATAATAATTTTTCAAGAGAAAATGTAGATACAATCCTTTTCATTAAAAGAAATTATGATGATATCTTAGTTGTACAAATATACGTTGATGACATTATATTTGGGTCTACTAATGAAACTCTTTATCAAGATTTTGCTAAGCTCATGCAAAGAGAGTTTGAGATGAGCATGATGGGAGAACTTACATTCTTCTTCAGACTCCAAATCAAACAAACAAAGGAAGGGATCTCCATCACCCAAAGCAAGTACACAAGAGAACTACTCAATAGATTTAGAATGGAGAGCTCCAAAGCAATTGGTATCCCCATGAGCCCATCATGTAAGCTTGACAAGGATGAAGGAGGCAAAAATGTAGACTCAAAATTTTATAGAGGTATGATTGGTTCTTTATTGTATTTAACTGCTAGTAGACTAAATATTATATTTAGTATTTGTCTATGTGCTCGCTTTCAATCAAATTCAAAAGAATCATATTTAAATATAGTTAAAAAAAATTTAAATATTTAAAAGGTACACAAACTCTAGGATTATAGTATTCTAAGGACTCATCAACTGACTTAATAGGATATTCAAATGACGATTTTGTTAGATGTAGATTAGATAGAAAAAATACTAGTGAAACTTATCAATTTCTAAGAGTTAACTTAATCTCTTGGTTTAGCAAGAAGTAAAATTCGATGGCACTGTCTACGGTCGAGGTCAAATACATGACAGTCAAAGTTGCTGTGCTCAAATCTTATGGATTAAGTAACAACTTGAGGATTTTGGCATCAAACTCAATGAAACTCCCATAAGATTGATAATACTAGTACTATTAATCTAACTAAAAATCCAATTCAGCACTTTAGATCAAAGCATATTGAAATTAAACATCATTTCATAAGAGAACATGTCCAAATCTATGATATAATTTTTGATTATGTATGTACTAAAAATAATTGACTGACATCTTTACCAAGGCCTTAAGTGAAGATAAATTCTGTGAAATTAAGAGAGAACTAAGAATCCTTGATTCATCAGCTTAAGTATCTTTCTGATTCTAAATTTTTTTTTTGCCAAAAATATATTGGAACCAAATTTTGAGCTCAATTCTCATCTCTCCCTTCTTAAAAGCTTAAAACTATCATTCATATGATCAATCTCTTAAATAGACCCCTTCTCTAAAGCTTTAAATTTTTTCAAAATTTTTTCATCATTTTTTTTTAATTTTTTTAGCCACGAGTCAACCCATAGGATCGACCCTAGGGTAAACTTATAATTTTCATTAAATCCATCGGGTGCTCTATTTTATTGAGAAATCTTCGCTTGTAAAGGAGCCGACCCTTTACCTTTCATCTTCCTTTTCCCACCGAACAGAAATCCCCTCCCTCTCCACTCTCTCAACCCAAAAATCTCTTAAAATCTCTCTTTCCACCATGTTTTTCCCTTCAAATCATCCTTTTAGAACTAAATTTTCTTTCTTTTTTTTCTTCATTTGGGCGGATCAAGCTTACCCTAGCTTCAAACCCTCTTCTCCAAACCGACGGTCTATCTTCCAAAATCTTTGTTTTTTCTCTAAAATTTTTTCCACTCTCCTCTCATTAAGTCTCCTAAGCTGTTTGCAAGTTTTTCTTATCCGAAATGGCTCCCAAATTGAAGCTACCACAGAGAAGAAAGTCTGTTCGTGGGTTAGAGGAGGATGTACACAGAAAAAGAATGGCAATCGAGCCCTCTCCTGCTCCAACCCCAATTCTGATCCTGCTCCAGCTTCTTCACAGTCTCCACTCAGTCCAAGCAAGATATCTCTCTCCAATCAAAAAGTAGAACCCGAAAAGAACATAGATTTTAAGTTTTTTAAAAAAGAGGGGTTCTCAATTGGATCAAAAATTAAAGGTCAAGGATGGGAGTTTTACTGTCTATTGAAGAAAAATACTTATGTTGATTTGGTCAGAGAATTCTATTTAAATTTAAGTTACTATAATGGAATAGTAAAGTCTTCAGTGAAAGGTGTTAACATTGTTCTTGATCCATTGCATTTGGGATAAATCTTGCACTTGCCTTTTAAAGGTTATACTCATATAGAGCTCCCAATCAAAGAAGAGGGACTAAGTGTTATTTTAAGGAGAGCATTTACTGAAAATTTAAATAAATTAGAAGCAAGGATATTTTCAGTAGAGATGAGACTTTTGCATCACATGGTTATCAAACTTTTTGTCCCTAGGAGTGACAGGCATGACCTCTTATCTGGTAGGGATATATGCATCATGTATCATGTGATCACGAGACCCCCTTGAACCTTCCTACTCTGATGATTGAGGCCATGAGAGAGATCCTAAATAGGTTTAAGGCTCACCTGCCTTATGGTATGGCACTCACCCTGGTCTTTAGGAGGTTCGAAGTCTATTTTGAGGGGGAGAAAGTTACCAAGTACACATTCTGACACCATCAACCGTCACACACTGCACCACATGGGTTTTTCAAAGACTGATGGCGGTTGGTCGAAGGATGTTGAGGAGAGAGCAGAGGAAAAGGGACCATCTTCACCTCCTCGTAATCACATAGCATCTCCTGATATTCATTTTAGGTCTGATCATGAGACTGATCCCTCAGAGTCAGTGAGGAGGGATGCTTCTGTACCACATCAAGGAGCAGAGTAGATCCTTCAGAGATCAGACTTGTAAACGATCAGATTGAGTTGATGTCCCAACATGTTGCTTCTATTTTATCCCAGCAGTTTGCCACCTCAGGTTTTACTTAGAGGATGATATCTCAGGCTGTTTCAGACCAGACCTTGATCCCTCACATCTCTACTATCTTTCAGATGCTTACAACTCAGTCCGCATGAATTGAAGAGCTTGAGGGATATATTCTGAGACTGACGGACAAAGTTTTAGATTTGTAGAGGCAGGTATTAGTCTTAGCCCATCTCCAGCCGTATGAGGACATCATGGAGGTCTCTAACCTGTCTGCAGAGGTGGCTAGGCTTCAAGGTATTTTGCAAAGTGGCTTTGATTTTTTGAGAAGAGAGTTCAAAGACTCAGTGAGACTGTCTCTACTCAGATTGGTACCTTGATGCAGTCCATTCGAGAGTTTAGAATAATTAGACACCATCAGACATGCTCTCCTAGCACAATCCATATCTTTTTAGGCTCCAGGGCCTTCTCGCCCTTCTACTTGTGCTGGTACTTCTATCCGTGGCTGAGGCAGACGTGGTCAAGGACGTGCCCGTGGCCTTGATCCTGAGACTCCTCATCATATCTCTGATTCTGATGCCTCTAGCCATGATATTTATTAGATCTAGCATAGTTAGTCTTTTATATCTAGGATCTAACTTATGGCCTTTGTATTTGTGAGCTGATTGACCTATGAAAAGTTATATTTTTTGTCACCCATGACTTTTGTATGGCCTATGTATTTTGACTTGACTCTTATGTTTTGTATAATTATGTATCTGATAACTCTTCAGTTATACTTTGGATATATATATATATATATGCTTTTAACTTCTATGAATGTCATTTGGATTGATTTTTATGAATGGCATCAATTGAAATATCTTAATTATATGATGTGAAAAATCCTCATATATGTGCTATGAAATATTATGAATGG
>NC_025995.2:27610626-27662887 GCF_000442705.2 Elaeis guineensis | reverse complement strand
TTAATCTAATTTAATCTGATTAAATTAGGTTCTTAATTGGGTTAAAGATCTATTTTAATTAGGTTTATCTAATTTTGGTTTGATTTGGTTTGGGAAACGAAATTAAAACAAGTCATAAGATAGAATCCTAGTAAGACAGGATTCCACCTTGCGCCACATAAGCCTTCCCCACGCCCTCTCTCTTATTCAACGCCAATCTCCACTTATTTTGTGCGAAAAAAGCCCTCTCCCAGGTTCTCCCACGTTCACAAAAGGTTTCCTCTCTTCTTTCTTACATAGAAGGTGGTTTGGATCAAATCAAAAAGGAATAAGTTTGGATTTCGTTCTATGAGATAGAGTTTTAGAAATCCAAAACTCTTTCAATTTTGCACCGAATTTATCTAAATTTTTTTTAGAATTTTCATAGCTTTTAGGATACACATTGTGCACCCTTTTCTAGTGATCCATGCATAAAAATATGGAGGAGGTGCTCAAGAGTTGGGCGCCCCTTAACTTGCCATGTTTGGATAAGCCTTGACTAGGTTTTGACCTAGACAAGGACTCTATCATATCTCTCTATATAAATGAGTTTCTTCATGAAATTTTAAGAGAAGATATAGATTTGAGAGACCTTTGATCCATCCAAAAATCAAAAAGAAAGACCTTTAGGTCGTGGAGATATAAAGACACAAGTTTGGGTGTCTAGAGAGAAAAATGTGAAGATGAAGAGGGTCTTCTTCTGAGTTTTTTTTTTCATATCTTTCCTCCCTCCATCTTGAGTTTTCTGAGAGCATCTCAGATCTGAAACTCCTCCTATATACTTTTCATCTTTGGAAGAGTCTAAATCAAGCAGAAGGAGGCACCTGATCAACCATCAAAGAAGGATCAGTGCAGTACTAGCATACTGTGCTGATTTCCTGAAGCAGGACTTCTGATCGAGATTCGTGGCTCGTGTGAATGACTCCTAGAGACCGGATGCATATGTGGCTTGCAACATCATCCTTAAGCCTAGATCAGCGAGGTTAGAGTGTCTAACTTGCAAGGTAATAGATCTGATCTATTGTTTAATACATACATTAGATGTGGTATAGAAACATGTTGATATGATCAACATGTAGTTCATGCTAATTTTATATATTTTAATTTCTGATTTAATGCTATGTAATAATCATGTAATAGGATCTTAGATCTAAAGATTCTCTGGTTTTAAAAAATAAATTTTGATTTATTTTAGTCTTCCGCTGTATGATCTTGAAAAAATTTCAAGATCTAACCCTGAAACCCTAGATCTGGTTCCTACACTATAAAGTTTGTTTAGTTGCCAAGAGATATCATCAACGTTATGATATAGATTATGATGAGATATTTTCTCCTATGGTAATGCTTAAATCCATTCAGATTATACTTGCGATAGCAGCATACTTGGATTATAAAATCTGACAAATGGATATCAAGACGACTTTCCTTAATGCAGAGCTAGAAGAAGAGATGTATATGATACAGCCTGAAGGGTTCACATGTACAGATAAATCTAAGATATGCAAGCTACAAATATCTATTTATGGATTGAAGCAAGCATCTCAAAGTTGGAACATGCATTTTGATAAAACAATCAAAATGTATGGATTCGTTAAGAATGGAGAGGAGCCTTGTGTCTATGAATGGGCTAACGGTTCTATAGTCATCTTTCTTGTATTGTATGTAGATGATATTCTCTTAATTAGGAATGACATCCCTATATTACAAAGTGTGAAGCTTTGGTTGTCATCTTCATTCTCCATAAAAGATTTGAGAGAAGTATCCTACATCCTAGGGATGAAGATCTAAAAATCTGCTGGGATTGTCTCAATCCATGTACATTGATATCTTGTTGAAAGGTTCAGCATAACGAATTCCAAAAGAAGCTATCTATCGATAGGCCAAAGAATTTCTTCTCTAAGAAGGATTGTCCGATAACTTCATAAGAAAAGAGAGCATTTGTGTAGAATCTCATATGCCTCGACAGTGGGATCTATTATGTATGTCATGACATATACAATGTCAGATATGGCCTATTCACTAGGAGTAGCAAGTAGGTATCAGTTTGATCCAAGAGAGAATCATTGGAAAGTCATAAAAATTATCCTCAAGTATTTGAGAAATACTAAAGATTAATGACTTATTTATGGAGAATCTGACTTAAAACTTATAGGATATATAGATTTCAATTTTCAATTAGACCATGATGACAGCAAAAGTGTCTGGTTATATTTTTACCCTTTATGGTAGAGCGATATACTAGAAAAATTTCAAGCAACACACAAGGGCTGATTCTATTTGTGAGGTAGAATACATTATGGCATCTGATGTTGCCAAGAAAGTAATTTAATTAAGAAAGTTCATCAGTGAACTTGGAGTGGTTCCTTAGTTGATGGTCTAGTTCTATTGTATTGTGACAGCACTGGAGCCATAACTCAAGTAAAGGAACTCAAGTCCCATTAGAGAACCAAACATATTCTGCATCGCTATCATCTTGTTTGAGAGATCATTGATCGAGGTGACGTCAATCTTCAGAAGATTGATGAAAAAGAGAACTAGGTCGACCCATTCACTAATGCCCTTGGAATCAAGGAGTTCGAAGATCACAAATGGAAGATGGGTATTAGATGCTGTTCTAATTGATTTTAGTCTAAGTGGGAGTTTTTTAAAATATATCCTAAAGCCAATTATCTAACTATATATAGTTGTGCAATTTGTATATGAATTATAATTGAATTAATAAAAGTTATTCGGCAATTTATCATCATTTTTTATCTTCCTTATAGAACTCTTATTGTTATGATGATGTCCTTAGAACTATTAAACACTCGATAAAGAAGAATTTATCGAATAGTTCTTAAATTTTGTTTGCAATCAAATGATACGTTATTAATAGGATAATGATGTTTATCAAGTATAGATCATTGTATGCCATATGAATTGATTGTCCTCATAATTAAGGAGTGTGGAGATACTGGTATGGCATGCACGTTAAATATAAGAGTACATTTTTACTGAATGTGACTCAACTGTGGAGCATGCTGCTATCAAGAGCAGCTCATGAAGGATATGGGTATAAGTGTCCCTCCGATCTGAGATCACCATGATAATTCACAAGCAACTCACTGTATTTTGGTACCCGACTATCTATATTTTTAATACAGTGATGAAAGATTCTGGGCACAGTCAATTACTTGCGAAGTCTATATTGGAATCAGATCTAGGATTTCAGGGTTAGATCTTGAAACTTTTTCAAGATCATACAGCGGAAGACTAAAATAAATCAAAATTTATTTTCTAAAATCAGAGAATCCCTAGATCTAAGATCCTATTACATGATTATTACATAGCATTAAATCAAAAATTAAAATATATAAATATAGCATGAACTACATGTTGATCATATCAACATGTTTCTATACTACATCTAATGTATGTATTAAACAATAGATCAGATCTATTACCTTGCAAGTTAGACGTTCTAACCTTGCTGATCCAGGCTTGAGGATGATGTTGCAAGCCGCACACGCATCCGGCCTCTAGGAGTCGTCCACACAAGCCCACGAATCTCGATCAGAAGTCCTGCTTCAGGAAATCAGCACAGTATGCTAGTACTGCGCTGATCCTTCTTTGATGGTTGATTAGGTGCCTCCTTCTTGATTTTGACTCTTCCAAAGATGAAAAATAGAAGGAGGAGTTTCAGATCTGAGATGCTCTCAGGAAACTCAAGATGGAGGGAGGAAAGATATGAAAACAAACAACCCTAGAAGAAGACCTTCTTCTTCTTCTCGTTTCTCTCTCTAGACATCCTAACTTGTGTTTATTATATCTCCATGACTCAAAGGTCTTTCTCTCTAATTTTTGGATGGCCCAAAGGTCTCTAAAATCTCTATCTTCTTCGAAAATCTTATAAAGAAACTCATTTTATATAGAGAGATATGATAGAGTCCTTGTCTAGGTCAAATACCTAGTCAAGGCTTATCCAAACATGGCAAATTAAGGGGCGCCCAACTCTTGAGCACCTCCTCCTTATTTTCATGCATGGATTACTAGCAAAAGGTGAATAATATGTACCCTAAAAGCCATAAAAATTCCAAAAAAAATTTGGATAGATTCGGTGCAAAATTGAAAGAGTTTTGGATTTCTAAAACTCTATCTCATAGAATTCGAAATCCAAACTTATTCCTTTTTGATTTGATCCAAACCACCTTCCATGTAAGAAAGAAGAGAGGAGACCTTTTGTGAACGTGGGAGAGACCTAGGAGAGGGCTTTTGTTGCACAAAATAAGAGGAGATTGGCGTTGAATGAGAGAGAGGGCGTGGGGAAGGCTTATGTGGTGCAAGGTGGAATCCTAGTCTTACTAGGATTCTATCTTATGACTTGTTTTAATTTGGTTTCTCAAACCAAATCAAACTAAAATTAGATCAACCCAATTAAAATAGATCTTAACCCAATTAAGAATCTAATTTAATCAGATTAAATTAGATTTAAATCTGATTTAATTTTTTAATCAAATTAAAAATTAGATTGACCCAAGTCCTAGTTGAACTAGGACTAGTTTTTCCTTGCACTTGGCTTATCCAATAGACCAATTGGACTTGATCCAATCAAGTCCAAACCAAATCTAATTAAATTATATTTAATTAAACTTAATCTCAGTCTATTGGCTTAATCAAATTAAGCCAATTAGCATTCGAATTGCTAATCGATCCTCCTGCAACACTTGCACTGGGTTAAATGTTAATCGTATTGATCATTTAACCCTAGAATGATTCTTAATCATTGATCAACCATCTGATCAGATCATGAACTCTAATGTGTGTGACCTCATAGGTCCGAACCTAAGCTGGTAGCACAGAAATAAATTTTTGTACTAATCGAAGTGACCATCTAGCAATGGTACCCGACGACTGGATAGGTCGAATGTGTAGAACAATATCCTTAGAACCCATGCGGATATAGTTTTCATATAATTCATCTCCTTGATCAAAATGATCATAGGACACCCCAGAGTTCCACTGTCAACTCTGATCAGGTTGTCCACATTGTATTTCAAAATATCAAATCCATCTGATGGATTATCCTGGCTAAGGTTTTGCTAAATTGAAATACAGCGACTCATTCTTCTCCAACTCTTGGAGTGGTCAATCCCATCTCGATCACACTCTGACTTCACAAGTACTTGACTTGTGCCCAGAAGCCTTCCATCCCTGAATTAGAAATTCAGTTAGTCCAGTACCAAAACACAATGAGTTGCTTGCAAGTCACTGAGGCGATCTCAAGTCTAAGGGACACTTATACCTATATCCCATCAGAGACATTCTCGATAGCAGAATACTCTGGAGTTGGTCACGTTCAATGATGATGTACCAGTACATCTCACCTGTATGCCATACCAGTGTCTCCACACTCTTTAGTTAAGAGGACAACCAACCCATATGGCCTACAGTGACCTATGCTCGATAGAAGCTGTCATCCTTATTAACAGCCTATCATTTGGTCGTGAACTGTTTTAAGGACTAATCGATAGATTTCTCTTTATCGAATCTAAATAGTCCTAAGGACTTATCATAACAATGGAGTTCATTAGAAGATGAAAGCTTATGATGAAAATACCAAATATATTTTATTTATTAACAAATCAATTATAATACTTGATTGCTCAACCGTCAACAGCTTGCCGATTGCTTTTTGGGATACATTTTCCAACAGTCTATGTGTGAGTCAAGATGAAATTGATCGCTCCAAGTTATTGGAGATAATGCTTCACTATGTTTCAATTTAAAAAAAATCTTGATCAGGATAATCCATATGATCAGTCACAGGATTTATAAGGTTGAAACACAATACAGATGACTGATTAAGAGTTTGACAGTTTAACTCTGAGGTCATTCTAAGTATTGAGGGTCAAAGAGATGAATTATATGGTAACTATATGTCAAGTTTCTTGAATATTGCTTTACAATAATTCGACCTATCTGGTGATGAAAAAAGTACAGGATTTCATGCATGAATTTCAAAATATTTTTAAAATATAACGTAGCAAATATATATATTAAATAATTTAATATATAAATAATGTAATCAGATTACTAAACCCTACAACTAGGACCTATAACACGTCATATTGTATTTATAAGTCAGAAAATAAAAGCTTTGGTATTGATCAAATCAATACCCTAGATCTAAAATATTTTAGATCTAAAACCTAGATCACATCTAGGTAAGAAAAGAGATCAGATCTCTTATCTTCATGCGGGTTGAGAACTTTATGGTTGATTTCATTTGTTGTCTTTGGAGCCGCACACGTGTCCGACCTCTACAGTGTTGAAATAGTGTCCCAAAGCCAATCGTCAGCCTGTTGACGGTTGTGCTCTTCCTTGTATTAGTATATAAATTATAAATAAATAAAAATTATTTTGATATTTTTCATCACAAATTATTTCATCTTCTAATGAACTCCTATATTGTGGTGAAGTCCTTAAGACTATTTAGACTCGACAAAGGAAGATTTATCGTTTAGTCCTTAAACCTGTTCGCGACCAAATGATACGTTGTTACCAAGGACAACAACGTTTATCAAGCATAGGTCATTGTGTGCCATATGGGTTGGTTGTCTTCTTAACCAAGGAGTGTGGAGACACTGGTATGGCATACAGATGAGATGTAAGGGTACATCAGCACTGAATGTGACCGACTCCGAGCTATTTTTGCTGTCAAGATTTGCTCCGATGGGATATGGGTATAACTGTCCCTCCGACTGAGACCGCCATGGTGACTTGCAAGCAACTTACTACACTTAGGCACTGGACTACCTGAATTTTTAATTTAGTGACGGAAGGCTGCTGGTGTAGTCAAGTACTTGACTTGTCAGTGCGTGTGTCAAGATGGGATTGACCACTCCAGTTTAGGAGCAGTGTACAGTTATTTTAATTTAGCAAAACTTTGATCAGGATAGTTCTAGTGAGAGTCACAGGACTGTTTGAGTTGAGCACGATTCAGATGATCTAATCAGGGTTGACAGTTTAACCCTGAGTCGTCCTAAACACAGGGGTCAAAAGGGATGAATTATACAGTAACCATATTCATGTAGGTTCTGAATGTTGCGATTGCAACTATTCGACCTATCCAAATATTGGGTACTATTGCTAGATGGTCACTTTGATTAGTATAGGAATTGGTTCCTGTGCTACCGGCTTAGGTTCGAACCTGCGGGGTCACACACATTAGAGGTTCCTATCTGATTTGATGGCTGATGAAGAGTCTAATGCTCGTGACTTTGAGTCCTACATGTCTGAAACTCTATGATCAGAATCAAGATTCTCTAATCATGAGTTCACACATTTTGGGTACCGACGTCAAGAGTCCCACTGGTTTGGGACTTTTTGATCAGGGTTTCATATCGATGGATTCTGATGCCTGATTGCCCATCGATTTGGACTCAATATTTATGAGAGATGTAATTAGTGATTTGATTACTAATTAACTCAATTTGATTGAGTAATCATTTTTGGATCAAGTCCAATTGAATTGGATTCAGTTGGGTTTGACCCGATTAGGTTAAGTGTTGCCTAATCGCCAAGTGGTTTGGTCCCTGATCTGATCAGGGATTGGGCTTAGTCAATTTTTGATTTGATTAAGATTTTATTGAGCCTAATTAAGCCTAATTATATTGGATTTAATTTAGTCTAATCTATTTTAAATAAGGTTGGTTCAATTGGATTTCAAACCACCTTGACTAATCTCCCTGCGCCACCTCACTTCACATGCACCCATTTGAATTCAGAGAAATGAGTTCTCATGAATTTTCTCCCATGCAGAAGCCATCCCATGCCCCTTCTTTGTGCGCCATTTTGAATGGATAAAGATGAGATTGGTTGGCCATTCAAATTCAAAAGATGTTTGAATTTGAATGGATAACAAATCTCTGCACCCACCCTTTATTTTGTGCGCCCCTTCTTCCACACGAGAAAAGTTTCTCGTGTAAAGTCTCCACGCACAAATATGCCCACGCCCCTCTTTCTCATGTGTAAAGTGGATAAGAATGAGTTGGTTGGTATTTGAATTCAAATGAGCAACCACTTATCTTTATCCTCTCATGCGGAGAAAATGCTGCAAAGACATGTTTTGCTCTCTTTTTAAAAGGAAGAGAAGATAGGCGTGTGCTAAATCTGATCCTAGAGAGAAAAAGGTGCGTGAGAAAAGTCTCGTGCATGAGAAAAGAAAGAAAAAGAAGAGAAAAGAAAAGAAACAGAAAGAGGCGCAGGCTTTTTGCCTAGGGTTTGGGAAGTGAGAAAGTGAGAAAGTGAGCTACGAGTGTCGTGAGCCCACCAAATTTCAAGAAGAGCTTCATCAACCTCTCAAGTACATCTACTGATGATCTGAAGTATCTGAGTCAGCAGATCAAGATCGAAGGAGTTCGATCAACATCGCCGTCAAAAAGATTCTGCTACGAACTAGCATTCGTGAGGAGCCGATCAGATCGGGAGCTTCATGTGGATGATCCACAGAGGTCAAACAACTATGTGGCTGTGTTGTGATGATCAGACCCTCCCGATGATGATCAGATTGCGCAATCGACTACCTGCATAAAGGTAATGTGTTCTGAACACATAATAGTAAAATATTTACTGTAGAAGTTTGAATTTTAAATTTAAATGCATGCTATATATATCATATTTAGATCTTTATGTAGGATTAATATATGTTAGTTAATTAGATTAATTAATAATTTTTACTGTAAAATAGTAATTTTGAAAAATTTTAAAATTACCATTTTACCCCAGCATCAAATCACTTCAAATGGTATCAGAGTCAGGTTTTAAAATATGATATACATTTGCATGCGTAGATTAAGTAGTAATCTAAAAGTTTAAATTTAAACTTTGAAATTTAAAATTTAAAATTTGAATTTGAAATTTATTCAAATTCAAAATTCAAAAATTTAAAATTCAAAATTTGAAATTTGAATTTTGAAATTCAAAATTTAAAAATTTAAAATTTGAAATTTGAAATTTGTTTGAAATTTCAAATTTGAAATTCAAAATTTAAAATTCAAAATTGAAATTCAAAAATTTGAAATTTGAAATTTGTTTGAAATTTGAAATTCAAAATTTGAAATTTAAATTTAAAATTTAAATTTTGAAATTGGTATATTTAGATATACTTGATCCAAGTAGCAAGTAGTCTAATTGGGTTGGTTGCCATGGTCGTCTGGTCATAGGAAAAAGAAGGGTTTAAGGCCTCTCCTCCCATTCGATGGGGTTCTCCTATGGGGTAGGGGTGCCGATGCGATTATATCCCATACAGACAAAGCAGCGAAAGGACTTAATTATAAATGTTCAATTGTAAAATTTATCATGAATGTGTTAGATTAGATCTAAAGAAATATTCATGATTTATTTTGATTGAGTTATTGTCTATTATGTAATTAGCAATAGGATTGCTGTTTATGAAATGTGCTGATCCGTTTGTGAAATGAGTCAACACATTTGGTGAACAAAAATAAAATCTTTCAATTTTGAAAATTATTTTTAAAATACCAAATCCTGACCCATCAGCCCAAATACTTAATTAAAAGAATTAAGTGTTGTCTAGTTGGTCTAGAATTGTGAATTAAGACCAAAGACAATTGCATAAACTTGTGGGTCAATGGGTTAGATGGATTGGGTCCATAATTGGGTTAGACCTAAGTTAGCTTAAAGAAATGGACTTAATTAGAGTAATTGATCAAATCTAATCAAAAGTTAAATTAGATTAGGTCAAGAACACTCTAGACTCAACTCCAATAGTTGTAGTTGAATGGGTCCATGTCTTTAACTAGACCAAGATGGACTTAATTCATGGCTACGTGGTGGAACCCTATTTACTAAGTTGATCAAATTAAAACTAATGAACTGGTTGGTGTCTAAGGTAAGTTCGGCAGTCTGACCAGTGGTTTTTAAGTGGGAGCTACTCGCATTGATTCGATCTCTGATGAGTTAATGGCATATCCTCACCACTGATCTCACTTACCTAGCCAACCTGGTGAGTTAGGTTTTGATTAGATCACTTGGTGATTAGGGCTCACCCATATCATTAGGTAAATCAGTGTGACTGATTTAGGTGCTTTAATACCGGCTTTAATTAAATTATTTTTTAATCTGACTTGGTGAAGTCAGTGGGAGGATTAAATTGGCTGGTTAATTTCTTCTCTTCTATCCTTTAATAAAATCTTTAAAAATTATTAGGTCCCTAAAATGATTAAGTTATAGTGATAACTAAGTCATAGCCTCCCATTAAGTGAGTGATAATGAGTCCATTAGTTTAATAATCATTGGTGCTTATTGACCAATGAAACTATCATTCATAATATGATAATTTGGTTGAGTCTTTCTGATGGTGGTCAGGTTGGCCAGCCAAAGTCGGACTTGATCATTTATTGGTCCATTCACCAAATCTAATCATGTTAATGGTTGGACCTAATCAGATCTTTTCAGTGGAGGCCAAAGCCTACTGATTAGGTTCTGGGGCAAAATTAATTACTAGAAGTTGTTTAGAGAAATAACTGGTTATGAACCTACCTATAGATGCACATGGATTGACCAACCAAAGTTGGGCTCGTGTGTAGTTTGTGTGGATTCTAGTACCCACTAAGGAATTAAAGTAATTCCTCGAATTGGAGGTTGAGGCTACTAGTTCATAAAAATACTGAGAGAAACTTTAGACTAAAGTCCAAGTCTTTAGTATTAATAATTTATGTACTAATAAAGGTCTGATTTTATTTTATGCAGCTATGGCCACTACCCTATCGCTCCGATCATTATTAGATAATGACAAGCTCATGGGACCTAATTTCGATAGCTGGTATCGAAAATTAAAAATCATCCTTGAGCATAAGCAGATCCTTTATGTAGTAACGGATCCGACACCTGAGGAGCCAGCCCCGAATGCTAGAGGGGTGGTCCGAGATACTTACCAGAAGTGGCTCAACGATCGCACCACCGTTTGGTGTATAATGCTGGCGGCAATGAATGATGAGTTCAGCCATAGGTTCGAGAATGTCTAGCCGCAGGAGATACTTCATATGTTGAACGACTCCTTTGGCACTCTTGACGATGTTGAAAGGCACAAACTAGTTGTGCCATTTTCAATGCTCGGATGAGGGATGGGGCCTCAGTCATCGATCATGTACTGTACATGATCGAAATGATTGAGCACCTAAGTAAACTGGGCTTTCTCTTGCATGAGCAGTTTGGTAAGGATGCGATCCTTAATTTTTGCCTAAGTCCTACCTCCCCTTCCTTACTCATTTTCGGATGACAAAGCCTGCAGTGAACTACCACGGCTTGTTGGGGTTGCTGCAGAACTTTGAGAAGGATCACCAGCTCCATAAGGAGTCGGTGAATATTGTGGGAGGATCTTCTTCTGCTCGTCGACCCTTTAAGAAAGGGAAGAAGAACAAGAAGAAGAAGAATAAGAAGGTGCAGCCACATGCTGGGATGTTAGCATAGGGTCAGACCAAGAAGTGCAAGCCCGACCAGAGCCAGGCGGAGTGCTTCTTTTGCAAAAAGCAGGGGCACTGGAAGAGGAACTGTCCTCTATACATTGCCTCCCTGGATCCGAACAGGCCGAAGAAGAAGCAAGATAATTATATGATAACACCTTGCAATTTTTCCATTTATGATACTACTACCTGGGTATTAGATACCAGAAGCTCTTATCATATCTGTAATTCGATGCAGGGTCTACAGGTCAATTGGAGATTTGATGAAGACGAGAGGTTCCTAAATGTTGGAGATGGAAGTAAAGTTTCAGTTCTAGCTTTAGGAATCATGAACCTTGTAATCAACTCTCGTAATGTAATTCTTAGTGAATGTCACTATTGTCCAAGTTTTTTATTAAATATTATTTTTGTAGATCTTTTGGCCATGTACAGTTATGAATTTTTAATAAAAAAAAATATTTACAATATCATTTTGAATGGTATTACAATATTTGTTGGACAACTAAATAATGAAATTTACTTACTATCACAGCTTGTTAATGTGGTTCAAACCTCCGGTAAATGCCCTAAAAAGGATAATGTGTCAGAAGTCTACCTTTGGCACTGTAGGCTAGGTCATATCAATAAGAACAGGATAAACAGGTTGGCTCAAGAAGGAATTTTTGAAATTGATGATTGTGAATCACTTTCAACCTGTGAGTCCTGTCTTCTGGGAAAGATGATCAAGTCACTTTTTACTGAAAAAGGTGAGCGAACCAGTGAACTTTTGGATCTGGTACATTCTGATGTATGTGGACCAATGAGCTCAAGTGCAAGAGGTAGATATTTCTACTTCATAACCTTCGCAGACAACCTATCATGGTATGGGTATGTCTACTTAATGAAACATAAGTCGGAGTCGTTTGAAATGTTCAAACTATTCCGAAATGAGGTAGAAAAATAAACTGAAAAGTGTATTAAAACTCTTCGATCTGATCGAGGAGGTGAATAACTTTCCAATGAGTTTCTGACATATCTTGGGGAGAATGGGATTCTCTCTCAGTGGACTCCTCTTGGAACACCACAGCATAATGGTGTGTCTGAAAGGAGGAATCAGACTTTGTTGGACATGGTTCGATCCATGATGAGGTTTGCTGGTCTGCCGATCTCCCTCTAGGGATATGCACTCGAATCGGCTTGTTACCTTCTAAATAGGGTTCTGAGTAAGTCTGTAACCAAAATGCCATATGAGATATGGATAGGACGTAAGCCAGTACTCTAGCACCTTAGGGTTTGGGGGTGTCCGACTTATGTTAAACGTTTAATTACGAACAAGCTTGGACCTAGGTCTGACAAGTGTTATTTCATAGGGTATCCAAAAGAGATCAAAGGGTATTATTTCTACCTAGCTGATGAGCAAAAGGTGTTTGTCAGCCTTAAGGCAATCTTTTTAGAAAAGGAGTTCCTTATTGAAAGGACTGTTGCCTCTAAGGTCGAACTTGAGGAAGTTCGGCAGGTGAAAAAATCGACACAAGTAGCTGAACTTGAACCAAATTTGATTAGATCAAATTCGGAGCCCATTGTTCCTGCACCCTTAAGGCGGTCTGGTAGAGTACCACATCAACCAGACAGATACTATGGTTTCTTGGTCCGGGATGGTGATCCTGTCGAACTTGATGAAAATGATGAGGATCCGATTACCTACATGGATGCAATGCAGAGACCTGCCTCAGAGAAATGGCTAGAGACCATGAAATCCGAAATAGAGTTCATGAAGGTCAACGATGTGTGGATATTGGTTGACCCACCCGAAGGAGTAAAACCCATAGGGTGTAAGTGGGTCTTCAAGAGAAAGAGGGGCATAGATGGAAAGGTGGAGACCTATAAAGTCCGTTTGGTTGCCAAGGGATATCGTCAATGTTATGGTATAGACTATGACGAGATATTTTCTCCTATGGCAATGCTCAAATCCATTCGGATTATGCTTGTGATAGCTACCCATCTGGGCTATGAAATCTGACAGATGGATGTAAAAATAGCTTTCCTAAATGGAGAGCTGGATGAGAGGTGTATATGATACAACCTGAAGAGTTCACATCTACAGATGAGTCTAAGGTGTGCAGACTACAGAGGTCCATTTATGGACTTAAGCAAGCATCCCGGAGTTGGAACATACGTTTTGATAGGACGATCAAGACGTATGGCTTAGTTAAGAATGGAGAAGGGCCCTGCATTTATAAGTGGGCTAATGGTCCAGTAGTAATATTTCTTGTATTATATGTGGATGACATTCTCTTAATCGAGAATGATGTCCCTGCATTACAGGGAATAAAGATTTGGCTGTCGTCATAAATCTCCATGAAAGATCTGGGAGAAGCTTCCTACATCCTAGGGATGAGGATCTATAGGGATAGATCTAAAAGGTTGCTTGGCTTATCCCAGTCCACGTACATTGATACTATGCTGAAGAGGTTCAGCATGGAGAATTTCAAAAAAGGCTATCTTCCGATAGGCCATGGAATTTCTCTCTCAAAGAGGGATTGTCCGACAATACCTCAAGAGAGAGAGCGTATGGGTAGAATTTCATATGCTTCGACAGTGGGATCTATCATGTACGTCATGACATGTACACGATCAGATGTGGCATACTCACTAGGGGTAGTGAGTAGATACCAATCTGATCCAGGGGAGAATCACTGGAAGGTTGTTAAAACCATCCAGAAGTATTTAAGAAATACTAAGGACCAGTGGCTTGTTTATGGTGAATCAGACTTGAGACTTATAGGGTTTACAGACTCTAGTTTCCAGTCTAATCATGATGACAGCAAGAGTGTGTCGGGATTTATTTTTACCTTTAATAGTGGGGCTGTCTGTTGGAAGAGTTCCAAGCAGCACACAATGGCTGATTCAGTTTGCGAGGCAGAGTATGTCACTGCATCAGATGCTGCCAAAGAAGCGATGTGGCTAAGAAAATTCATCACCGAGTTCGGAGTAGCACCCTCCCTTGTTGATCCAGTTCTGCTCTACTGTGACAGCTCTGGAGCCATTGCTCAGGCGAAGGAATCGAAGGCACTCCAGTGGACGAAGCATATTCTGCACCGCTACCATCTCATCTGGAAAATCATGGATAGAGGTGACATCGACCTTCAGAAGATCGACGGGAAGGAGAACCCGGCTGACTCATTCACTAAAGCCATTGCGGTGAAGGAGTTCGATGACTTCAAGTCGAAGATGGGTATTAGATACTGCATCGATTGGCTTTAGGTCAAGTGGGAGATTGTTGGAAATAGTGTCCCAAAGCCAATCGTCAGCCTATTGACAGTTGTGCTCTTTCTTGTATTAGTATATGAATTATAAATAAATAAAAATTATTTTGATATTTTTCATCACAAATTATTTCATCTTCTAATGGACTCCTGTGTTGTGGTGAAGTCCTTAGGACTATTTAGACTCGACAAAGGAGGATTTGTCGTTTAGTCCTTAAACATGTTCGCGACCAAATGATATGTTGTTACCAAAGACAACAATATTTATCAAGCGTAGGTTGTTGTGTGCCATATGGATTGGTTGTCCTCTTAACCAAGGAGTGTGGAGACACTGGTATGGCATACAGGTGAGATGTAAGGGTACATCTGCACTGAATGTGACCGACTTTGGAGCTATTTCTGCTGTCAAGATTTGCTCCGATGGGATATGGGTATAATTGTCCCTCCGATCTGAGACCACCATGATGACTTGCAAGCAACTCACTGCACTTAGGCACTGGACTATCTGAATTTCTAATTCAGTGACAGAAGACTGCTGGGTGTAGTCAAGTACTTGACTTATCGGTGCATGTGTCAAGATGGGATTGACCACTCCAGTTCAGGAGCTGTGTACAGTCGTGTTTCAATTTAGCAAAATCTTGGCCAGGGTAGTCCTAGTGAGGAGTCACAGGACTGTTTGAGTTGAGCACGATTCGGATGATCTAATCAGGATTGACAGTTTAACCCTGAGTCATCCTAAACACAGGGGTCAAAAGGGATGAATTATACAGTAACCATATTCACATAGGTTCTGAATATTGTGATTGTGACTATTTGACCTATCTGAACATCGGGTACCATTGCTAGATGGTCACTTCGATTAGTACAGGAATTGATTCCTGTGCTACCGGTTTAGGTTCGAACCTGCAGGGTCACACACATTAGAGGTTCCTATCTGATCTGATGGCTGATGAAGATTCCTAATGCTCATGAACTTTGAGTACTACATGTCTGAAACTCTGTGATCAAGAATCAGGATTCTCTAATCATGAGTTCCACACATTTTGGGTATCGGGGTCAAGAGTCCCACTGGTTTGAGACTTTTTGATCAGGGTTTTATATCGATGGACTCTGATGCCCGATTGCCCATCGGATTTGGACTCAATATTTATAAGAAGTTTAATTAGTAATTTGATCACTAATTAATATAATTTGATTGAGTAATTATTTTTGGATTAAGTCCAACTGAATTAGATTCAGTTGGGTTTGACCCGATTAGGTTAAGTGTTGACCTAATCACCAAGGTGGTTTGGTCCCTGATCTGATCAGGGGTTGGGCTTAGTCAATTTCTGATTTGATTAGGATTCTATTTAGCCTAATTAAGTCTAATTATATTGAGTTTAATTTAGTTTAACCTATTTTAAATAAGGTTGGTTCAATTGGATTTCAAACCACCTTGACTAATCTCCCTGCGCCACCTCACTTCACTTGTGCCCATTTGAATTCATGAGAAATGAGTTCTCATGAATTTTCTCCCACACAGAAGCCATCCCACGCCCCTTCTTTGTGTGCCATTTTGATTGGATAAGGATGAGATTGGTTAGCCATTCAAATTCAAAAGATGTTTGAATTTGAATGGATAACAAATCTCTGCGCCCACCCTTTATTTTGTGCACCCCTTCTTCCACACGAGAAAAGGTTTCTCGTGTAAAGTCTCTATGCACAAATATTTCCACACCCCTCTCTTCTTGCGTATAGAGTGGATAAGAATGAGTTGGTTGGCATTTGAATTCAAATTCGATTTGAATTCAAATGAGCAACCACTTATCTTTATCCTCTCATGTGGAGGAAATGCTGCAAAGATGCATTTTGCTCTCTTTTTAAAAGGAAGAGAAGATAGGGCGTGTGCTAAATTTGATCCTAGAGAGAAAAGGGTGCGTGAGAAAAGTCTCGTGCATGAGAAAAGAAAGAAAAAGAAGAGAAAAGAAAAGAAACAGAAAGAGGCGCAGGCTTTTCTAAGAGTACCCTAGGGTTTCTGCCTAGGGTTCGGAAAGTGAGAAAGTGAGCTACGAGTGTCGTGAGCCCACCAGATTTTAGAAAGAGCTTCATCAACTCTCAAATGCATCTGCTGATGATCTGGAGTATCTGAAGAGTCGACAGATCAAGATCGAAGGAGTTCGATCAACATCGACCGTCAAAAGAGTTCTGCCACGAACTAGTATTCGTGAGGAGCCGATCAGACTAGGAGCTTCGTGTGGATGATCCGCAGAGGCCAGACACACTGTGTGGCTGTATTACAATGATCAGACCCTCTCGATGGTGATCAGATTGTGGCGATCGACTATCTACACAAAGGTAATGTGTTCTGAACACATAACAGTAAAATGTTTACTGTAGAAGTTTAAATTTCAAATTTAAATGCATGCTATATATATCATATTTAGATCCTTATATAGAGTTAATATATGTTTGTTAATTAAATTAATTAATAATTTTTACTATAAAATAGTAATTTTAAAAAGTTTTAAAATTATCATTTTACCCCTGCATCGAAATCACTTCATACAGGTGATCCACACGAGGCTGCAACAAAATCGGAGATTCGTCGAACGAAGATCCACTTGAAGTGCTAGCTTCTTACGGATCCCTCCGGATGGTTAATCTAAAAATATTTTTTGGATCTCTTGGACATGCAAGAGATGAAGAATATGAGAAGTAATGAGGGAGAAGTCAAACCCTTTGACCTCTCTAAAATCAGAAATAATATATAATAGAAAAGGTCCTAAGAGAAGACAGTTCTTCTCTTTCAGGACATCAACAATTGATGTCCTGAGAACATCTCTATGCTAGGACGTGAAGAGACCTTCTTCTCTAGATGTTTCTTAAACTTTCAGATCTTATGTTATCTGATTTTTTTCATAGAAAAATCTCATAATTCATGGAGAAGAAGAGTTCTAAAAGAAACCTTAAGAGAAGACCTTTTTTTCTTCTTCTTCTCTCATCAGGACATGATCAGATCATGTCCAAAATCAGATCACCATGCCCCAACTCATTGGAGCATAGATCCACCATGCCATCCCTCTTTCTCTCTCAGATTTTTATCACATAAAAACATAAAAACAAAGAGAAAATAAACTAAAAGGAAAACAATAAGAGAAAACAATCTTCTCTCTTACCTTTTGTCTCTACAAGACATCAACTTTTGATGTCTTGATAGAAGACTCTCCTCCAAGAAAATTGATGCCTCAAAACACCCATGCCATCCTCTTTCTTCTCTACTTTTTCTATGAAAAAACCATAGATTTTTGACTCCTTAAAATCATCAAATAGGAGGCACCACTATATAAAGTAGACTAGGTCAAAAGACCTAGTCAAACAAGGAAACTATGGGGCGTCCAACTCTTGGATGCCCCTTCTCT
Organism: Elaeis guineensis; assembly: GCF_000442705.2. Classification (NCBI taxonomy): domain Eukaryota; kingdom Viridiplantae; phylum Streptophyta; class Magnoliopsida; order Arecales; family Arecaceae; genus Elaeis; species Elaeis guineensis. The sequence goes on along the minus strand of NC_025995.2, from coordinate 27,644,761 downwards.
TATTTTCTGCATGGAGAGCAGGAAACCATGCACAAAAGAGGTGTCATAAAGAGAAGATAGGCATGGAGAAAGTTGGCACAAGAGAGGGGAGAGGAGTTCTTGTGAAGGGAGACTTTTCAAAAGGAAATAAACCCAAACCACTTTCCATAATAAACCCAATCACTTTCCATAATGAATCAAATCAAATCTGATTCAAATCTCTAGAATAAGTGGTATGAGATTACTTTTCTTAGACATGAATATCACATAAAAAAATATCTGAAAATAAATATGTGGGCGTGGGCTTTCTTAAGTGGCGTAAGGGAGAAGATGGAATCCTAGTCTAACTAGGATTCTCATGTAGACTAGATCAAACTCTTTGAACCCAATCCAAATTAATTGTAACCTAATTAAGGATGATCCTAGTCAAACTAAAAGTCCAATTAAATTAGATTAAATTATATTTAATTTTGATTTAAATCCTAACTTAATTAAGAATTAGGTGCATACAAGTCCTAGTTGAACAGGGACTTGTTCTTCCTTGCAACTGGCTTATCCAATAAATCAATTAGACTTAATCTAATTAAATCCAAACTAATTTTAATTGAATTAAATTTATTTAAACTTGATCTCAGCTCAATTGCTCAATCAGATTGAGCCAATTAGCAATCCAATTGCTAATTGATCCTCCTGCAATACTTGCATTAGGTCAAACATCAATCACATTGATCGTTTAATCTTAGAATGATTCTCAATCGTTAATTAACCATTTGATTAGGTTACAACTTCTTATGTGTATGATCCTATAGATTCAAACCTAAGCCAGTAGCATAGAAATCAATTTCTGTACCAGTCGAAGTAACCATCTAGCAATGGTTCCCGACATCCAGATAGGTCGAATGTATGCGAAGCAACATTCTAAGAACCTTGACCCATGGATACCATATAATTTATCCCTTTGATCAATAATGCTCAAGATAACTTTGAGTATGCTGTCAACACTCATACAAGTCATCTCTATTGTGTCTCAAAATTTTGTAAATCCCGTGACTCCTCACGAGGATTACCTAGGCCTAGGTTTTGCTAAATTGAAACACAGCAAGACATTCTCTTTTTGAAGTTAATCAGGAGTGGTCAATCCCATCTTGACTCACACACCGACTTCACAAGTACTTGAATGTACCCAAAAACTTTTCGAACTTATATTAAAAATATAGGCAGTCCGACACCAAAGCACAGTGAGTTGCTTGCAAATCACCATGGTGATCTCAGGTCGGAGGGATACTTATACCCATTGGCCTTAGCTAGCTACTCTTGATAGTAGAGTATTACATTGATCACGTTCAATGCAGATATACTCCTACATCTCATCTGGATGCTATACCAGTGTCTCCACACTACTTGGTTACGAGGACAACCAACGTATATGGCATGCAACGACCTACATTTGATAAGTTATCGTCCTTATTAATAACTTATCATTTGATCATGAATAATTTAAGAACCATCCGATAAATCCTTTTTTATCGATTGATTATGGTTCTAAGGACTTCATCATAATTTAGGAGTTCATTTAAGGAAGATAAAACTTTTATGATGAACTTGTCAAATAACTATTATTATTAGATAATTCATATGCTAATTCCAATCATCTCACTTAGATGATTGGCTTTAGGATATATTTTTCAATAACTCTCACTTATACTAAAGCCAATCAGAATGATATCAAATATCCTATCTTCCACTTGAGTTTGTAGAACTTCTTAGTTCTGAGGCCTTAGCAAATGGGTCAGTCAAGTTTTTCTTTTTCATCGATCTTCCAAAGATCGATGTCACCCTGATCTAAAATCAAAGGTGATAGTAATACAGAGTATACTGGTTTTTTGATTCTTTAGCCAGAGCTATGGCTCCAGTGCTATGATAGGACTGGACCATCGATGAAGGATGCCACTCCCAACCTGCTAATGAAGCTCAGCAACTACACAGCTTACATGGCAGCATCATATGCTACGATGTACTCTACATCACTAACTGAGTAGGCCAAAGTATCCTGCTTGGAAACTTTCTAGCAAATTGTTCCTACAATTAGGGTATGATTCGACACTTTCTTGTTGTCATCTTGATCTGACTGAAATCGAAACATCCACATGTTTAAAGTCAGTATTTCCATATTTGAGTCACTGGATCTTAGTATTTTCCAAATACTTAAGGATTGTCTATACAATCTTTCAGTGGTTATTACTTAGATTAGACTGGTATCTACTCACTACCATTAGTGAGTATACCATATCTGATCTTGAACATGGAGAAATTAGATGACACCTAAACCTTTATTCCTTGCAATGCTGGAATGCCATTCCCGATTAAGAGAATTTCATCCACAGACAACACAAGGAATAACACTACAGAATATTTTGCCCATTTATAAATGCAGCATTCCTCTTTGTTCATAACAAAGACATATGTTCAAAACGTATGTTCCAACTCTGGGATAATAGCGAAATGGGCTTTATAGGTCTCCACCTTTCCGTCTGCGCTACTCTGATCCTTTTAAAAAATCCATTCACACCCAATGGGTTTTATTCCTTCAGGTGAATCATTTGGTGTCTATATACTATTGATTTTCATGGAGTTCAATTTGGATTTAATGGCTCCAAGTCACTTCTTAGAGTTAGACCACTACATTGCATCCCTATGGTGATCAGATCCTTGTTAATCTCATTGAGCTCAACAGGATCGCCGTCTCATACCTAGACACTAAAGTGTCTATTCGGCAAATGCGGTACTCTACCAGATCTCTTTAAAGATATTACTTTAATGGGCTCTAAGTTTGATCTAATCAAATTCAGTTCTATAGGTTTACTAGATTATGTCGGTTCATTTTCTACCAGTCAAACTTTCAAGTTCAACTTGATAGGCATCAGTTCTTTCTCTAAGGAACTCCTTTCCAAAAGGAATGCCCTATTGCAGTTGAGCATCTTATATTCTTCAGCATGATAGAATTAGTAACCCTTAAACAACTATTGGACCAAGAATCAAGTTTATCTGTATGCAAATCTTTGACATAAACCGATCAACTCTAAACCCAAAGGTGAGAGAGTCTAGGTCTATGCCCGATTCATATCTTATATAGAATTTGCACAACAGACTTATTCAGTATATTTTCAGAGTAAAATAGATAATCACACAAGAGCACAATCCTGAAACAGGTAGAGAAGTGAACCCTATCGTGGATTGAACCATGTCTAATAAAGTTCAACTTCTTCTTTCAGATACACTATGTTCCGAAAAGGAATCCACTGAGAGAGAATCCAATTCTCTCCTAGATATGTCACAAACTCACTAGATAAGTATTCGCCTTCTCGATCTGATCGAAGAGTTCTAACACCTTATCCAGTTTGTTTCAATCTTTCATTATTGAATCATTTGAACATTTCAAATGATTAGGTCAAATGCACCCATGCTCAGATAGGTCGTCTATAATGAAATATTAATATCTTTCTCTGGCACTTAGTTCATAGGTCCACATACATCATTATGTATGAGACTTAGAACTTTATCAGCTCCCTCACCTTTTCCATTAAAAGATGACTTTGTCATCTTTCCAAGAAGACAAGACTCACAGGCTATCAATGATTCACAATAATTGATGTCGAGGTTTTTCTCTCAAGCTAATCCATTTATTCTGTTCTCGTCAAGGTGACTAAGCCTATAATGCTAAAGATAGATATCCATGACATTATCTAACTTGGGCGTGTACATTATAGTTAATAGGCTGTGTAAATGTTAAATATCATTTTCTTATTATCCATGTATTATTGTAACATTATTCATAATAATATCATAATAATCTTTCTTTATTAATGAATGATGATCATTTTTGGCCAAAAAACCAACAAAGATTACATTCATCATAAACAATGGACAATAGTAACAATTACTCTAAATGACAATATTTGAAAATAAGCTCTACAATTCCTAAAGCTAGGATTGGAATAAGACTTCCATCCCTAACATTCAAGAATTTCTCATCATTTTCAAACATTCCACTTACTTGTCATCCTAGCAATAAATTGCATAAGACCATGGTATCTAATACCTAGGTAGTAGAATTACATAGAGAAACTTTAAGGTGTTATTATATAACATCCTTGATGAGCAACTCTTGCTCCTTTCTCTTGTTCAGCCTATTATGGTCAAGGGAAGCAAGACAATTCTTCTTCCTATGACCCTGCTTCTAACAGTAGAAGCAACATGCCTAATTTGGATCAATTTTGGACTAATTATTTTGACTGGACTAAGAAGTCCCAATACGAACCCATTCATACTGCTGAACCAAATTCAACTTTCGATACTAATTAACGAAGTTGGGTCCCATAAATCATCACTATCTAACATCGATTGGAGCAATTAAGGTTTAGCCTTATTTTGAGAAAAGAGAATAATGACCTAATGTATATGAATTATTTTAAGCCTAAAGACTTGGATTTTAGTCTCAAGGTTCTTCCACTATTTTATTCAAATTGGTAGCCTCTACCTCCAATTCGAAGAATTACTTTAATTTTCTAGTAGGTACTAGATCCACATAGACTACACACAAGCCCGACTTTGGTCGGCCAACCCATCTGCATCTACGGGTAGGTTCATTAACCAATTGTTTCTCCAAACAACTTCTAGTAATTTAATTTTGCCTCAGAAACCTAATCAGTAAGCTTTGGCCTCCACTGTAAGGATCTGATTAGGTCCAACCATTAACATGACCATACTTGATGCATCTAACCAACGAATGATTAAGCCCAACTTTGGTTGGCCAACCTAACCACCATTAGAGAGACACTTCCAAGTCATCATATGATGAGTGATAATTTCATTAGTCAACAAGCACTAGGCCTTTGGGTCTGCAATGATTATTGAGTTAATGGATCCATTATCAAACACCTTAATGGGAGGCTATGACTCAGTTATCTCCATAACTTTATCATTTTAAGGACCTAATAATTTTAAAAAATTTAAAATTATTAGTGATTTAAGGATAGAAAGGACATGAATCAATTTGCTCCCATTGACTTCATCAAGTCAAGTCCTCCCACTGACTTCTCAAGTCATTAACAAGGACTAGGATCAAATTTGATCCATGGGCACCTAGATCAGTCTCATTGAATGAAATCAGACTCATTGATTTCCTATGTGACATGGGTTAGCACGAATCAATGGGCAACCTAATCAAGACCTGATTAACCACATTGGCTAGGTAAGTATGAATGGTGGGAGGTTCTACCAAAGCTTGTCTTAGACACCATAAGAAATGGTCAGATAAGTAGGCTGCGAATTAAAAATCACCGATCAGGTTTACCTTAGTCACCAACTAGTTTATCAGTTTTGATTTGGTCTGCCTAAAGACTTGGGCTCAGCCGTTGAGCCACGATTAATGTCCATTTGTTAAATATATAGACTTTGATTAACTACAACTATTGAAGTGATCTATAGAAATGACCTAATCCTAATTAACTTTTAATTAGGTTTGATCAATTTTTTAACTTAGTCCATATTTAATCTAACCCTAGGTCTAACCTAGTTAATGACCTGATCAAAGCTAACCCATTACCCTTTAATCCATGTTTTATGAAATTATCTTAGGATCTTTAAATCACAAATCTAGATCCTAAACAATCACTTAATTCTTTTAATTAAGTTCATGGTTGAGGGTTGGGGTTCGGCATTTCGAAAATCATTTTCAACTTTTGAAAGGTTAATACAATCTAGTGTTGTTTCACTAAATAGGTCGACTCATTTCAAAAAAAGATCGGCTTATTTCACTAACAAACACTAATTATAGGTTAAAATAATTAAATCAGTCAGAAAAATAATTCAGTCAATTTTTCAGTCGAGCTGGCATGCTGGTCGAGCTGGCCCGATTTTTGAGAGCACCGACTCGATCAGTAAACAGAACCTTCGCAAGATCCTATTCTTGGCTGATTTTAATCTATGTATATTACATAAAAATTTATAAAATAAAATAGACCTAATCTAAAATATTCATGACAAGATTTATTTAAACTCTTTTTAATTTTTTAGATTGCAACGTACCAGAACAACCTTGGTCTGTGCGATCATTATTTTAATACAATCATGAACTTGTTATAAAAGAACCTAGATGCTCTGATACCACTGATAGAAAAAGTATAGGGTTTCATGCATAAATTTTAAAATATTTTTGAAATGTAACGCTGCAGAATATGTAAATTAAATAATTTAATATACAATCTCATGTAATCAGATTACTAAATCCGACAACTAGGACCTATAATATGTCATATTATATTTATAAGTCAAAAAATAAAAGCTTTAGTATTGATCAAATCAATATCCTAGATCTAAAACAGTTTTAGATCTAAAACCTAGATCACATCTAGGTAAGAGAAGAGATCAGATCTCTTACCTTCACATGGTTTGAGAACTCTGTGGTTGATTTTGTTTATTGTCTTTAGAGCCGCACATGCATCCAATTTCTACAGGTGATCCACATGAGGCTGCAACAAAATCGGAGGTTTGTCAAACGAAGATCTGCCGAAGTGCTAGCTTCTTGTGGATCCCTCCGGATGGTTAACCTAAAAATATTCTTCGGATCTCTTGGACATTCTAAGAGATGAAGAATATGAGGAAGAATGAGAAAGAAGTCAAACCCTTTGACCTCCCTAAAATCAAAAATAATATATAATAGAAAAGATCCTAAGGGAAGACAGTTCTTCTCTTTCAGGACATCAACAATTGATGTCCTGAGAACATCTCTGTGCTAGAACATGAGGAGACCTTCTTCTCTAGATGTTTTCTAAACTTTCAAATTTTATGTTATCTGATTTTTCTCATAGAAAAATCTCATGATTGATGGAGAAGAAGAGTTCTAAAAGAAACCTTAAGAGAAGACTTTTTCTTCTTCTTCTCTCATCAGGACATGATCAGATCATGTCCAAAATCAGATCACCATGCCCTAACTCATTGGAGCATAGATCCACCACACCATCCCTCTTTCTCTCTCAGATTTTTATCACATAAAAATACAAAAATAAAGAGAAAATAAACTGAAAGAAAAATAATAAGAGAAAACAATCTTCTCTCTTACCTTTTGTCTCTACAAGACATCAACTTTTGATGTCTTGACAAAAGACTCTCCTCTAAGGAAATTGATGCCTTAAAATACCCATGCTATCCTCTTTCTTCTTTGCTTTTTCTATGAAAAAACCACAGATTTTTGACTCTCTAAAATCATCATATAGGAGGCATCACTATATAAGGTAGACTAGGTCAAAAGACCTAGTCAAACAAGGAAACTATCGGGCGTCCAACTCTTGGATGCCCCTTCTCTTATTTTCTGCATGGAGAGTAGGAAACCATACATAAAAAAGGCATCATAAAGAAAAGGTAGGCATGGAGAAAGTTGGTGCAAGAGAGGGGAGAGGAGTTCTTGTGAAGGGAGATTTTTCAAAAGGAAATAAACCCAAACCACTTTCCATAATAAACCCAATCACTTTCCATAATGAACCAAATCAAATCTGATTCAAATCTTTAGAATAAGTGGTGTGAGATTACTTTTCTTAGACATGAATATTACATAAAAAAATATCTGGAAATAAATATGTGGGCATGGGCTTTCTTAGGTGGTGCAAGTGAGAAGATGGAATCCTAGTCTAACAAGGATTCTCATGTTGACTACGTCAAACTCTTTGAACCCAATCCAAATTAATTGCAACCTAATTAAGGATGATCTTAGTCAAACTAAGAGTCCAATTAAATCAAATCAAACTATATTTAATTTTAATTTAAATCCTAACTTAATTAGGAATTAGGTGCATACAAGTCCTAGTCGAATTGGGACTTGTTCTTCCTTGCAACTGGCTTATCCAATAAATCAATTAGAATTAATCTAATTAAATCCAAACTAATTCTAATTGAATCAAATTTATTTAGACTTGATCTCAATCTAATTGCTCAATCAGATTGAGCCAATTAGCAATCCAATTGCTAATTGATCCTCCTGCAACACTTGCATTAGGTCAAACATCAATCATATTGATCGTTTAACCTTAGAACGATTCTCAATCATCGATTAACCATTTGATTAGGTTACAACCTCTTATGTGTGTGACCCTATAGGTTCGAACCTAAATCGATAGCATAAGAATCAATTTTTGTACCGGTCAAAGTAACCATCTAACAATGGTTCCCGACGTCTAGATAGATCAAATGTATGCAAAGCAACATTCTAAGAACCTTGACCCATGGTTACCATATAATTCATCTTTTTGACCAATAATGTTCAAGATGACTTCGAGTATGCTTTCAACACTCATACAAGTCATCTCTATTGTGTTTCAAAATTTTACAAATTCCGTGACTCCTCACGAGGATTATCCAGGCCTAGATTTTGCTAAATTAGAACATAGCAAGATATTCTCTTCCTGAAGTTAATCAGGAGTGGTCAATCTTATCTTGACTCACACACCGACTTCACAAGCATTTGAATGTATCCAAAAATCTTTCAAACCTATATTAAAAATATAGACAGTCCGACACCAAAGCATAGTGAGTTGCTTGCAAGTCACTATGGTGATCTCAGGTCGGAAAGACACTTATACCTATTGGCCTTAGCTAGCTACTCTTGACGGTAGAGTGTTACATTGATCACGTTTAGTGCAGATGTACTCCTATATCTTACTTAGATGCCATACCAGTGTCTCCACATTACTTGATTATGGGGACAACCAACGCATATGGCATACAGCGACCTACACTTGATAAGTTATCGTCCTTGTTAATAACTTATCATTTGATCGTGAATAATTTAAGAACCATCCGATAAATCCTCCTTTATTGATTGATTGTGGTTCTAAGGACTTCATCATAATTTAGGAGTTTATTTAAGGAAGATAGAACTTTTATAATGAACCTGCCAAATAACTATTATTATTAAATAATTTATATATTAATTCCAATCATCTACCACTTAGATGATTGACTTTAGGACATATTTCTCAACATCTGAATGTTGAGTATCATTGCTAGATGGTCACTTTGATTAGTACAAAAATTAGTTCTTATACTACTGACTTAGTGTTCGAACCTATGGAATCGCACATAATAGAAGTTCTTGTCTAATCGGATGGTTGTTTAACGATTATGAATCATTCAAACTATAATCGTCAATATGATTGATAACTAACTTTATGCAAAAGTCACAATAAAATAATTACTAATAATTAGTAAATTATAAAAAGATGAATTAGTAATTAGATTGCTAATCAGTTCAATTTGATTGAGCAATGAAATTTGGATTAAGTCTAATTGAATTAGATTCAATTAGGTTTGATCTGATCGCTAAGGAAGATTAATTCCTAATTGGATCAGGACTTGAGCTCAATTAATTTTTGATTGGATTAGGATTTAATTGAGGAGATTAGGTGTCTAATTGGATTAGGTTCACTTATTTATTTGGATCTAACCAAATTAGATTCGGATAAGTACAAAATTGAAACAAACAAGAGTCCAATTAGATTGGACTTTTCCTTTTGCACCACCTCATCCCCCTGCCACACCATTCTTCATGCAAATTCAGATTTTGCATGTTGAATTTTCACACCAAAAAGAGTTTTAATGCCACCCCTTTCTCCCTTGTAAATAAGGATAGGATTAGTTTAAGTTTTGAGTTTGAATTCGAGTTGAATTTTGAATTCAATTTTCAAGTTAGTTTTGATTTTGAATTCGAACTCAACCCAAGCTCTAGGACCCTAACCCAAATCTCGTCAGAAGGAAAACAAAATAAGAAGAAGCCCTTAGATAGTGGGATTACCTAAAAATTGCCATCAATAGCCCATTAGATTTTCAATTCTCATTGAACAAAGTCCAAAGGAAAGCTCTTCCCCAAAAATTTGCCCACCACAGTAGACTTGCAACTTTGAGAAGTTCTCTAGAGATTCTCATCGATGAAGATGACTAGGTCTATGAACTTTTCCTCAAGCATGCGTATATCTTCCCCTGTGGTACACCCCATTTCCCATTGGAAATGATGATTCCCTTGGACAACCTGTGACCAAGACCACCTGGATTCTGAAGGAGTCTCCATGCATGATTATGGAAGCGATGAAGCTACCCCTTTCCCTTTCAAAGTAGATACTCCAGATAATCGACTAGAGGGAGCCCCAGATGAATGACTAATTAGATGATGAAACTGTTGGGAATAGTGTCCCAAAGTCAGTCGTCGGCCTATTGACAGTTGCGCTCATTTTTGTATATGTACATGAATTATGAATTAATAAAAATTATTTTGGTATTTTTCATCACAAAATATTTCATCTTCTAATGAACTCCTATATTGTGGTGAAGTCCTTAGGACTATTTAGACTCGACAAAGGAGGATTTATCGTTTAGTCCTTAAATCTGTTCGCGATCAAATGATACGTTGTTACTAAGGATGATAACGTTTATCAAGCATAGGTCGTTGTGTGCCATATAGGTTGGTTGTCCTCTTAACCAATGAGTGTGGAGACACTGGTATGGCATACAGGTGAGATGTAAAGGTACATCTGCACTAAACATGACCGACTCTGGAGCTATTTCTGCTGTCAAGATTTGCTCTGATGGAATATGGGTATAAATATCCCTCCGACCTGAGACCGCCATAGTGACTTGCAAGCAACTCACTGCACTTAGGCACTGAACTACCTGAATTTTTAATTCAACGATGGAAGGTTGCTGGGTGTAGTCAAGTACTTGACTTGTCGGTGCGTGTGTCAAGATGGGATTGACCACTCCAGTTTAGGAGCTGTGTACAGTCGTGTTTCAATTTAGCAAATCCTTGGTCAGGGTAGTCCTTGTGAGGAGTCACAGGACTGTTTGAGTTGAGCACGATTCGGATGATCTGATCAGGGTTGACAGTTTAACCTTGAGTCATCCTAAACACAGGGGTCAAAAGGATGAATTATACAGTAACCATATTTTTAAGTGTTGCGATTGTAACTATTCGACCTATCCGGACGTCAGGTACCATTGCTAGATGGTCACTTCGATTAGTATAGGAATTGGTTTCTGTGCTATAGGCTTAGGTTCGAACCTGCGGGGTCACACACATTAGAGGTTTCCATCTGATCTGATGGCTAGTGTAGAATCCTACATGTTTGAGACTCAATGATCGAGAATCAGGATTCTCTGATCATGAGTTCCACACATTATGGGTACCGGGGTCAAGAGTCCCATTGGTTGGGACTTTTCGATCATGGTTACATATCGATGAATTCTGATATCTGATTGCCCATCAGATTTGGACTCAGTATTTTTGAGAAGTTTAATTAGTAATTTGATCACTAATTAACTCAATTTGATAGAGTAATTATTTTTGGATCAAGTCCAATTGAATTGGATTCAGTTGGGTTTGACCCGATTAGGTTAAGAGTTGACCTAATCGTCGAGATGGTTTGGTCCCTAATTTGATCAGGAGTTGGGCTTAGTGAATTTCTAATTTAATTAGAATTTTATTGAGCCTAATTAAGTCTAATTAAGTTGGGTTTAAATTAGTCTAATTGGACCTAACTTATTTGGTTCAATTAGGTTGGTTTAAATAATGAAACCACCTTGATCCAATCTCCATGCACCACCTCACTTCCATTGCACTCATTTGAATTCATGAGTAGGAACTTCTCATGAATTATTTTCTCACGCCAAGCCCTTCTCCATGCCCCACTTTAATGTGCCATATGAATGGATAAGGATGATTGGTTGGCCATTCAAATTCAAAATAAAGTTTGAATTTGAATGGGCAATCAATCTTTGCACCTTATTCCTTTTTTTATGCCCCATTTATTACATGAGAAAAGGTTTCTCATGAAATCACTCCATGCACAATTTAAGCCATGCCTCAGCCTTTAGTGGATAAGGGATGAGTTGGTGTCTATTTGAATTCAAATTTTGATTTGAATTCAAATATGCAATTACTCATCTTTATCTTTTCTTTTGGATAAGACATTTGATGTTGTTATAAAAGGAGGCAAAAAGTGGGGCGTGCAAGAAGAAGATTTTTGGAGAAAAATTTTAGGGTGTGAGAAGTTTTGTGCATGAGAAGAAAGTTCATATCCTTCCAAGAAAAAAAGAAAGAAAAGAAAAAAAAGTGGGTGCAAGATTTCCAGTGAGTTCCCTAGAGTTTTAGCCTGGGGTTCAGAAAGTGAGAAAGTGAGATACGAGTGTTGTGAGCCCACAAAATCTCAAAGAGATCTTTAACATCCTCTCAAGCACATCTGTTGACGATCTGGAGCATTCGAAGAATCGACAGACATCGATCGAAGGAGTTCGATCAGCATCGACCGTCAAAAGGGCTTTACAACGAGCTAGCACTCGTGAGGAGTCGATCAGACTGAGAGCTTCATGTGGATGATCTACAGAGACCAGACACACTGTGTGGCTATGTTGTAATGATCAGACTCTTCCGACGGTGATCAGATTGCGGCGATCTACTATCCGCACAAAGGTATTGTGTTTTGAACACATTATAGTAAAGTGTTTACTATTTGAATTTGAAATTCAAATTTAAATGAATGCATGCTATATATCATATTTAGATCCTAGTATAGGATAAATTTATGTTAATTAATTAGATTAATTAATATTTTTTTACTGTAAAATTATAATTTTGAAAAAGTTTTAAAATTACCATTTTACCCCTGCACTGAATTTTTCTCACAAATGGTATCAGAATAAGGTTCTTAGATATGATATATATATTTGCATGCGTAGATTAAGTTGTAATCTGAAAGTTTAAATTTGAAATTCAAAAATTTAAAATTTGAATTTTGAAAGTTGTTCAAAATTCAAAATTTAAATTTTAAAATTTGAAATTCAAAATTTAAAATTCAAAAATTTGAAATTCAAAATTTAAAATTTAAAATTTGAAATTTGATTGAAATTTTAAATTTTAAATTCAAAATTTAAAATTCAAAATTCAAAATTCAAAATTCAAAATTCAAAATTTTGAAAATTTGAAATTTGAAATTTGTTTGAAATTTGAAATTCAAAATTTAAAATTTGAAATTTAAAAATTTAAAATTTAAATTTTAAAATTGGTATATTTAGATATACTTGATCCAAGTAGCAAGTAATCGAATTGGGTTGGTTGCCATGGCCGTCCGGTCATAGGAGAAAAGTAGGGTTTAAAGGCCCTCTCCTCCCATTCGATGGGGTCTCCTATGGCGATAGGGGTGCCGCTGTAATTATATCCCATACAGATGAAGCAGCGAAAGAAATTAAATATAAAGGTTCAATTGTGAAATTTATCATGAATGTGTTAGATTAGATCTAAAGGAATATTCATGATTTATTTTGATTGAGTTATTTTCTGTTATGTAATTAGCAATAGGATTGCTATTTATGAAATGTGCTGATCTATTCGTGAAATGAGTCAACATATTTGGTGAACAGAAAATAAAACCTTTCAAATTTAAAAATTATTTTTGAAATGCCAAACCCTGACCCATCAGCCCAAATACTTAATTAAAAGAATTAAGTGTTGTCTAGTAGGTCTAGAATTGTGAATTAAAACCTAAGACAGTTGCATAAACTTGTGGGTCAATGGGTTAGATGGATTAGGTCCATAATTGGGTTAGACCTAAGGTTAGCTTAAAGAAATAGACTAAATTAGAGTAATTGGTCAAATCTAATCAAAAGTTGAATTAGATTAGGTTAAGGATACTCTAGACTCAACTCCAATAGTTGTAGTTGAATGGGTCCATGTCTTTAACTAGACCAAGATGGACTTAATTCATGGCTACGCGGTGGAACCCTATTTACTAAGTTGATCAAATTAAAACTAATGAATCGGTTGGTGTCTAAGGTAAGTTTGGCAGTTTGACCAGTGGTTTTTAAGCGGGAGCTACTCGCAGTGATTCGATCTCTGACGAGTTAATGGCTTATCCCCACCACTGATCTCACTTACCTGGCTAACCTGATGAATTAGATTTTGATTAGATCACTTGGTGATTAGGGCTCACCCATGTCATTAGGTAAATCAGTTTGACTGATTTAGGTGCTCCTAATGCCAGCTTTAAGTAAATCTTTTTTAATCTGACTTGGTGAAGTCAGTGGAAGGATTGAAATTGGCTGGATATTTTTTTCTCATCTATCCTTTAATAAAATCCTCAAAAATTATTAGGTCCCTAAAAATGATTAAGTTGTATTGATAACTAAGTCATAGCCTCCCATTAAGTGAGTGATAATGAGTCCATTAGTTTAATAATCATTGGAGGCCCAAAGGCCTGGTGCTTATTGATTAATGGAATTATCATTCATAATATGATAATTTGGTTTGAGTCTTTCCGATGATGGTCAGGTTGGCCGGCCAAAGTCGGGCCTGATCATTTATTGGTCCGATTCATCAAATCAAATCATGTTAATGGTTGGGCCTAACCAGATCTTTTCAGTGGAGGCCAAAGCCTACTGATTAGGTTCTGGGGCAAAATCAATTACTAGAAGTTGTTTAGAGAAACAACTGGTTATGAACCTACCCATAGATGCACATGTGATGACCAACCAAAGTTGGGTTCGTGTGTAGTCTGTGTGGATTCTAGTACCTACTAAGGAATTAAAGTAATTTCTTAAATTGGAGGTTGAGGCTACCAGTTCGTTAAAATACTGGGAGAAACTTTAGACTAAAGTCCAAGTCTTTAGTATTTATAATTTATGTACTAATAGAGGTCTGATTTTCTTTTATGCAGCTATGGCCACTACCCTGTCCCTCCGGTCATTATTAGATAATGACAAGCTCATGAGACCTAATTTTGATAGCTGGTATCAAAAATTAAAAATCATCCTTGAGCATGAGCGGATCCTTTATGTAGTAACAGATCCGGCACCTGAGGAGCCAGCCCCGAACATTAGAGGGACGGTCCGAGATACTTATCAGAAGTGGTTCAACGACCGCACCACCGTTCGGTGTATTATGCTGGCGGCAATGAATGATGAGTTCAGTCACAGGTTCGAGAATGCCCAACCACAGGAGATGCTTCAAATATTGAATGACTCCTTTGACACGCCTGACGACATTGAAAGGCACAAAACTAGTTGTGCCATTTTCAATGCTCGGATGAGGGATGGAGCCTCAGTCACTGATCATGTACTGTACATGATCGAAATGATTGAGCGCCTAAGTAAACTGGGCTTTCCCTTGCACGAGTAGCTCGGTAAGGATGCGATCCTTAATTCATTGCCCAAGTCCTTCCTCCCCTTCCTTACTCATTTTTAGATGACAAAGCCTGCAGTGAACTACCATGGCTTGTTGGGGTTGCTGCAGAACTTTAAGAAGGATCACCAGCTCCATAAGGAGTCGGTGAATGTTGTGGGAGGGTCTTCTTCTGGTCGTCGACCCTTTAAGAAAGGAAAGAAGAAGAACAAGAAGAAGAAGAATAAGAAGGTGCAGCTGCATGCTGGAACGTCTGCACAGGGTCAGACCAAGAAGCGCAAGCCCGACCAGAGCCAGGCGGAGTGCTTCTTTCACAAGAAGCAGGGGCACTGGAAGAGGAACTATCCTCTATGCATTGCCTCCCTGGACCCGAACAGGCCGAAGAAGAAGCAAGGTACTTATATGATAACACCTTGCAACTTTTTCATTTGTGATACTACTATCTGGGTATTGGATACCGGAAGCCCTTATCATATTTGCAATTCGATGCAGGGTCTGCAGGTCAGTAGGAGATTTGATGAAGGTGAGGGATTCCTGAACGTTGGAGATGGAAGCAAAGTTTCAGTTCTAGCATTAGGAATCATGAACCTTGTAATCAATTCTTGAAACATAATTCTGAGTGAATGTCACTATTGTCTAAGATTTTTATTAAATATTATTTCTGTAAGCCTTTTGGCCATGAACGGTTATCAATTTTTAATAAAAGAAAACGTTTGCAATATCATTCTGAATGGTGTTACAATGTTTGTTGGACAACTTAATAATGGAATTTACTTTCTATCACAACCTGTTAATGTGGTTCAAACCTCCGGTAAATGCCCTAGAATAGATCATGTGTCAGAAGTCTACCTTTGGCACTGTAGACTAGGTCATATCAATAAGAACAGGATAAACAGGTTGGCTCAAGAAGAAATTCTTGAAGTAGGTGATTGTGAATCACTTCCAACCTGTGAGTCCTGTCTTCTTGGTAAAATGACCAAATCACCTTTTATTGGAAAAGGTGAGCGAGCCAGTGAATTCTTGGGTCTGGTACATTCTGATGTATGTGGATCCATGAGCTCAAGTGCAAGAGGTGGATATTTCTACTTCATAACCTTCACAGACGACCTATCGAGGTATGGGTATGTCTATTTAATGAAGCATAAGTCAGAGTCGTTTGAAATATTCAAACTATTCTGAAATGAGGTAGAAAAATAAACTGGAAAGTGTATTAAAACTCTTCGATCTGATCGAGGAGGTGAATACCTTTCCAATGATTTTCTGACATATCTTGGGGAGAATGGGATTCTCTCTCAGTGGACACCTCCTGGAACATCACAGCATAATGGTGTGTCTGAAAGGAGGAATCGGACCTTGTTGGACATGGTTCGATCCATGATGGAGTTTGCTGGTCTGCCGATCTCTCTCTGGGGATATGCGCTCGAATCGGCTTGTTACCTTCTAAATAAAGTTTCGAGTAAGTCTGTAACCAAAATGCCATATGAGATATGGATAGGATGTAAGCCAGTACTCTCGCACCTTAGGGTTTGGGGGTGTCTGGCTTATATTAAATATTTAATTACGGACAAGCTTGGACCTAGGTCTGACAAGTGTAATTTTATAGGGTACCCAAAAGAGACCAAAGGGTATTACTTCTACCTAGCTGATGAGCAAAAAGTGTTTGTCAGCCTTAAGGCAATCTTTTTGGAAAAGAAGTTCCTTGGTGAAGGGACTGTTGCCTCTAAGGTCGAACTTGACGAAGTTCGATAGGTAGAAAAACCGACACAAGTTGCTAAACCTGAACCAGATTTGATTAGATCAGATCCGGAGCCCATTGTTCAATCACCCTTAAGGCGATCTGGTAGAGTACCACGTCAACTGGAGAGATACTATGGTTTCTTGGTCTGGGATGATGATCCTATCGAACTTGATGAAAACGATGAGGATCCAATCACCTACATAGATGCAATGCAGAGATCCGACTCTGAGAAATGGCTAGAAGCCATGAAATCCAAAATGGAGTCCATGAAGGTCAACGATGTGTGGACATTGGTTGACCCACCCAAAGGAGTAAAACCCATAGGGTGTAAGTGGGTCTTCAAGAGGAAGAGAGGCACAGACGGAAAGGTGAAAACCTATAAAGCCCGTCTGGTTGCCAAGGGATATCATCAACGTTATGGTATAGACTATGACGAGATATTTTCTCCTGTGGCAATGCTCAAATCCATTCGGATTATGCTTGCGATAGCTGCTCATCTGGACTATGAAATCTGGTAGATGGATGTGAAGATAGTTTTTCTAAATGGAGAGCTGGATGAAGAGGTGTATATGATACAACTTGAAGGATTCACATTCACAGATGAGTCTAAGGTGTGCAGATTACAGAGGTCCATTTATGGACTTAAGCAGGCATCACAGAGTTGGAACATACATTTTGATAAGATGATCAAGACGTATGGCTTCGTTAAGAACAGAGAAGAGCCATGCATTTATAAGTGGGCTAATGGTCCAGTAGTAGTATTTCTTGTATTGTATGTGGATGACATTTATAATCGGAAATGATGTCCCTGCATTATAGGGAATAAAGATTTAGCTGTCGTCACAGTTCTCCATGAAGGATCTGGGAGAAGCTTCCTACATCTTAGGGATGAGGATCTATAGGGATAGATCTAAAAGATTGCTTGGTTTATCTCAGTCCACGTATATTGATACTATGCTGAAGAGGTTCAGCATGAAAAATTTCAAGAAAGGCTATCTTTCGATAGGCCATGGAATTTCTCTCTCGAAGAGGGATTGTCCGACAACACCTCAAGAGAGAGAGCATATGGGTAGGATTCCATATGCTTCGGCAGTGAGATCTATCATGTACGCCATGACATGTACACGACCAGATGTGGCATACTCACTAGGAGTAGTGAGTAGATACCAATCTGATCCAGGGGAGAATCACTGGAAGGTTGTTAAAATCATTCTGAAGTATTTAAGAAATACTAAGGACCAGTGGCTTGTTTATGATGAATCGGACTTGAGACTTATAGGGTTTACAGACTAGTTTTCAGTCTGATCACGATGACAGTAAAAATATGTCGGGATTTATTTTTACCCTTAATGGTGGGGCTATCTGCTAGAAAAGTTCCAAGCAGCACACAGTGGCTGATTCAGATTGTGAGGCAGAATATGTCGCTGCATCAGATGCTGCCAAAAAAGTGGTGTGGTTGAGAAAATTCATCACCGAGCTCGGAGTAGCACCCTCCCTTGTTGGTCCAGTTCTGCTCTACTGTGACAACTCTGGAGCCATTGCTCAGCGAAGGAACCAAAGGCACACCAGCACATGAAGCATATTCTGCGTCGCTACCATCTCATCTGGAAAATTATGGATCAAGGTGACGTCGATCTTCAGAAGATCGATGGGAAGGAGAACCTAGCCGACCCATTCACTAAAGCCATTGTGGTGAAAGAGTTCGACAACTACAAGTCGAAGATGGGTATTAGATACTGCACCGATTGGTTGTAGGCCAAGTGGGAGATTGTTGGGAATAGTGTCCCAAAGCCAATCGTCAGCCTATTGACGGTTATGCTCATTTTTGTATATGTACATGAATTATGAATTAATAAAAATTATTTTGATATTTTTTATCATAAAATATTTCATCTTTTAATGAACTCCTATATTGTGGTGAAGTCCTTAGGACTATTTAGACTCGACAAAGGAGGATTTATCATTTAGTCCTTAAATCTGTTCACGACCAAATGATACGTTATTACCAAGGACGACAATATTTATCAAGCATAGGTCATTGTGTGCCATATAGGTTGGTTGTCCTCTTAACCAATGAGTGTGGAGACACTGGTATGGCATACAGGTGAGATATAAGGATACATCTGCACTGAACGTGACCGACTCCGAAGCTATTTCTGCTGTCAAGATTTGCTCCGATGGAATATGGGTATAAATATCTCTCCGACTTGAGACTGCCATGGTGACTTGCAAGCAACTCACTGCACTTAGGCACTGGACTACCTGAATTTCTAATTCAATGACGGAAGGCTGCTGGGTGTAGTCAAGTACTTGACTTATCGGTGCGTGTGTCAAGATGGGATTGACCACTCTAGTTTAGAAGCTGTGTACAGTCGTGTTTCAATTTAGCAAATCCTTGGCCAGGGTAGTCCTTGTGAGGAGTCACAGGACTGTTTGAGTTGAGCACGATTCGAATGATCTGATCAGGGTTGACAGTTTAACCCTGAGTCATCCTAAACACAGGGGTCAAAAGGATGAATTATACAGTAACCATATTCATGTAGGTTCTGAGTGTTGCGATTGTGACTATTCAACCTATCCGGATGTCGGGTACCATTGCTAGATGGTCACTTCGATTAGTACAGGAATTGGTTCCTGTGCTACCGGCTTAGGTTCGAACTTGCGGGGTCACACACATTAGAAGTTTCTATCTGATCTGATGGCTGGTGTAGAATCCTACATGTTTGGGGCTCAGTGATCGAGAATCAGGATTCTTTGATCATGAGTTCCATACATTATGGGTACCGGGGTCAAGAGTCCCACTGGTTGGGACTTTTTGATCAGGGTTACATATCGATGAATTCTGATGCCTGATTGCCCATCGAATTTGGACTTAGTATTTTTGAGAGGTTTAATTAGTGATTTGATCACTAATTAACTCAATTTGATTGAGTAATTATTTTTGGATCAAGTCCAATTGAATTGGATTCAGTTGGGTTTGACCCGATTAGGTTAAGAGTTGACCTAATCGTCGAGATGGTTTGGTCCCTGATTTGATCAAGGGTTGGGCTTAGTCAATTCCTGATTTGATTAGGATTTTATTGAGCCTAATTAAGCCTAATTAAGTTGGATTTAAATTAGTCTAATTGGACCTAACTTATTTGGTTCAATTAGGTTGGTTTAAATAATGAAACTACCTTGATCCAATCTCTATGCGCCACCTTACTTCCATTGCACTCATTTGAATTCATGAGTAGGAACTTCTCATGAATTATTTCCTCATGCCAAGTCCTTCTCCACGTCCCACTTTAATGTGCCATATGAATGGATAAGGATGATTGGTTGGCCATTCAAATTCAAAATAAAGTTTGAATTTGAATGGGCAATCAATCTTTGCACCTTATCCCTTTTTTTATGCCCCATTTATTACATAAGAAAAGGTTTCTCATGAAATCACTCCATGCATAATTTAAGCCATGCCTTACGCCTTTAGTGGATAAGGGATGAGTTGGTGTCTATTTGAATTCAAATTTTGATTTGAATTCAAATGTGCAATTATTCATCTTTATCTTTTCTTTTGGATAAGACATTTGATGTTGTTATAAAAGAAGGCGAAAAGTGGGGCGTGCAAGAAGAAAATTTTTGGAGAAAAATTCTGGGGCGTGAGAAGTCTTGTGCGTGAGAAGAAAGTCCATATCCTTCCAAGAGAAAAAGAAAGAAAAGAAAGAAAAGTGGGTGCAAGGTTTCCAGTGAGTTCCCTAGAGTTTTAGCTTGAGGTTCGGGAAGTGAGAAAGTGAGCTACGAGTGTCATGAGCCCACAAAATCTTAGAGATATCTTCAACATCCTCTCAAGCATGTCTGTTGATGATTCAGAGTATTCAAAAAATTGATAGACATCGATCGAAGGAGTTCGATCAGCATCGGCCGTAAAAAAGGCTCTATAACAAGCTAGCACTCGTGAGGAGTCGATCAGACCGAGAGTTTCATGTGGATGATCCACAAAGATCAGACACACTGTGTGGCTGCATCGCAATGATCAGACTCTTCCGACGATGATCAGATTGCAGCGATCTACTACCCGCACAAAGGTATTGTGTTCTGAACACATTACAGTAAAGTATTTACTGTTTGAATTTAAAATTTAAATTTAAATGAATGCATGCTATATATCATATTTAGATCCTAGTGTAGAATAAATTTATGTTAATTAATTATATTAATTAATATTTTTTCACTGTAAAATTATAATTTTGAAAAAATTTTAAAATTACCATTTTACCCCTGTACTGAATTTTTTCCATAGAAACCACCACTTTCTCCTTCCCAATAGGCACTACTAGCTGGCTGAACGAAATGTCAGTAGAAACATCTAGAACATTATCGATGGATGGTCGAATGGGCGATAAAACCATTCCTTTCTTCTTCCCTGCTAGCATCATTGGCTGACGAGCATACCCTCAGTGGAAGCATGTAGACCCCTGAATTGATTTTGATGATAACAAAAGTATTTGAGTATAAATTATTAAGTTACTAATATTGTTTATAAGGATATATAGATTCAAATTCCAAGTGCTCATAAATTTCAAGTTTTTTTTGTCAACTAAATGAAGAACCACCACTTAAGAGCTTAGTGAAGAAATTCTAAACTAGACACATCTTGCAAGAAATTTTAATGAGGATTAAATCAAGTTAAGAAGGCAAGTCTAATCTAGAATTAAAATTGAAGAAGAAAGACTGTCTAAGAACCCATGAAACATTTGGCATGCCAGCTGAGTTAACCTAATGAAAATCTGAGCCGACCTAGTCTCAGTGAGGATAAAAGATAGAAAGTCATATTTTGAAAATCAGGAGATTTACTCAATCCAAAATTCAAGTGAGCCGATCCAGTGAGGAACTTAATCGACTCAGTCAGAAAGATAGTTGATCTAGTCTCAAAAAATAGCAAAAGATAGAAAGTAAGTTTTTTAGCCACCTGATATTGAGCCGACCCAGAGGGTTTGTGAGCAGATCCAATGAGGAACTGAGCCGACTCAAAGAATGGTGAGTTGATCCAATGATTGAAATGGCTAGTTTTTCAAAACTTCAATTTTTTATCCAAAATACCTCCCAATGGCTAGTTGCTCTCTTTCAATGGCTAGAACATTAAATGCAGCTATCCCAAGTGACTTAAAGTGATGGGAAACCTCAAGAAGATATAAGGAAACTCTTTGGAGCATTGAAGACATCTTTTGGAACTTACATTGAAGAGCATTCAAGTGATTTTCAGTGCATTCAAGTTTGTGAGCAAACTAGTAAAAGAAAAGAGTGATTTTTAGATATTCTCTTATCCTTCAATCATCCTCAAGTTGAGAGAAGTCAGGCCCATCAATATTAAAGATCACCACCTACTTTTCTTAAGCATTCAAGGAGAAGAAATCAAGCAACAAGCAAACAACTCAAATTTTTTTCTCTTAGGCTTCATAGTGTTTATTTTTCTAAACGTTAACTCTTGTATTAATTATGATTTTATATTTTCTTTCAAGTTTCTTGAGGTGAGAAACTTGGGTTGGTCCAAGCCTTGAATTGAATGCTTGTAGTAGTTTGATTGGTGAGCCAATGTTAAAATCAATCGGGATTGATTGTCAATTCAAAAAAATAATCATTATATGGTTGTGGTTGGTATGTCAAGGTTAAAACCAACTGAGTTGGATCATAAACTTAAGAAAAATAATCAGACTGTAATCAAGCTTAGTGATTATAGTTGAATTTCTAAGTGATTTACTTAGAAAACAGACATAGGTGCTGAGTTTGGCATCGAACTACTATAAAATTATAGTATTTTTGATTGTATCCTTATTTTTTTACTATTCTCATTCATTGCATATTTTTTAATATAT
This sequence comes from Elaeis guineensis, assembly GCF_000442705.2. Classification (NCBI taxonomy): domain Eukaryota; kingdom Viridiplantae; phylum Streptophyta; class Magnoliopsida; order Arecales; family Arecaceae; genus Elaeis; species Elaeis guineensis. The sequence continues at coordinate 27,621,975 of NC_025995.2, read as the reverse complement.
CTCATTAAGCTTTTAGTAGTTTATTCTATTTAATTATCTTTTAATTTTTTTAAATACCCAATTCATCCCCATCTTGGGTAGCCATCCTTGAGCAACAAGTGGTATCAGAGCAGGTGCTCACTTGTTACTCATCTTTTTGGGCTAAAGATTTTATGACAACCCTAATTGGGACTTCATTAGTTGAAGGGCAATCGACCAATAGACCTTTGTTCTTTAATGGGACCAACTATACCTATTGAAAAGTAAGAATGAGAATATTTATACAAGCACTAGATTATAATATGTGGAATGTCATAATGATGGGCCCACACACACCCACAATCATAATTAATGGTGTATCCATCTTCAAGCTTGAAAAGGATGGAGATGAATATGACAAGAAGCAAGCTCAACTTAATGCCAAAGCAATGAATATTCTATATTGTGCTTTGGATGCTAATAAATTTAATAGGATATCAATATGTTTATCCATCAAAGAGATTTGGTATAAGACTTAAAGTCATCCATGAGGATACTAGTCAAGTCAAAGATTCAAAGATAAATATGTTGGTACACAAATACAAATTATTTAAAATAGAACCACAAGAAACTATTACTAAAATGTTTACACAATTCACCAATATTTTAAATGGTTTAAAGAGTCTCGAAAGAGACTATTCTAATAGTGATGTGGTTCGAAAAATTCTTAGGTCTTTACCAAAGAATTGAGAGTGAAAGGTGACTGCCATTCAAGAGGTGAAGGATCTAAATAAGCTTGCATTGGAAGAGCTCATCGGTTCACTCATGACCCATGAGTTGACCATGAACCAAGGAAAAGAAGAAGAAGTGAAGAAAAAGAAGAGCATCATCCTAAAAGCTGTTGCCATCCATGAAGAAGATAGTGACTCTGAAAAAGACTCAGAGGATGATGAAGAGATGGCAATGATAGCTAGAAGATTTAAGAAATTCATGAGAAGAAGAAAGAAGTTTGAACCAAAGAGAAGGTATAACAAAGGAGAAGGTAGGAGAAAGAGAAAGAAAGAGAAAAAGAGCAACCCCTTTGCTATGGATGTAAGAAGCCCGAGCATTTTCGAATGGATTGCCCATTGTTGAAGAAAATCTCCAAGAAGCCAAGGAAGAAAGTATTAAAAGCAACATGGAGCAATGATGAGGATTTCTCTTCATACGAGAAAGAGTTTCAGAAAGAAGAAAAGGCAAATCTTTGCCTTATGGCTCTAGATGATGAGGTAAATGATGATGACTCAATTTCTAAATTTATATTTGAGGAATTATATGATGCTTTCAATGATTTATTTTATGATTTTAAGAAGCTATCTCATAACTAAAAAAGAGAATCAATCTTTAAGTAAAGATAAAGCTAAAGTAGAACAAGATATGAAGGAATTACAAAGTAAACTAGATGAATCAAATAAAAAGAATGAATCCTTACAAGAAGAGGTAAATAAATTAAAATCTATAGTAGATAAATTTATACTAAGTTCTCAAAATTTATAGGATACTAAGTTCTCAAAATCTATAAATATTGATTAAAAATAAAAAGATGATTTTTCATAAAGCCGGTATAGGATACAATCCATTAAGGAAGCAAAAATTTTTAAAAAATATATTTACAAAATCTTAAAATCATGGCAGGAACATTACTTGTTATAGATGTAATAAGATTGGACATATTTTTATAATATACAAAATAATTAATGCATGTAAAATTTTTAACTCAAGTAAACTAAAGATAAAATAAATTTAGATTCTAAAAGAAACCATTTGTGCTAACCCCAAAGGACCTAAGTTAGCTTGGGTATCTAAGTTTATTTGATTGCTTGTGTAGGTGTGCTTGGCATTTGTGAGAGCTAAAAGAATATGGTACCTTGATAGTGGATGCTCGAGGCACATGATGGGAGATAAATTATAATTTTTCTCTCTTGAAGCTAAAGATAGAGGTGTGGTGACTTTTGGAGATAATGGTCAAGAAAAAATCATTGATCTCAGCAATATCTTGATAACACCATCTATTAGCATAGAAAATATATTATTAGTTGAAGGTTTAATGCATAACTTACTTAGTATAAGTCAACTTTATGATAAAGGCTTTAACGTTTCCTTCAAATCTTCTCATTGCATTGTAATTAATTCATTTGATGGTTGCATTAAACTCATAGGAAAGAGATATGGTAATGTTTACATTATTGATCTTGATGAACTTAAAAATAAAAATATTGAATGTCTTATTGCAATGAATACTAAAGTAAATGAATCTAGTTAGATTTGGTATAATAAACTAGGTCATGCAAGTATGGATTCATTAGCAAGATTAATTAAACTTGACTTAGTAAAAGATTTACCTAAGATAAATTTTGAAAAGAATAAAATTTGTAAAGCATGTCAACTTGGCAAATAAACTAAATCTTTTTTCAAATCTAAGAATATTGTCTCAACAACTAGGCCACTAGAATTGTTTCATATGGACTTGTTTAGACCTCTATTAACCACTAATCTTAGAGGAAAAAGATTTGAATTTATTATAATTGATGACTATTCTAGATTCACTTGGGTGCTATTCTTAGCACATAAAGATGAAATCTTTGATATGTTTATTAGTTTATTTAACAAAATAACTAGTGAAAAAGAATGTAGTGTTTTGAAAATAAGAAGTGATCATGGTACCCGAATTTGAAAATCATAGATTTAAAAATTTTTATTCTAAAAATAAAATTAATCATAATTTTTTTGTACCTAAATCACCTCAACAAAATGGGATGGTAGAAAAAAAGAATAGAATATTAATTGAAATGGCACAGATCATACTTTGTAAAAGCAACCTCTCAAAATATTTTTGGACAGAAGCTATTAGTACCGCATGCTATATGCTAAATAGAGCATTAATTAGATCAATTTAAAAAAAACTCTATATAAACTTTATAAAGAAAAGAAACCTAATGTTTCATATTTTAAAATCTTTGGGTGTAGGTGTTTCATTTTAATAAATAGTAAAGATAAATTATAAAAATTTAATGAAAAATTAGATAAAGATATTTTTTTAGATTATTCATCTAATAGTAGAGCATATAAAGTTTTTAACAAAAGAACATTGATTGTAGAAGAATCGGTGCATGTCATTTTTTATGAAACTAACTTTCTTAAAATAAGGAAAGAAGAGCTTGATATGATTCAGAAAATCTTGATCAGAAGTTGAAAGATATGAATATTGAAGATACTCCTCAAGAAAAAGAACATATGGAGCAAGATGTTAAAGAAGTTATGCGATAATTCCAAAATGAGCAAGGTACATGCAATTTACAAAAAAAAATGGAGGTATGATCACAATCACCCTAAGAAATTAATAATAAGTGATCCATCTTATAGTGTTAAAATTAGAGCATCACTTAGGAAAGCTATGAATCACTTTTTCTTTGTATCACATTTAGAACCTAAAAATATAATAGAAGCTGAAAAGATCCTAATTGGATATTAGCAATGTAAGAAGAATTAAACCAATTCAAAAGAAACAAAATTTAAAAATTAGTTGAAATACCTAAAAATTTTTTAGTAATTAAAACTAAATAGGTCTTTAAGAATAAACTTGATGAGAAAAGCAATGTAATTAGAAACAAGATTAGGTTGGTTGCACAAGGATACAATCAAGAAGAAGAAATTGATTTTAATGAATCTTTTGCAGCTGTAACTAGACTTGAAGCTATTAGATTGCTCTTAGCATTTGCTTACTTTATGAATTTTAAATTTTTTTAAATAGATATAAAGAGTACATTCTTGAATGGATTAATTGAGGAGAAAGTTTATGTAGAACAACCTTCAAGTTTTGAAAATCAAGAATTGCCTAATCATGTTTTCAAACTTAAAAAAGCTTTATATGGATTAAAACAAACACCTAGGGCTTGGTATGATAGGTTAAGTAAATTTTACTAAATAATGATTTTAAAAGAGGTAATATAGATAAAACATTATTCATAAAAAGAAGATCAAATAATTTATTGATTGTGTAATTATATGTTGATGATATTGTATTCGGTGCTACTAATGAAGTTTTGTGTAGAGATTTTGCTAGACATATACAAGGTGAGTTCGAGATGAGCATGATGGGAGAGTTGAATTTTTTCTTCGAACTTTAAATTAAGCAATCAAATAAGAAGATCTTCATCAATCAAAGTAAATACATCAAGAAAATGTTAAAAAAATTTAGGATGGAGAATGTCAGAGGAAGTGGCACCCCTATGAGCACGAGTTACAAGCTTGATCAAGATCCAAAAGGAAAAGCAATAGATTCCAAGCTATATCAAGGTATGATTGAATCTTTGCTCTATTTAACTGTAAGTAGACCGGATATATTGTTTAGTGTATGCATGTGTGCACGTAATCAATCAAATCCTAAGGAATCTCATGTAGTTGCAGTTAAAAGAATCTTTAAGTATTTAATAAACACTCAAGATGTAGGTTTGTGGTATTCAAAACAATCTTCATTTGATTTAATTGGATATAATGGTTCAGATTTTGCTAGTTGTTACTTGGATAGGAAGAGTATAAATGGTACATATCAATTTCTAGGAGTAAATTTGGTCTTATGGTTTAGCAAAAAATATAACTCAGTAGCCTTATCTACAGTGGAAGTCGAATACATTGCTACTGGGAGTTGTTGTGTTCAACTATTATGGATCAAACAATGACTAGAGAACTATGGTATTACTTGTAATAATATTTCTATTCAATGTGATAATAAACTGTCATAAACTTAATTAAAAATTCTATATTACATTCAAGAATAAAATATATAGAAGTTAGATATCATTTTATTAGAGATCATGTACAAAATAATGATATAACTCTTGAATTTGTGCCAACTAAAAATCAAATTGTAGATATTTTTATTAAACCTTTAAATGAAGAAAGATTTTGTGCAATAAGAAAATAATTAGATTTATTTGATCTAATTTGTTGAGTTGTTGAATGTGCATTTTATGTTAAAATGATTGTTCCAATATGATAGATTTTTTTGAATTATTCAATGTTTAATTTCATTAGGAAAGGCATGTTTAAATTACATCATTCTTGGCCTTGAAACCTAGGTAGTTTAGATTTATGCCGAATTGAGCTGGCTAACCCATTTTTTGAGTCGACTAAGTTTTGAGTTGACTAATGAAAATCCTAGCCGACCCATCACTAAGCCAATTCAAAATGAGTCTGAGTTGACTCAGTTGTTGGGAACCCTATTTTTTAATGGCATTTTCCATGGGACCTCTTTTGTTCATTTCTTGTTTATTTTGAGCCGTTTCATCGATAAACCCTTAGAACCCTAAATCCATCCCTTAGAATCCCTAATCCACTGCAAATCGAGGAGGATTTTGGATCTATGGCACCCAAGAAAAAACTTACTCTGCGGTTGAAGTGCCCCTACCCATTACGGCCACCAAAAAGAGAGATGTTGGGATATGTGTCCTAAAGTTGATCGTCAATCTATTGATAATTGTGCTCATACTTGTAAATATATATGAATTTTTATTAATAAAAATTATTTGGCATTCTCATCATATTTTTTTCATCTAATTTTGAACTTCTGTGATTGTGATGAAGTCTTTAGAACTATAATTAATCGACAAAGGAGGATTTGTCGCCTAGTCCTTCAAAATATTCGCGACCGAATGATATGCTGTTAATAGGATGATAGCAATATCGAGTATAGATCATTGCATGTCATATGAGTTGGTTGTCTTCTTAACTAAGGAGTATGGAGACACTGTTATAGCATACAGATAAAATATAGGAGTACATTTGCATCGAATGTGATCATTTATCGAGCACTCTACTATCAAAAGTAGCTCATAAAAAATATGGATATAAGTATCCTTCAGACCTGAGATCACCACGGTGACTTATAAGCAACTCACTGTACTTTAGTATCAAACCATCTAAATTTCTAATCTAGTAATGGAAGGATACTGGGTGCAGTCAAGTACTTATCAAGTCGGTGTGTGAGTCAAGATGGAATTGATTCCTCTGAATTAGTAGGAGATATGCATCAATGTATTTTAATTTAGTAAAATCTTAGCCAGGATAATCTATGTGATGAATTTGAAAGGTTGAAATACAATGTGATCGACTATATTAGGGTTGACAGTTGTTGGATATAAAATCTCCCCCAGCCGAAGTTCATACCGGGAGTGACCCTCCTGAGACTATGCCGACGTCCAACCTTGGGCGACATCTTTCTGAACCTCTCCGACAGCCGAGCTTCCATAATATTCTCGAGTTCTATCAACGGATAAACTCCCACCACTTCTTCCACAAGTGTCGATCGGTTTCCCTCGACGGACGAACTCCTTCCGCATCTCCCGGGCTTCTCCAGCGATAAGCTTCTTCGGTTGTCCATCAGGCTGCTCCAAGTGCTCTCTGGATTCTACCATCGGCCGATCTCCTACAAGGGTCAACCGTTCTCTGGACTCCTTCTGGATCTTTTCCGACAGGATTCGATCGACTCCAATTCAAATTTCTTCCAGAGCTACATCAGTTCGTCAGTGGCCGAACTTTCCCAACAGCAGATCTCCACGATGGACGGGCTCCATCCAAGTTTCTACGACAGTCGACCACCTTCTGGGTTTCATCCGGGCTCTTACGGGAGTCAGACTTCTTCCCCGAACTCCTACTGTAGGTAGACTTAGTCCGAGCTCCTACGGGAGTCGGACTTCAGCCTTGAGCTCCCATTGCAGGTAGACCTCATCCGAATTCTTACAAGGGTCGGACTCCGAGCCCCCACCACAAGCGATCTACACCGAGCTTCTGCTACAAGCGATCTACTCCGAGCTTCTGCTACAAGCGATCTACTCCGAGCTACTACTACAAGCGGTCTACTTCAAATTTCTACTACGAGCGGTCCACATCGGATTTCTACTGTAAGCCTCCACCCGAGCTTCCCTTGTGAATGAATTCCTTCCGGACTTCTATTGCAGGCAGGCTTCGGTCGAGCTTCCTCAACAAATGATCTCTATCTGAACTTCTACGGGAACCAGACTCTGATCAAACTTTTGTAGCGGACAGATTTGGGATAAACTCCTACGACGCATGGGCTCCAGCAGCCGAACCCCTCCAGTGGGTGAACCTCTCCAGCGCCATCCGACATCTGCTGTCGGTCGACCTTCTACCGGATTCTGCATGAAACTGAACTTCATCCACAGAAAGCCCCTGACCGAGCTTCTACAACAGATGACCTTCGCCTACAGTGCTAGCGCCCGAGGCATCCAACGGTAGAAAGCTCGCCAGCAACATTCGAGCTCCTCTCAGATGGAGAGCTACCCCTCTCCACCAGACACCCCAATCGAGCTTCGACCGACAGGCCTAGACTCCATGGCAGGCCACAGTAATGGCCGTGACTCTGCTCCACTTCCTATGACGGATCCCACACGGCTCCATCATGCCCTGGCAAGTCACGACAATGAACATCACTCCACTCTCCACAATAGGCTCCACGTGGCAGGCCACAGCGATGGCCATGACGTCACTCCACAACTCTCCGTAACAAACTCCTCATGGCCCCGAACGACCCACCACCAGACGGTTACAGACGTCGCTGCCAATCTGTTACGCCCTCCGCCTATAAAAAGGGGACCCGAGATATGTTATTCTTTGAGCTCTAATCTCTATCAAAAAAAATTCTACTAAAATTTTCGTTCGAGCACTCCATTCTTGTTGAGGCAGAGGACTGACTTGAGCATCGGAGGGTCTTGCCGGAGCACCCCCAACTCGATTTAGACTTTCTTTGCAGATCCCGACGGTGATCGCGACTCTCTCGACTCCAGCTTCTCCGATGTCGGTGGATTTTTGCATCAACAGGATTGACGCTAGAAGAAGGGCTGTGTCTTCGCAGTACCCTTGTTCTTAAAGGAGTGCTCAATGGGACCACCTCCGGTCGTCTTCTCCGACATCTCCTCCTCCGGTTGTCTGCCTGATCTCCACCTGATTCCTCCCCGAAGGGCATCCACCAGGTGGTCAACGGCCCCCGCGGCCAGATCTCAGTGAGCACTGCAAGCCCTAGCCTCATCTCCAGATTCCCAGGCTCCTCTTTTTTCGACGACAGCAATCGGCATGGAGCAGCCCCGATAATCGGCTTACAACCGATTTCACCAACACCATCTCAGGGGAATCCCGACGGGGAACAACCAATCTATTGATCAGACCTCCCAAGCGACAAAGGATTGAGGAATCCATAACCTTTACTGAGGAAGATGCTCGGGGAGTTTAATTTCCTCATAACGATGTGGTTGTAGTTTCTTTAAATATAGTTAATTATGATGTACGCCGCATTCTTGTCGACAATGAAAGTTCGGCCGATATTTTGTTCTATGATGCTTCTCAAAAATATCCATTTCGGATGATCATTTAGGGCCGGTGAACTCCCCACTGGTAGGGTTCATGGGTGATGCCATGCCCGTGGAAGGAATGATAACCCTGACTGTGGTTGCAGGTCGATTTTCGAAACAATCCAAGATGCGAGTGGACTTCCTGGTGGTAAAGGCGTCGTCCGCCTATAATGCAATACTCGACCAGCCCGGCCTTAACGCCCTTCGAGCTATGGTGTCGACCTACCATTTAAAGTTGAAATTTCCTATGGATCAGGGGTTGGAGAGGTCAGAGGAGATCAAGCCTTGGCGAGACACTGCTACAGCATAGCCTTGCAAAGAAAGTGACCGATCTGACCTCTGTCTGGTTGATGGATTGGACGCCCGCGACGACCTCACTGAGGAAAGGGATGGGCCAATTGAAGATCTTATTTCGATTCCTTTGAATGATGGGAATAAAGAGCATGTGGTGAAGATCGGCTCCAACCTGGGGGAAGAGGTGCAGGCACAGCTCATTAATTTCTTACAAAAGAATGCAGATATTTTCGCATGGATTCCGACGGACATGCCGGGGATCAACGCAGAGGTCATGGAATATCGTCTGGCCGTTGATTCAAAGCATCAGCCGACGAAGAAAAAAATCTGAGGTCATGCACCGAAAAGGCAAAAGGTGATAGCCGAGGAAGTGGATAAACTCCTGAAGGCCAGATTCATTAGAGAAGTCAACTATCCTGACTGGATTTCCAACGTGTCCTCATCAAAAAGGCAAACGACAAGTGGAGGATGTGTATAGACTTCAAAAAGTTGAATAAAGTCTGCCCAAAGGACAGCTACCCTCTGCCCAGAATTGATCAACTGGTGGATGCAACCTCGGGTCATGAGCTTCTCACCTTCATGGATGCATTCTCCGGCTATAATCAAATCAGAATGGCACAGAAGATGAAGAAAAGACTGCTTTCATTACTAACCATGGTCTTTACTGTTACAGGGTCATGCCTTTCGACCTCAAAAATGCAGGTGCGACCTATTAGCGGTTGGTGAACAAAATCTTCAAAGAGCAGATCAGCCGCAACATGGAGGTCTACGTGGACAACATGCTCGTGAAAAGCAAATCCTCAACAAACCACGTCACCGACCTCGAGGAGACCTTCGGCACCCTCTGAAAATATAAGATGAAGCTGAATCCAACTAAGTGTGCTTTCAGAGTGACCTCGGAGAAATTTCTGAGCTTCATGGTATCGGGGTGTGGAATTAAAGCCAATCCAGAGAAGATTCACGCCATCCAGGAGATGGCCACCCCGAAGTCGATAAAAGAAGTTCAGCACCTTATAGGGAGGGTGGCAGTCTTGAATCGCTTCATTGCGAGGTCGCCGAACGGTGCTTACCCTTCTTCCAAACCCTCAAGCAGTCGAAGAACTTCTGTTGGACCACTGAATGTCAACAGGTGTTCGAAGAACTAAAGAAACTACTCGGCTCCCTCTGCTATTGGCGAAGCCCGAGCCCGGGAGGAGTTGTTCTTGTACCTGGCGGTCTCCCCTATGGCTCTCGCAGCAGTTCTTGTTAAGGAAGAAGCAAAAATTCAACGACCGATCTACTACATCAGTCGCACGTTAAGAGACGTCGAAACCAGGTATCTAAATTAGAGAAACTAACTTATGCCCTATTGATTACAGTTCGGAGGCTCCGACCTTACTTTCAAGGCACACCGTAACGTTACTCACCGACCAGCCGATTAAGGTGATTCTACACCGGGCGGATGCTTCGGGAGGATAGCGAAATGGGCGATCGAGCTCACAGAATTCGACATCAACTATCAACCTCGGTCGACAGTAAAAGCCCAGATATTGGCAGACTTTATAGTAGAATGCACTATCTCGGAGGAGGCCGAACCTGAACAAGGTGAAACTGACGGCCTGAAGTCCCGACCGAACTCCTCTGAAGAAGAAACAGACCTCCCTGATTGCTTTTGGGCCCTCTATGTGGACGGATCCTCCAACATGTCGGTGCAGGGCGGGCCTGATCTTGATCAGTCCGGAGGGGATCGTCGTGGAGTACGCACTGCGCTTCGAATTCTCCAAACGAATGGAGCGGAATATGAAGCTCTGATCGCAGGATTGAGGATCGCCAAAGAATTAGGAGTAGATCGGCTCCAAATTTATAGTGACTCCCAACTGGTAGTGGGACAAGTCAGCGAAAACTACGAAGCACGGGAGGACAGCATGGCCAAATATCTTGAAAAGGTAAAGGAGATCGTCCCCTTTAGTAGCTTCAACATCAAGCAGATTCCAAGAACGAAAAATACCAGGGCCGATCTCCTCTCCAAGTTGGCTACACTGGCTCCGGCTGAACTACCCAAGGAAGTCCTCTTTGAAGTTCTGAAGTGCTCAAGTACGGAAGAATCGCGGCCCGTGATGGAAATTGGCCATGAACCCAGTTGGATCGACCCACTGGTGGCATATCTTAGAGACGGGGTTCTTCCTCATGATGCAAAAGAAGCTCGGAAGCTCAGAAATCAAGCCTCCGATATATCCTTTATGAGGATAAATTGTACAAGAGGTCATACTCTTTGCCCCTTTTAAAATATCTCCGGCCTTCGGAAGCTGACTACGCCTTATGGGAGGTGCACGAAGGAATCTGCGGAAGCCATCTGGGGGCTAGATCCTTATCCCACAAGTTGCTCCGACAAGGGTATTACTGGCCGACAATGTACCGCACTCCATTGAATACGTCAGAAAGTGTGACCGATGTCAGAGATATGCTAATATCCAAAGACAGCCCGCCTCCGAACTTACACCTTGAGCGCCCCATGGCCGTTCGTGCAATGGGGAATGGATATCCTTGGACCTTTTTCCCGTGGCGTCAGGGCAGAGGAAAGTTCTCCTGGTAGCAATTGACTATTTCACCAAGTGGGTTGAAGCCGAACCGTTGGCAAAAATCACAGAAGCTAAAGTGCAAGACTTCGTCTGGAAGTCAATCGTTTGCAGGTTTGGCCTACCAAGAACCTAATTAC
>NC_025995.2:27570363-27610526 GCF_000442705.2 Elaeis guineensis | reverse complement strand
AGGATTAATTAGTAAATAAATTAATTGAATAATTTGATTGAGTATTGGGGCTTGTATCAATTATTAATTTGATTGGATTTAATTTGACTCATTTTGAATTTGATTTGATCAACCTATAGGGTTATAGGATAATCAAAGGATTATATGATTAGCCCCAGTTGAATTAAGATTTGAGTTTGACCTAAGTAATTAGACTAGGATATACGTATTCTAATTAGACTAAAATCTCATTTTTATGCACCAAATCTAATGGGATTAGAATTAAATTGAGTTTGACTCAAGCACCAAGAAAGAGTCAATTGGCTAGAACTCCTTCCAAGTAGGAGACTCCAATCTAAATTAATTGGGCTTCAATTAGATTTAATTTTATTTATCTATTTGAGTCTAATTAAGTCTAATATGATTAGGATTTATTGATGTTTTATTGGGATTAAAACAGCCATCTAATGATAGAGTCCATGAATCTTAATCTTCCTATCCATGCGGCGCAAAGGGATCCTGCCAACCTAATTTTGTGTCCACTTGAAACTTTTAAGCAGCTTCTCCTCCCCTTATTAGCATGTAAAAAAGAAGGATATTCCTTGATTTACCATGTAAAAATTAGGTTGAGATTGATTGTATATGGTGGCACAAAGAGGATAGAGTCAAGATCTTTGGACTCTATCTCTATTCAAATTGAAACTCTTTTATACCCATAAAATACCACAACCTTGGGATGGCTAAGAGGAGATTTCTATCAGATTATGATGCCAAAGAGAGGGTCTTGGCATGGAGAAAAACAAAAAAAAGAGGGTAGTGAAGAGGTCTTGGCGTAGGTAAGGTATGAGTTCCCATATTCACTTCTTTCTTACACAACCAATTGTTGGTTGTTTTGGACATCTCTTCTATCCCTCTTGTCCATGTTTAGACATGGATGTCTCTCCTTTTGTTACAAAAGTTAGATAAAATTATTAATCATTTATTGTAGAGATTTGGTGCATGAATTTTAGGAAGAAAAGAGAGAAAGGTTCTTCTGCATGATTCTAGCGTAGAGATCAAGATCCTCCTACATCTTCTTGTTCTCTAAGAGTGTCTTAGAGAAAAGAAGATTTTTCAACTATCAGATGCATCTCTGTAAGGGAGCTAGTACTCCCTGAGATCAAAAGGCTTCTGATCAGATCAGAGTCTCGTGATATCCGTAGAGGTCGGATGCTGTGCGCTACAAGGACCTTCGAAGACATCCATGATCATCGTTGCGTTGAAGATTGATCCATACTAGGTATATTTTATATTTATTTTTTTTATTTAATTTTTATATGAATCTTATCTCACATATGATGATTCTGGTTATGGTTTGAAGATATGATCTTATGCATGTTTAGATTAAATTAGATTTAATCTGAAAAATTTTAAATTTTGCTGCATATTTTTTTTATAAAATATGTGCATGAAACCAATAAAAATCCAACAGTATTTCCATTGCTAATAACCAAATAAGCCATCGTTAATAAGTTCAGCCTTTTAGCGATGGATTATTTTCTGTCGTAACACGTGATTAGTAAATATTGCTATTAGCGATGGCTTGTTTGCCGTCACTAAAAGCCATTGCTAATACACTATTTTCTTTAGTATTTGATTTAGGTCCAATAGGGCCTGATCTCGACAGTTTGAGTTAGTCATTGAGAGATCAATTTAGACTAAATCAAAGTGGGTCTTGGCCAGTTCTCTCTTTTTCTTTTTTCTTTCTCTCTCTTCCTCTCTTTCTTTTCCTTCTCCTTTTTCTTTATTTCTTCTTTCTTTCTCTTCTCTCTCCTTTCTTTCTTTTTTTTTTTTCTCTCCCCCTCTTCTTTTGCTCTCGATGAACCATGGGTTCCACCAAGAATTCCTAAGAGGATTGAGGGGAGGAGGGGATGGGATCGATAGTGGTGGCAGCACAGTGATGGTCTGGCTAGAGTTCTAGTGTGGAAAATCGATAGTAATAGCACCAAACAAAGGAGTTAACAAGGATTAGGGAGGAAGGGGATTTTCAGGCGATGGTGACTTGATTTGCAGCATCCGATAGCTGTCAAAGGTGAGGAAGAAGGGAGAGGGAGAGGTTTCAGTGCTAGATTAGCCAAGAGGTGATGTTTAAGAAGAAGATTGTTGGAAGGGGATAACCTCGATTCATCAAATAATTAATCCAAATGCTTCGATCATCCCTCACCAGCATATGACACCTATCCAGTCACCCTCGTAGCTATATCTTCTCCCATGGTCGAGGATCAGGTAGGGATAGGTTCTTATATTTTGATCAATTATTTTTAAAAAATTATAGAAGTTGACAAACATTATTGACTGCACTCCAAATCAGGTTTAATTGGATCTATTCTTACATTCTTCCCTCTTTAAATAAAATTCAAAAATTTAAAAAATCTAGTGTTAGATGTTGCCCTAGAAGTCAATCTGACTAACACATTTATTCTTTTTAGATATAATTTTATTCTTGATATTATTATTTAATAATAAATTATAGTTTAATTTTATTTATGTAGTATATGTATCCATAATCGTCTAACAAATAAATAAGATGATGACACATATTTTCAAGAGTTGAGAATTTGAGGTATGTTCATTGATGATTAATTCTTAAATTACTCAATCGATGGGTCATCATGAGGACACTGATTGATCTAGTAAGATTGGTGTATCGATCACTTCACTTTGAATAGATGAGTCTCGAGTCTACAATATAGGGACACTGGAATGAAAGTACAGATAGTTGTTAAAGAATAAAGATATCGAGCATGACTAACATGAGAAGTCACTTAGATGTCTACTCACTCATCAGTGACTTTCTCGATGTTGTAGTGGTATAGTGGTATAACTAGTTCTTTGACCTATGGTTCCTCGATTATTTATAATGAGGTTATTGTAGTTTGACTGTATATGCACTTAGTCCCTAGCCATTCGGATTTTTGCTATACAGATTAGCTATAGTAGGTTTTTGTAAGAGTAGGATGCACTTAGATAGGATCAATCAATTTGATAGATGAGAAATAGTCTATGTGATTTATGAGACTGAGTTTGAAGACATGATCATGATAGTGTGAATAATGAAAATTTTTTATATAAGATTTCATAATATAAACTCGAGTCAAATAATCTTATATATGATAGATATGGAATTTGATGAGTTTTTCATAATCTTCATCTTATCGGGACTCAGATAGAAAAACTGTATCATATGATAACTACACCTAAGATATTCATTTCTTCTATTCACTGGATTGCCACTATATACTGCTAGACGTCATTAGTGGATTATGAGATCAATAAAAATTATTTTGATGGTCAATAATTCTCATTTATTGAGTTGTAATTGTTTCAATTTATTAAAAATTTTTTTAATAATATTAGTGATGGAGATCATAATATATCTCATTATCAGATAGAAAAGAATCTACAGGATCACACACAAAAGAGATCCTGAATGATCGGATAGTTAAATTATGATTTCGAATCATAGTAGAATTTGATTATCAATGTGATTAATGATTAGATTGATTTGTAAAGAGAAGACTTCTTAAGAGTTAGTGAGATAAAGGAAGACTTATTTATAATTATTGCTATATTATTTGATTTGATCAAATAATTAAGGTTGAGTCCTGATTAAATTAAATTAGAATTTAACTTGATTGGACTTAATTTGAGTTTGAGTCAGATTGAGTTTCATAGGTCTAAAAAGTTTAGACTCAATAAGTACTTGACTTATTAGAAAACCTAATCTAGGTTGGATTTGGACCAAATCCTTGACCAAGTGGTTGACTTGGTCCAAGGGAGATCATGCCCAAGATGTCCATGCCAAAAGAAATAAATCATCGTGGAGTTTGTTTCTTTTCTTGCGGTGATAAAGAAAGGTGCCCAAGAGTCCTTTTGGTCTTCGACTCTATCTCACGCCCATATCACTTGGTCCTAACCCTAGAAGGGTTTTAGAGATAAGGTTTAATGTGGGATCAGGTTGAGTGCCTCCTTTTTGTGCGTGAGATGAGTGGCACAAGAAAGGTTGTGGCATGAATACATCCAAGAATTCAAGCACCCTAGCACTCTATCCTAAGAAACTCTAAAGTGTTTAGGCATGGGATTTAAATAGAAGAAAAAAAAAAGATCAGCACCTCCTTTAGAAGAAAATAAGATAGAGATTGGCATGGGGTGTGATAGGGAGAATGCACGCTAAAATAAAAGAAAAAGAAAAGGGTGGCATACAAAAGAGGTGACTCCTACTTTCTTCTTTGCACGCAACATCCAAGGAGTTGGATACCCAAGATCTTCACACCCTCTCTCCCTCTCCCTCTTCCATACATCCAAGAGTTGGACTTTCCGATCTTCCTCCTCCTCTTGATCTTTGATGATCTCTGAGAAGAGAAAAAGATCAGAAAAAAAAATTTAGCATCCAAGGAGCAATCTCTGCAAGAAAGCTAGCATGCTGGTGAGATTAAGATCTTCTGATTAGATTAGCCTCGTGTGAATACCGATAGAGGTTGGATGCATATGTGGCTTCAGAGAAATCTTCAAGACATCCACGGATCATCAAATCATGGTAAAGATATACCCGTACAAGATGAAGATCATATCTTCCTCTTTTATAATTTTAGATCTGAATCTTATCATTTATATGAAGATCCTGTTAGATGTTTTAATAGATGAGATCTTATGCATGCCTCTCTGATTAAAAGTATTTTAATTTGTGTTATTTTACTGCATTTTTGTTTTAAAATCAGCATGCATGAAAAATGTCAGCTTTTCTAACAGTGGTATTAGAGCCACCTTCATTTGTATGAGATTAGGATTTAGACCTGAAATCTAAATTTATTGTTCTTAGATCTGAATTTTTTGATTGCTTTTCAACATCATTCTGATATAAAGTTGTCTTGACATAACGGTGGGATATGTTATGCTGAAAAAGTTATCTTAGAATGATGATTGAAAATCATTTGATGATATGATTAATCAAAAATTTTTGGATCTGATTTTTCTTCTATACATGAGATGTTGTTGCTATTAGATCTAAATTTTATGATTACTTTTGACATCATTTTGACATAAGATTGTCCTAGTATAGCGTTAACCCATTATGTTGCAAATGTTGTCCTAGAATAATTTTGAAAATTTTTTATTGTATATATTAATCTAAAATTTTTAGATCTGATTTTATTTTTTCATATATGATATGTATGATGTGATGTTTTTAGATCTAAAATTTTATTTCAAGACCTAAATTTACTTTTAATGATTCATGCATTAGATCTGAAATTATCTAGAACTAGAATTTTTATATTTATGCATAAAGGGTTAGTCACGGGTGGACAAATTAGGTCTGCAATGTGATTACAACTAGAATTTTCAATTAGTACTTAATGGACTCAAATCAAGAAGGACAGTTGATCATGATGGGTCAAGGAGTTGATTACAATCAGATCAAAGATGCTCGAGATCAAATCAATAGTTATAGATGATCAAATCGATTAACATCTATATGTTTTAAATTGATTAACCCAAAGATCCGATTGCAGCTCAGTGGCTCAAGCCTAAATCACTAAAATTAATCAAATTGAAATTGATTAATCAATTGGTATACAAGATAAGCCATAGTGCGATGATTACCTAATTAGGATCGTTGCAATTCCAACGAAGAGCCTCCCATCAATCTTCACTTTTCTAGCCAATTTGGTTGATTAGTGTTGAATTGGGTGCTTGGTGATTGGTGCTCTACCCATACCATTAAGATTAGTTGTTTATATGAGATGTAGATAATTAATTAGATGAGATCTAAATTAAATCTTCTCACACATATTAAGTCTAGTGATCTTCCACCATTGTAGATGTGCAGGCGTCTTATTAGTGTTGATTGTTTTCGACTGATTACAGTAGTTCAGCTGCATCGAAAAGACATAATCACTCTATTAACATAAGATGCTATGAAATAAAGATGAGATTGGACCCAATAACTGTTAGGTGAGAGACTCAATAATGACTTTATCTATGTGTTGAATGATGGATCTAACTTAACTAAGAAATGAGATCAATAACAGTCAGGTGAAGCCTACATAACTTAGAGACTAGTTATCGCTGCAACATATTTAAGAAGTATTAGATAAAAATTATCCACTCATTAGTTTACATGTCACTAATAACTGTCAGATGAGGTGCACATAGATTGGTGGAACCACAGTACCCACTTGAAACCTAGTTGTGAAGGGGTTCCATTTCTCTATCCGAGGAGTGTAAATGATTCGAGAAAATAGTGGAAAGAATGTTTGTTTTAAAAGATCCTAAGTAAATTAAAAGTCAAATATAAAAGTCTGATTAGAATCTTCTTCTCTCTACTAGAAAATGTTTGCTTTCAACCCTTTAGTTCACATACTTGAAACCAATTGTCTAACTGAACGAATTATGAAGACTGGCTTAGGAATCTAAAATAGTTTTAAGTTATGAAAAGTTAAGATTAGTTATGTACTCGATCAAGATATCCCTATGTTATGAAACTATCTAATGATTAACTAAAGGACAATCTGTCCATGATCATTATTTGACAATAATTAAAGATTTGGAGGAGCTTGAGAAGCTCGACATGATCATGCATAAGAAATTATCAATAAATTTGATCTTGCAATCCCTTACTAGTTCATTTGAGCAGTTTATAGTAAACTACCATATGAATAAGATTGATTGCACCTTGGCTAAGCTATTGAACATGTTGGTGACTATTAAAGGGACCTTGAAGAATTCAAGAGGCACGGTTCTCACTGTAGAGCAGATTTATACTTCTAAAAGAGTTTACTTAGAAGAAGAAGAAGTCCATGTAGAAATAGAAGTTCGAGAGCAAACCAAAGGATGAAGCTCCTAAGAAGGCTACTGACAAGAAAAAATGTTTCCTCTGCAATGTTGATGGCCACTAAAAGGAACTATCCTATATATCTAGAGAGCCTAAAGAAAGAAAAGAGGACACACCTTAAGAAGATATGTCTGATCTACTCATTATTGAAAGTAACCTTATGATTTTTTTTTACTTCTAGTTGGGTTATAAATTTTGATTCTAGTATTCATTTGAGTACTTCAATGTAGGATCTAAGAGAAAGTAGAAAACTGAGGGAAGGTGAAAGCAACCTTTCAGGTTGGCAACAGGATAAGAGTTGCTGCTATGGCAATGGGCACCTATTCTCTATGATTACCATCTAGATTTAGTTTGATACTTAAGAGACTGTTATAATGTATTTATTGCTAGCAAAAATTTTGATTTCTTTTATATCATTAGCATTGGATGATAAAACTACTATGTGATTTATTTTAGAAATAAATTGATTGCATGTGGTTTTATGATTGATAAGTCTCTATCACTTTTATATGGATGTATGTATGAACATATTTGTTGCTCCTAGATTGATTTTGATGATTACAAAACAGATTGAAGGGATACAAACAATTGAAAAAGTCCTTGTGCTCTTCAAGGGCAAAATTGTAATTTCACTAAAATCCTGATTTGATAGTACCATTTGGTAGAACAAATGATTTGAAATCTATTGATGAAAATTTCATTGTGTTTGGACTTATATTTTTGAAGTTATGAAGGTTTGAAGTGCATGAGTCGACTCATGAGTCAACTCATGGCACTATGAGCTGAATGGCACGCAAAAAATTCCCATGGCACGCTGGATTTTTGGCTTGGCACGACCTGTGAGTCGACTCATGAGTCGACCCACAAGGCATGAGTCGACTCATGAGTCGACCTCTGCTGATTTGGGCCAAAAAATCCAGAAATCCAAGTTTCTGATCTTTGCAACAGAAGTCGACTCATGAGTCGACTCCTGATGCATCAGTCGACTCATGAGTCGACCCCTGCGACGGGAAATGTCAGCAACGGCTATTTTTTTGCCCGTTTTAATTGCCTTTTATGCTTCCTAAAAGTCCTCTAACGGCTCTTTATCTGCCTAAATTATTTTCTCTTGCTACTAATGCCATAAAATGCTTAAAATGGTGAAAGGAAATTGCAGATTAAATAGCAGATCAAATTGCAAAGAAAAAGTGTGAAAATCGGGAGATCAAACGTGAGATCAAAAGAGAAGAAAGGATCCTAAATCTGAGATCAACGAAATATTCAAGAAGAAGAGAGAGGATCCACAATATTCAAGAGAGTTTGTGAAAAAGAAAAGCAAGAGCATTCAAAGAGAGAATCTTTCAAGTCGATTGTTTTCAACCTTGATCTAGAGATCGTTCAAAGCTTTCAAGAGATCTTCAATCAACAATCAACCTCTTCTCAAGCGTTCAACCGTTCATTCATCTTGAGAAAATCTGAAGAAGGGGTTCTTCATTTGAGTAAAGCTTTTATTGTTATATTTGCTCATTTAAGGAGCTGTTATTGTATTCATCTGTGCTCTAAATATTCTTACTCTTTGTGAGTTTTTGCTCTTGTTTTTGGAGGATTTCCAAAACAAGGAAAGGTTGATCCGAACCTGAAATCGGAGTGTTTTGGGTTTGCTTGTACCCGGGAAACAAGTGTTCTAGCTTGGGATAGCTAGGGTTGGAGTTTCCGACGTCTTGTATTCTAGCTTGGGATAGCTAGTGTCGGAGTTTCCGACGTTTTGTATTCGGGTTGAATACAAAGGATAGTGGATTAAAATTCCTAAGTGGGATCTTGGGGAGTGGACGTAGGTGCAAGGTTAGCACCGAACCACTATAAATCCTTGTGTTTGTGGTGTGCTTTATCGCTTTATCTTATTTCTTTATTATATCCTTGCAATACTGCTTTAGTTAATTAATATTGATTTAAAGCCATTGTTTTGTTCTTCATAAGTTATCTGTTGGGCTTAAAATTTTTAGAAACCCAATTCACCCCCCCTCTTGGGTTGCATAGCTGGGCAACAAGTGGTATCAGAGCCAGTGCTCTAGTCCTTCTTTGATCTAACAATCAAAGAGCCAAAAGATCTATGGCAACCCATGTTGGAACTTCTCTGGCCGAGGGGCAATCAACAAACCGACCTCCACTTTTCAATGGGTCTAATTACACCTATTGGAAAGCTCGGATAAAGATTTTCATACAAGCACTCGACTATGATATGTGGAGTATCATAGTGAATGGTCCTCACACACCCACCAAGATTATAGATGGTGAGGAGTCAACCAAATCCGAGAAAGAATGGGATGAGGTTGACAAGAAATTGGCACAATTAAATGCCAAAGCTATGAATGTTCTTTATTGTGCACTAGATGCTAGTGAATTTAATCGCATTTCTACTTGTGCATCTGCTAAAGAAATATGGAATAGGTTAGAAGTCACCCATGAGGGAACAAATCAAGTAAAAGAGTCTAAAATAAACATGCTTGTACATAAATATGAATTGTTCAAAATAGAGCATGATGAGTCCATAACTGCTATGTTTACTCGTTTTACTGATATAATCAATGGTTTAAAGAGTCTTGGCAAATCTTATACTAACAGTGAACTTGTAAGGAAGATTCTCAGGTCACTGCCAAGAACTTGGGAAGCCAAGGTGACTGCCATCCAAGAAGCAAAGGACTTGAACACTCTACCTCTAGAAGAGCTTCTTGGATCCTTGATGACTCATGAACTTAGCATGATGCAACATCAAGAGGATGAAATCAAAAAGAAAAGAACCATTGCCCTCAAATCCATAACTTCACCTGATTATGAAACAGATGACTCTGAAAATGAAGATCAGGATGAGGAGATGGCTCTCATCACCCGAAAATTCAAGAAGTTTCTAAGAAAAAGGAAACAGGGGATGAGAAAAAATTTACAAAAGAGGATCAAAGCATAGAAAAGGAGAAAGATCAAACCCCTATATGCTACGAGTGCAAGAAGCCAGGACATTTCAGATCCGAATGTCCTCAATTGAAGAAAGGTCCAAAGAAATTCAAAAAGAAGGCAATGATGGCGACCTGGAGTGCAAGTGATGACTCAAGCTCCGACGAGGAAACCTCAACCGAACAAGCCAATCTGTGCCTGATGGCACATGAAAATGAGGTAACTTCCGAATCCACTAGTGAATTTACTTTTGAAGAATTGCATGAAGCATTCTATGATTCAATTGATGAATTAAAGAAACTAGGGAAGAAAAACAAAGAGCTGAAATTGGAAAATCAGTCCTTAGTGAAACAAGCTGAAATTCTTTCAATTGAAAAATTCACATTGATTCAAGAAAATCAAAACTTTAAGGATGAAATTAACAGGCTGAAATCTATAGTAGATAAGTTCACCTTAAGTTCAAACAAGCTAAATATGATCCTTGATAATCAGAAAGCTATATATGATAAGGCTGGACTTGGTTATAAACCCCTGAAGAAACAAAAATTTTTGAAGGATATTTATGCAAATTATTCAAGCAAAAAGCCTACAAATATTACTTGTTTTAAATGTGGAAGAATAGGACATAAATCATACACATGTCTTATTAACAAATATGCAAACACAAAGAAAATATGGGTTCCAAAAGGAACCATTCTGACTAACCTGAAAGGACCCAAGAAAGCTTGGGTACCTAAGACAGAAACTTGATCTGTGCTTGCAGGTGTGTCTAGCATCCCAAGAAGGAAACAGAAAATGGTATCTTGACAGCGGATGCTCGAGACACATGACTGGTGATGAATCACAATTCATCATGCTTGATGCTAAGGATGGAGGGATGGTCACCTTTGGAGATAATGGCAAAGGAAAGATCATCGGGATAGGTAACATTGGTATCACTCCCTCCAAATACATTGAAAATGTTTTACTAGTTAAAGGTTTAAAGCATAACTTACTTAGCATTAGTCAATTCTGTGATAAAGGGTATAAAGTAGTTTTTGAATCATCTGTTTGCATTGTGACGAGTCCTATTAACGATGGCATTAAATTTATAGGACATAGGCATGACAATGTTTATATGGTAGACTTGAATGATTTAACTAAATTAGACATGCAATGCCTAGTTTCCTTAAATACTAAAATAAATGAGACTAGTTGGCTGTGGCATCGTAGACTTGCACATATTAGCATGCATTCTCTTTCAAAATTAATCAAAAAGGATTTAGTTCTCGGTTTGCCAAAATTGAATTTTGAAAAGGATAGAATTTGTGATGCATGCCAATTAGGTAAACAAACTAGAGTATCATTTAAATCCAAAAATACTATTTCAACTTCTAGACCTTTAGAGCTCTTACATATGGATTTATTTGGACCAACTAAAACCACTAGTCTAGGAGGAAAACAATATGGATTTGTATTAATTGATGATTACTCTCGTTTTACTTGGATTTTCTTTTTAGCTCACAAAAATGAAATTTTTCAAATTTTCACGAAATTTCATCGAAAAGTCACTAATGAAAAAGGGTTTTCAATTCAAAATATTAGAAGTGATCATGGAACAGAATTTGAAAATCATGACTTTGAAAATTTTTGTGATGAAAATGAAATTGGCCACAACTTCTCTGCTCCTAGGACACCCCAACAGAATGGGGTAGTTGAAAGGAAAAATAGAACCTTAGAAGAAATGGCCCGTACCATGCTCTGTGAAAGCAACCTTCCAAAATATTTTTGGGCGGAAGCTATTAACACAGCATGTTACATTTTAAATCGTGCTTTAATAAGACAATTTTTAAAGAAAACCCCCTATGAACTTTGGAAAGGAAGAAAACCAAATATTGCCTATTTTCATGTTTTTGGTTGCCGATGTTTTGTATTAAATAATGGCAAAGAAAAACTTGGTAAATTTGATGCAAAATCAGATGAAGCAATCCTTCTAGGTTACTCCTCCACTAGTAAAGCATTTAGAGTGTTCAACAAAAGAACCTTAGTAGTTGAGGAGTCCATACATGTTGTCTTTGATGAATCTAACGATCTTCCTTCAAGGAAGAATGAGGGTGTTGATGATGCAGATCCACTAATAGAAGGTATGAAGGAGATCACTCTGAAAGATTCAGCAACTCCAGAAGACAAGGATCAAGAAGATGAACAAAATGAGAAAGGTGAAGAAATTCAAGAACAACCTCAAGGTACAAATGACTTACCCAAGGAATGGAGGTATGTTCACAACCACCCTAAGGAATTAATTATCGGTGATCCTATGCATGGGGTAAAAACACGTTCTTCACTTAGAGATGTACTTAATCATTGTGCTTTTGTATCTCAACTTGAACCTAAAACTTTTGAAGAAGCTGAAAATGATCATAACTGGATTAATGCTATGCAAGAAGAACTCAGTCAATTTGAAAGAAATAATGTTTGGACCTTAGTGAAAAGACCTAAAGATTATTCAATAATTGGCACAAAATGGGTCTTTAGAAACAAATTAGATGAGCATGGAAATGTAATTAGAAATAAAGCAAGACTGGTTGCTAAGGGATATAATCAAGAAGAAGGAATTGATTTTGATGAAACCTTTGCACCTGTTGCTAGATTAGAAGCCATTAGACTTCTACTTGCTTATGCTTGCTTTATGAAATTCAAACTATTTCAAATGGATGTTAAAAGTGCATTTTTAAATGGATATATTTCTGAAGAAGTATATGTAGAACAACCCCCTGGATTTGAAAATCATGCTTTTCCCAATCATGTCTTTAGATTAAATAAAGCTTTATATGGTCTAAAACAAGCACCTAGAGCATGGTATGAAAGGCTAAGCAAATTTCTACTAAATAATGGTTTCTCAAGAGGCAATGTAGACACAACCCTATTTATTAGAAGAAACCAAAATGATATGCTAATTATACAAATTTATGTTGATGACATAATTTTTGGGTCTACTAATGAATCCCTTTGTCAAGACTTTGCTAAGCTTATGCAGGGAGAGTTCGAGATGAGCATGATGGGAGAACTCACCTTCTTCCTCGGACTCCAAATCAAACAATCAAAAGAGGGAATCTCCATCACCCAAAGCAAGTACACCAAGGAACTACTCAAAAGATTTGGAATGGAGAACTGCAAACCAATTGGCACACCAATGAGTCCCTCATGTAAGCTTGACAAGGATGATGAAGGTAAAAGCGTAGACTTAAAATACTATAGAGGTATGATTGGCTCATTATTATATTTAACTGCAAGTAGGCCTGATATCATGTTTAGTGTTTGCTTATGTGCAAGATATCAATCTAATCCTAAGGAATCTCATTTGAATGCTGTTAAAAGAATCCTTAGATACTTAAATGGTACACAAACTATAGGGTTATGGTACTCTAAGGACTCACAAATTAATTTGTTAGGATATTCTGATGCTGATTTTGCTGGATGTAAATTAGATAGAAAAAGCACAAGTGGAACTTGCCAATTTCTTGGAGTTAACCTAATCTCATGGTTTAGCAAGAAACAAAATTCGGTGGCACTGTCTACGGCTGAGGCCGAATACATTGCAGCTGGAAGTTGTTGTGCTTAAATCTTGTGGATTAAGCAACAACTCGAAGATTTTGGAATCAAACTTAATGAAATACCAATAAAATGTGATAATACAAGTGCTATAAATCTATCTAAAAATCCAATACAACACTCAAGATCTAAACATATTGAAATAAGACATCATTTTATAAGAGAACATGTTCAAAACAAAAATATAATTCTTGAATATGTTTGCACTGAAAATCAATTAGCTGATATCTTTACAAAGGCCCTTAGTGAGGAAAGATTCTGTGAAATTAGGAGAAATCTAGGAATTCTAGATCCATTTATCTGAAATTTCTCAATTTTCAAAGAATAGATGTCAAAAACTCTTAGAGCTCAATTTTCAACATCTATCCTGGTCCCAAAAGCTCAGGTCTATCTCTCTAAAAACTTATCATTGAGCAAAATTCCTTCTCCCAAAATTTCAAATTTTTCTGGAATTTATTTGTATTTTTTTCTGAATTTCTGAACTTCATGAGTCGACCCCCATGAGTCGACTCAATGGCAAACTTGTAAATCCCACCAACTTCCATTGAGTTCATTTTTTTTTTAAACGGGAAACCCTGTTTGTGAGACGACTCATCTTCTCGTCGTCTTCCTTCCGAAAGCCGTCCTCTCCAACTCTTTTTGCTCCAAATTCAAGGATCAATTCTGAGGCAATTCTCCCTCCTTCTCTCCACCAAAAATCGCCTCCTTGAAAAGGATTTTTCTGTGCTTTCTCGCAGTGATAGGCGCGGGTGGAACGTGCCCTAGAACTTCACCGTTCATTCAAAATCCACTTCTTTTCTCCACCAAAATTCTTCTTTACTCTTTTGTGATCCCTCCTCCACTGAATTCAAGTCTTCTTGTCTGCTATCTTATTGGATATGGCTCCAAAGATAAAACTTTCCCAAAGAAGGAAATCAATCCGAGAGCCTGAGGAAATTGTCCGAAAGAAAAGGCATGCTCAGTCTTCCACTGTTCCCAATCCAGTTTCAGTACCTGCTCAAGGTCCCTCTCAACCCTCCATAAGCCCCAGTGTAAATCTTCTTTCTGATAGAAAAGTAGAAACCGGAAAAATATAGATTTTGGTTCTTTGAGAAAGAAGGCTTTACTTTTGCTACCAAGATCAAAAATCAAGGATGGAACTTTATTGCTCTCTTAAGGAAGTCACCTTTGTTGATCTAGTCAGAGAGTTCTACCAGAACCTAAATTATGGAAACGGATCTGTGACTTCAACTGTAAAGGGGATTGACATCTGTTTGGATTCTAGGATATTGGGAGAGATACTTCAGTTGCCTAGTGAAGGATACTCATATATGGAACTCCCAATTAAAGAAGAAGGGATCAGAATTATCTTAGGAGAAGATTTTTCAGGAAGTTTAAACAAATTGGAAGCAAAGCTACTGACCATTGAGATGAGGGTCCTGCATCAGATTGTGACAAAACTATTCTTTCCTAGGAGTGGTAGACATGACTTACTATCTGGCAGAGATGTATGTGTCATGTTTCATATCATCACTCAGACCCCCCTAAACCTCCCTACACTTATGATAGAGGCCATGAGAGAAACTTTGAACAGATCCAAGGCACACTTGCCTTATGGTATGGCCCTTACTAGAGTATTTAGGAGGTTTGGAGTTAGCTGTGAGGGGGAGACACCTACCAAGCTCTCACATGTGGACACTTTCAACCAACACAGCCTGCACCGAATGGGAATTACAAAGACTGTTGGTGGTTGGATCAAGGGCTCTGAAGAAAGAGCTGAGGAGAGAGCTGAGGAAAGAGCTGAAGACAGAACTGAAGGCAGAGTAGAAGAAGAAGGTCCATCTTCTCCTGTACATGATTTCAGGGCAGCTTCACCAGATACCCAGTTCATTCCTGATACTAGGCTGGCCCTTCTGAGTTTACTAGGATGCCCACACCAGTGTATCAGCCAGAGAGCAGAGCACCTCCATCAGAGTTCAGACTGGCTGATGATCAGATCGAGCATATATCTCAGCGTGTGGCTTCTTTGTTGTCTAGCCAGTGGAGTAGTACTTCTTTTGCACCTGGAGCTACTTCTTCTGATCAGACCATTACTCCCCACATCTCCACTATATTTCAGATGATTTCAGATCAGTCCGTCAGGATACAGCAGCTTGAGGATACAGTCTGGAGACTTACTGGCAGAGTTCTTGACTTGCAGGGGCAAGTTCTTGCATTGGCCCATCCCCAGCCACAGGAGTCTACTATTGAGGTCACAGACCTCACTGCAGAGGCTGGAAGGCTCAGAGGAGCATTAGAAGGTGGATATGAGCTACTGAGGAAAGAGATCAGAGGATCGAGTGAGCATGCTACCACCCAGTTCACTGCTCTACTTCAATCTGTTTCCAGAGCACTGAACGTCCTTGATTCTATCAGACTCATGGTATCAGCCCTAGCATCTCAGCATTCTCAGCCACCTAGTTCATCTCGTTCTCCTGCTCGTGCCATCACCTCCACTCGTGGCAGAGGCAGACGGGGTAGAGGACGCACTTCTGATCCATCATCTCCTCACCCTATATCTGATGACTCTGATCATTGACTTATCTAGATCTTAGGAGTTAGTATCTTGTTCTAGGATCTATACCTTGGGGCCATGTATTGACATTTAGCTGGTTGAATTTTATGTATTGAAACAATTATGATATTAATGAAATCATCTTTTACCTATATCTTTGTTTGCTATTGATAATTGCTATATTAAGGGGGAGCAAACATCTGTGAAAAATTCTAAAGAGGAAGAAATTAAAGAATATTTAAAAAGGGGGAGAAATTAAAGAAAGAGTTAACTATGTTTGATGATGTCAAAAAGGGGGAGAAATTAAAATTAAACAAAAATTGAAATTAGACAAAAAGCAAAACCCTAAATATGAGAAAAAAGGGGAGAAATTAAATTAAAACAAATATTGAAGAAATTAAATAAATATTGAAGAAATTAGACAAAAACAAGGATTGAAAGATTAAACAAAACTTTGAGAATTTTTGGTATCGAAATTTGGTATCAGACAGAGAAATTTGGTATCAGACAGAACTTTAATCCATCAAAAGCAAAATCATGAGTACAATGCAAATAAGTATTTTTTTTATATGAGTACAATGCAAATAAGTATTTTTTTATATATATGCTCTGATATTCAAACTTGCTTTTGAAATTTTACTCACCTTAAGACATCAATAAGAAATTTGTTTTACTCTGATACATCCTACAATTTCTTTCAACTTGATCTGATACATGATAACATTTGATCCGATACAGTGTGAAGGTTTCTCTAAAATATTATAACATTTGCTCTGATACTGTATGAAATTTTCTCTGATACATTAAAAATTTTTCTTGCTCTGATACATTATAAAATCTTTTCTGATATCATTGTAAAAATTATTTTTGCTCTGATACATAGAAAAAGTTACTTATCTTCTCTTGCTCTGAAATATCTTGGACTCAAAATGATCTAATACCCTTTTCAAATCTTTAAGAAAATGGACAAACTATTTTTGCATTTATATTACATGCCAAAAGAATCATACTCTTTTCAAGCATATACACCCATAATGGATTCTTTTGAAATTAATGCATTAACATAAATATTTTTGTTCATATATTTTGTCATCATCAAAAAGGGGGAGATTGTTGCTCCTAGATTGATTTTGATGATTACAAAACAGATTGAAGGGATACAAACAATTGAAAAAGTCCTTGTGCTCTTCAAGGGCAAAATCGTAATTTTACTAAAATCCTGATTTGATAGTACCATTTGGTAGAACAAATGATTTGAAATCTATTGGTGAAAATTTTATTGTGTTTGGACTTATATTTTTGAAGTTATGAAGGTTTGAAGTGCATGAGTCGACTCATGAGTCAACTCATGGCACTATGAGCTGAATGGCACGCAAAAAATTCCCATGGCACGCTGGATTTTTGGCTTGGCACGACCTGTGAGTCGACTCATGAGTCGACCCACAAGGCATGAGTCGACTCATGAGTCGACCTCTGCTGATTTGGGCCAAAAAATCCAGAAATCCAAGTTTCTGGTCTTTGCAACAGAAGTCGACTCATGAGTCGACTCCTGATGCATGAGTCGACTCATGAGTCGACCCCTGCGACGGGAAATGTCAGCAACGGCTATTTTTTTGCCCATTTTAATTGCCTTTTATGCTTCCTAAAAGTCCTCTAACGGCTCTTTATCTGCCTAAATTATTTTCTCTTGCTACTAATGCCATAAAATGCTTAAAATGGTGAAAGGAAATTGCAGATTAAATAGCAGATCAAATTGCAAAGAAAAAGTGTGGAAATCGGGAGATCAAACGTGAGATCAAAAGAGAAGAGAGGATCCTAAATCTGAGATCAACGAAATATTCAAGAAGAAGAGAGAGGATCCACAATATTCAAGAGAGTTTGTGAAAAAGAAAAGCAAGAGCATTCAAAGAGAGAATCTTTCAAGTCGATTGTTTTCAACCTTGATCTAGAGATCGTTCAAAGCTTTCAAGAGATCTTCAATCAACAATCAACCTCTTCTCAAGCATTCAACCGTTCATTCATCTTGAGAAAATCTGAAAAAGGGGTTCTTCATTTGAGTAAAGCTTTTATTGTTATATTTGCTCATTTAAGGAGCTGTTATTGTATTCATCTGTGCTCTAAATATTCTTACTCTTTGTGAGTTTTTGCTCTTGTTTTTGGAGGATTTCCAAAACAAGGAAAGGTTGATCCGAACCTGAAATCGGAGTGTTTTGGGTTTGCTTGTACCCGGGAAACAAGTGTTCTAGCTTGGGATAGCTAGGGTTGGAGTTTCCGACGTCTTGTATTCTAGCTTGGGATAGCTAGTGTCGGAGTTTCCGACGTTTTGTATTCGGGTTGAATACAAAGGATAGTGGATTAAAATTCTCAAGTGGGATCTTGGGGAGTGGACGTAGGTGCAAGGTTAGCACCGAACCACTATAAATCCTTGTGTTTGTGGTGTGCTTTATATCTTTATCTTATTTCTTTATTATATCCTTGCAATACTGCTTTAGTTAATTAATATTGATTTAAAGCCATTGTTTTGTTCTTCATAAGTTATCTGTTGGGCTTAAAATTTTTAGAAACCCAATTCACCCCCCCTCTTGGGTTGCATAGCTGGGCAACAAAGGGGGAGAAATTAAACAAAACAAAATTGAAGATATTAAACAAAAATTGGAGATATTAAACAAAAATTAGAGAAATTAAACAAAAATTTGAGAAATTAAATATTTGGAGAAATTAAACAAAAATTTGAGAAATTAAACAAAATTTGAGAAATTAAACAAAAATGGTATTTTGAGAAATTAAGCAAAAATTTGAGAAATTTGATATCAGACAGAAATTAAACAAAAAGCCATCCATCAAAAGCAAAATCATAAGTACAATGCAAATAAGTAATTTTTTATATGCTCTGATATATTTCAAAATTCAAACTTGCTCTGATATATCTTTTGAAATTTACCTTGATACATCTTAAGAAATTTGATTTACTCTGATACACCCTAAAATTTCTTTTAACTTGCTCTGATACATGATAAAATTTAATCTGATACAGTGTGAAAGTTTCTCTGATATATTATAACATTTGCTCTGATACAGTGTGAAATTTTCTCTGATATATTATAACATTTACTCTGATACATTGTAAAATCTTTTCTGATAACATTGTAAAAATTATTGTTCTTGCTCTGATACATTGCAAAATTTATTTCTTTTCTCTTGCTCTGATATATCTTAAGCTCAAAATGAGTTAATACACTTAAGCTCAAAATCAACTTTTAAACATACTTTGGCACACATAATTTTTTTTAAGCACATAAGTATTTTTTTTGCTCTGATGCTAAAACTAAAATCAAATGAGAATGGAATTTTCAAAATAGAGCTCAATCTGATAACAAAAACAAGTTTTCTGCTCTAACACCAAAATCACATAATCAAATGAGCATATCTTCAAATCCTTAAGCAAATGGATAAATTATTTTTGCATATGACTATTTATATTACATGCCAAAAGAATCATACTCTTTTCAAGCATATACACCTATAAAGTATTCTTTTGAAATTAATGCATTCACATAAATATTTTTGTTCAAATGTTTTGTCATCATCAAAAAGAGAAAGATTGTTGCTCCTAGATTGATTTTGATGATTACAAAGCAGATTGAAGGGATACAAATAATTTTAAAATGAAAAAGTCCTTATGCTCTTCAAGGGCAAAATCGTAATTTCACTAAAATCCTGATTTGATAGTATCATTTGATAGAACAAATGATTTGTAAACTATTGATGAAAATTTCATTATTTTTGGACTTATATTTTTGAAGTTATGAAGGTTTGAAGTGCATGAGTCGACTCATAGCACTATGAGCTGATTGGCACGCAAAAAAATTCCCATGGCACGCTGGATTTTTGGCTTGACACGACCTGTGAGTCGACTCATGAGTCGACCCACAAGGCATGAGTCGACTCATGAGTCGATCTCTGCTGATTTGAGCCGAAAAATCCAGAAATCAAGACTGTCTGATCTGTGCAACAGAAGTCGACTCATGAGTCGACTCCTGTAGCATGAGTCGACTCATGAGTCGACTCCTGCGACGGAAATCATCCGCAATGACTATTTTTTTGCCCGTTTTAATTGCCTTTTATGCTTCCTAAAATTGCTCTAACGGCTCTTTATCTGCCTAAATTGTTTTCTCTTGCTTTTAATGCTATAAAATGCTTGAAATGGTGAAAGAAATTGCAGATTAAATAGCAGATCAAAAAAAAGAAGATCAATCGGCAGATCAAAAGAGAGATAAAATTCATTGAGAGGATCCACGAGATAATTTGAGAGAAAAAGAAAAGAGGATCCAAAATCCACACGAGAGATTGTAAAAGAGATTCAAGAGCTTTCAAAGAGAGGATCTTTCAAGCCTATTGTTCAACCTTGATCTAGAGATCTTCCAAAGCTTTCAAGAGATCTTCAATCAACAATCAACCTCTTCTCAAGCATTCGTTCAAGCATTCATCCACTTTGAGAAAATCCGAAAAGGGATTCTTCATTTAAGTAAAGTTTTTATTGTTATATTCGCTCATTTAAAGGAGCTGTTATTGTATTAATCTGTGCTCAAAATTTTCTAACTCTTTGTGAGTTTTTTGTTCTTATTTTTGGAGGATTTCCAAAACAAGGAAAGGTTGATCCGAACCTGAAATTGGAGTGTTTTGGGTTTACTTGTACCCGGAAAATAAGTGATCTAGCTTGGGATAGCTAGTGTCGGAGTTTCCGATGTTTTGTATTCAGGTTGAATACAAGTATAGTGGATTGAAATTTCCAAGTAGGAGCTTGGAGAGTGGATGTAGGTGCAAGGTTGGCACCGAACCACTATAAATCTTTGTGTTTGTGGTGTGCTTTATCGTTTTATCTTATTTCTTTATTATATCCTTGCAATACTGCTTTAGGTAATTAATATTGAATTAAAATTTTTTTCTTATTCATCATAAGTAATTAATTAAGTCTAAAATTTTTAGAAACCCAATTCACCCCCCCTCTTGGGTTGCATAGCTGGGCAACAAAATCTAAGCATATCGAGCGGCGATTCCATCTCATCTATGATTAGCTCAAGAAAGGATATGTCGAGGTGAAGAGAATTGACACCACGAATAATATGACTAACCCACTAACGAAGTCATTGAGCCAGCAAAAGGCTGAAGCCCACCTCGAGAAGATAGGACTTAGATTTGTAGGCAATTGGCTTTAGGTCAAGTGGGAGTTTGTTAGATGTATATCCTAAAAGTTAGATTGACTGACACTTGTAAAATACTTTTAGGATATAATTTATAATTTGACTTTGATATTAATAAAATTAGGTTATTTTCATTTACATTATGTTTAATAGTGTCTGTGAATCGTCTATCGGATTAATAGGTAAGATAACACATGTTCTCAAGAGTTGAGAATTTGATACATGTATTAATCTTAGTTAACTCATAAATTACTCTCAATCGTAGGATCATCATAGAGACAGTGATCGATTCAGAAGATTGATGTACGATTACTTTTTTTGGATAGATAAGTCTTGAATCTACAGTATGGAGACACTAGAGCGAAAGTACAGATACTTGTTAAGAACAAGGATATTGAGTATGATTATTTATGAACAGTCATAATAATATCTACCTTTTCATCAGTGACATGTTCATAGTTGTGGTTGTGTGTTTAGTTTTCTGACCTAAGGTGCATCGGTAGTTCATCTTGAGGATGCTGTAGTTTGACTATACCATAACTCGATCTCCTAGCCATACGGAGCCTTGAGGTGTATGTTAGCTATAGTATGTTTATTGTAGGAATTAGATTGTATCAAGATGAGATCTATCAACCTTGATAGAGGAGGAGCAGTCCTATATAGATCATGAGATTGAGTCCAAAAGCTTATGACCATAGCAGTGTGAAAGATAGAAAAGAGTTTCTATTGGGTTTTGCATCAGACTCGAATTGATTGATTCTATCATATGACAGATATGAGGTTTGATGAGTTTATCTTGACCTCGATTCTATTAGGACTCATGATAGAAGAATAGAATCACATGGTAACTACATCTAGAGATTCATCTTTCAGTTCTGCTAGATTGCTACTACATACTGCTGGTGTCGCTAGTGGATTATGGGATTAATTAAAATTATTTTGATGATCAATAATTCTAATTAACTGAATTGGAAAGAGTTTCAATTCATCAAAAAGAGTTTCGATGCTGTTGATGATAGAGGTCACAATATATCTCACTATCAAACAGAATTAGATCTATGGGGTTACACAAATAAGAGTTTTAATCTTGGATTGCATAATTAGGCTACGTGTAGTCTGATTGGAGTAGGAGCTATTGAGTCCTAGCATTAGGTTTAAGGAAACCATGCTAGCACATGGTTAAATCTATTTTCTCCTCCTTAATTTTGGATCCTATTAGATAGGATTTAATCAATTTGGTATAAGCTCCAATTAGATTTCAAATGTTGGTTCACCCAAGTTCGAATTTGATCGAATTAGGTTAGATTTATGGGGGCGCCAAATGTTGGCACCACCCAATGTTGTTCGGTCATGTGATGAGGCGCACCCACATAGATTGGATCCATGTGTGTATCGTCCAAATCAGATAAGACAGAAAAGAGGGATAAGCCTCATCCACTAGTGGATGAGGATAAGAGATTTGATTTTCTTTGAATTCAAATTGAGATTTGAATGCAACTTCAAATTTAAACCGTTTGAATTCGATTCGGAGGTGGATTGGAATGAGGTGACAACAACCTTATCCTATCTCCATACTAATTTGAATTTCTCATTGGTTTTGTATGATAAAATAAGAGAGAAATCAGATTAGGGTGGACCTAGGAGAGTTCTTCTATTTTAAGGCATTTGATCTAATCAGATTCCTATAAAAAGTTCTTTTTGATCGACCAAAGGGATTACAGTCAATAGATCATTTCTCATGCCTCTCTTCCTCCTTTCTATGCCTCCTCCCTCTTCTATCTTTAATATCTATCCCTCTTCTACATCCAAGGGTGTTGGATGAGCCATCTGGTGGGTTCAAGGTGTCGAACGCCATCAATTCCACACGAAGATTCGAAAAGGCTGCGATCGGGGGTTGATTGGAGTCCTGTCGGTGATCAGATTTGAATCTGATCAAGGAGCTTGCAATTTCATCTAGGAGTTGGTGGATTGGTTAAGGAGAAGACATCCTAGATCAAGCTTGAGTGGATACCTATAGAGGCAGGAACATGCACCGCTCCACAACAAACCTCGAAGATCATCGGATCATCAATCATAGAGATCATCTATCCATGTACGGTGATGAGATCACCTCTTATCTCTTATGCATGCTGATTTCTATTATTTAATATATTTTTTTATTTGGATTTAAGTCTCGCATGCTAGATCGGATTAAAAATTTTTGAATTTCGCTACGTCTGATCCGAACCGATTCGATGCGCTATCCGATCCTTCATTGCCTTCATGGCCACACTTAAGAGATCAGCCATCATGCACTTCAGCAATAGTAAGATAGTTGATGAACTCAGACAATCTCTTTTCAATCTAGCAACATGAAGGGGAGATTTTGCATGACTATATGGTGTGTTTCAACACAACCATGTCAGAAGTTCTTAGCCTTAATGAGTCGGTTGTGATGTCTGCTTTGAAGTGGGGATCCATGATATCCATCTCATTTTCTTCCCCAATAAAAATTTCTAAGGGATTATGCTAGCCTTCTTGTGCAAGGTTGGTAGTATGCATGGGCCAGGGAAGCAGCAATGGAGTGGTGATAGGCCCGAAAGAGGCAATGCTACAAAAAATAAGAAGTGATCAAGAGGAGCCTAACCGAGCTTAGCAAGAAGGCAAAAAAAGAGCTCACCTTGATGGTTTAATAACTATACCCCCTTGTCTGCTCCTCAGGTTTAGATTTTGATGTAGATCGAGAGCCAATGATACCATCATCAACCCCAGCTGATGAAGTCCCCATTGATAAAGAGGAATAGTTGGAAGTACCATCACTTCCATCAAGACATGGCCATCATACTAAGAACTATCTCTAGCTCAAGGATGAGATTGAAGCCTTAATCTAGAGGGTTACCTCGATAAATATATCTGAAAGTGGGTGAACTGAGTAGTCGAAGAGCCAGCTCAATGTTAGCCTGAGGAGGAGAACAATAGCAACTGACCTACAATGGACGTCATTAATATGATCTTGGAATTTGCTGGCAGTAGGGGTAGGAGGTTGAGCTGAAAATCAATCACCAAAGAGGGAGCTTGTAGGTGATGTTGTTTCTTATTCTAATAATGATCTTTGAGGAGTTTAAACTCTTCATGATGATGCTGTTGTTATATCAATGATATAGCAAATTATGACATAAAAAAAAATTTTAGTTGATAATGAAAAGTTGGCCGATGTCCTATTTTACAATGTATTCCAAAGAATAAGATTGCCTGCTGACCAACTAAAGAGAATTAACACTCCTTTGGTCAAATTTCCTTTGGTGGTAGTTGAAGGTGAGGTTACCTTATCAGTCATGGAAGGATAGGAACCTTGGCAAGCAACCATCCAACTTATATTTCTTATGGTCCAAGTACCATCATCCTACAATGCTATCCTAGGATGGCCTGGTTTGGATGCGCTTCGAGCATTGGTGTCTCCATACCACCCTTTGTTGAGGTACGAGGTAAAAAAAATTTGAGAAGATGAAATGCTAGCCTGACAATGCTTCCTGACAATGGTGAAAGGGAAGAAACTAGTGGAGACTTTGCCAATTGAATGATTGGATTGTCGAGAAGAGCCCAAGGAGGTCTGAGGTGAACAAATAGAGCAATTGGTCTTAGTGCCACTTAAGGAGGATGATCCAAGCAAAACCATTCGAATCAGATTATTGCTAACATCCAACCTCCAAGGTTGGCTAGTGGACTTCTTATGAGCCAACTCAGATACCTTCATCTGGTTTGCCTCTGATATATAAGGTATACCATTTAATATTATTATCTATAAGTTGAATATTAACCCAAATCATCGTCTAGTACAACAAAAAAAAGAAGACTTTTGCTCCAGAACGGCAACGAATAATTGATGAGGAAGTGAATAAACTCATGGTGCTAGGTTTTATCAGAGAAACCAACTATTTGGAGTGGCTTGCCAACATCATCATGGTTAAAAAAGTCAATAGCAAGTGAAGGATCTACATCGACTATACCAATACTATAAGAAATAAGGCTTTTGCCGATGCAACATTTAAAGAGCACAATTAGCTACGCAAAATTTTAAATATTGATAAAAAGGGCATAATTAGCTATGTTTTAAAATAAACATCATAAAAAATAATTATCGATGTAAATATAGTGTCGGTATTGAAACTAAAGCATCGACAATAGGTGGTCTAAATTTTTTATTTTGGCAAATCCTTTGTCGATGCTAAATAAGTGTGGGTAATTACGCTTATTACCTATGCTTATTTAGCATTGGTAAAAGTTTTTTTATTG
The DNA here is from genome assembly GCF_000442705.2 of Elaeis guineensis. NCBI lineage: Eukaryota > Viridiplantae > Streptophyta > Magnoliopsida > Arecales > Arecaceae > Elaeis > Elaeis guineensis. The sequence continues at coordinate 27,585,151 of NC_025995.2, read as the reverse complement.
ATTTTTTTAATTTTGATAAATTATTTATCGATGCTAAATTTACGTTGGCAATTATCCTTATTGCCTATGGAAAGCCGAAGTGTAGGCAATTAATTTAATTGCCTATACTTTTTTAGCATCGATAAATATTTTTTTATTAATTTTTTTATTTTGACAAACTATTTGTCGATGCCTAATAAGCATAGGCAATAAGGATAATTGCCTATGCAAAATGAAAGCATAGATAATTAAAATAATTTCCTACACTTTTTTAGTATTGGTATATATTTTTTATTAATTTTTTTATTTTGGTAAATCATTTGTCGATGTTAACTAAGCATAGATAATAGGTAATTGCCTATGTAAAATATAAATATAGATAATTAACATAATTACTTATATTTTTTTAGCATCGATAAATATTTTTTTATTAATTTTTTTATTTTGACAAACCTTTTGTCGATGCTAAGTAAGCATAGATAATAAGGATAATTGCCTATGCAAAATAGAAGCATAGACAATTATGTAATTTTTTACATTTTTTTAGCATCGATAAATATTTTTTTATTAATTATTTAATTTTAGCAAACTATTTACTGACACTAAATTTGGTAGGCAATAAGGATAATTACCTATGCAAAATAGAAGCGTAGGTAATTAATATAATTTTCTATACTTTTTTAGCATCGATAAATTTTTTTTATTAATGTTTTTATTTTGGCAAATCATTTGTCGATGCTGTGTAAGTATAGGCAAAGTGTAATTGCCTACACAAAATATAAGCATAGACAATTAACATAATTGCCTATGCTTTTTTAACATTGACAAATATTTTTTTATTAATTTTTTTATTTTTATAAATTATTTGTTGATGCTAGGTAAGTGTAGGCAATAAGGATAATTGTCTATGTAAAATAGAAGCATAGTCAATTAAATAATTATCTATACTTTTTTAGCATCGATAAATATTTTTGTATTAATTATTTAATTTTTACAAACTATTTACTGATGCTAAATTTACGTAGGCAATAAGGATAATTACCTATGTAAAAGATAAGCGTAACCAATTAAAAAAAAATTCTATGCTTTTATAGCATCGATAAATATTTTTTTATTAATTTTTTTATTTCGGCAAATATAATCATTCCATACTAAATTGATCATGATAATGATGTTCGATTGAAGTAAATTTTGATAGTATATTACAAATATCATCAAGATCATCATTGTAAGTTTTTGAACTCATCGATTGTCTCTATCTATTAGATCATTTTGTGATTGTTCGTGATCATCAAAATTAAATTTTATTGATCGACATAGTTAGAGCTACCGGATCAAGATGAACTTTTATGATGATACTCTAACGATAATTATTTATATAATAAATGATGAAGATAGACTTTAAATTTTAAAATTATATTAATAAATTATTTAAAAAAATCAATTAAAAAAATATTTGCCGATGCAAAGTTTGCATGGCAACAATCCTAATCGCCTATGCTTTTGTCTTGCATAGATAATTATTCTGATCGTCGATGCTAATTTAGCATCGATAAATATTTTATGAAAATAAAAAATTAATAAAAAGTAAAATCATTTTTTGATGCTAAATTAGCATAGGCAATTAGTATAATTACCTATGCAAGATAAAAGCATAGGCATTGGTAAATATTTTTTTTTAATTAATTTTTTTTGTAAATAATTTATTGGTATAATTTTTAAATTTAAAATTTATCTTCATTATTTATTATTAAATAATTATTGTTAGAGTATCATCACAAATTCTACCTCGATCTGATAGCCCTAGCTACGTCGATCAATAAAATTTGATTTCGACGATCACGAATGATCACATGAAGATCTGATAAATGAAGATTATCGATAGATTCAAAAATTTACAACAATAATTTTGATGATATTTATAGCATACTATCAAAATTTTACTTCAATTGAATGTCACTATCATGATCAATTTAATATTAAATGATTTCGACTATTAAATAAAAAATGAGTGATCAAAAGGCCAAATGGTGTCTGATTAAGATAATTTTTTAGATAAGTGATCTTTATTACTATTTTTATTATTTATATGATGGTGATCATAAAATTCAAATCATATGTATATGAACGATCCAAAACTATATATCTCTTGATACTCATTCTTAAAGTCCTTAAGTAATTATACTTGTACTTTTGTAAGATCTGCTTAATATGGATGGTTCATACATACACAGTTTGAATTTTATGATCATCATTATATAAAAGATCAAAGTAGTACTAAAGATCATTTATCTAAAAAATTATCTTAATTGGATGCTGTTTGGCCTTTTGATTACTCATTTTTTATTTAACAATTGAAATTATTTCATGAATAATTGATCATGATAATGATGTTCGATTGAAATAAAATTTTGATAGTATGCTACAAATATCATCAAGATCATTATTGTAAGTTTTCGAATCCATTGATGGTCTCTATCTATCAGATCATTATGCAATCATTCGTGAATATTGAAATCAAATTTTATTGATCGACATAGCTAGGGCTACCGGATTGAGATGGTCTTTTGTGATGATACTCTAATGATAATTATTTAGATAATAAATAGTAAAGATGGGCTTTAAATTTTAAAATTATACTGATTATTTAGATAATGATAAATTATTTATGAAAAATTAAAAAAAATAAATAAAAAAATATTTATCGATGTAAAATTTACATAGGCAATAATGCTAATTGCCTACATTTATGACTTATGTAGGTAATTAGAATAATTTTTTATGCTAATTAGCATCGATAAAAGGTTTTATTTTTTTTAATTTTTTAATTTTCATAAAATATTTTTTGATGCTAATTTAGCATAGGTAAATATATTATTTTTTGACGTTAAATTTTGCTTAGATAATTAGTCTTAGTGCTAATGCAAAATTTACATCGATAAATATTTATAAATAAAAAAATCCAAAACCCTTCTCCCCACTTTCATCCTCCGTGCATTTTCGTCTCCTGCCCCTGCCCTCTTATTTCCCCACTGAACCCATCTCCTTGTCGAAACCACTCCCGTCCTTCTCCCCACTTCCCTCTCTCCCTTCCTCTCCCTTGGCTATCTCACTCCCTTTCTCATCGTTGGTCATTACTATCATCGTCGTTATCGCTGTCGCCACCATCACCATCGTCGCCGCCGCTGCTACCACCATCGCCGCTGTCACCACCACTGCCACCAACTTTCAAAGGTAAACCTTTTTTTTTGGCTCCGCGGGGAAGGAAGGAGCTGGGGGTGGGGTGGGGTGGGGGTGCCCGGGCAGGGAGGAAGGAAAAGGAGGGGGGTATTTGGTGGGGGTGCGATGGGGTGGGGGTGCGGGGTGGTGGTGACAGGTGTAGACCATGGGGTGGGGCGGAGGGGCGCCATAGGGGGTGGGGGGTGTGAGTGGAGTGGGGCTGACACCTTGCATGAGTGGGGTGGGGTGGAGGGTAGTACTATCAAAATGGGCTAGCCTGGCCCAGCCCAGCCCGGCCTACAAGGGCCTAAAATTTGATGGGTCGGGCTGGGCTAGGCCTAGCCAAAAAATGGAACACAATATAGCTGGCCCAACTTAGCCATTTAAGGGCCATGGGCCAGACCGAGCCAGTCCATGGGCCTTGAACCTCAAATGACTGAAGAGTGAAGAGTAAAAAAAAGAGAGGCAAAGAGCCCAAGGGGGAAGAGCCTCGAGCGATCAAGCTTGGAGAGTAGAGAGAGACCGAGAGAGCCTGAGGGAAGGCCAGAGGTAGCACAAATTTGACTTGAAGAGTGGAGAGATCGAAAGAGCCCGAGGAGGAGGAGCCGCGGTCAGATTTGACTTGGAGGTGGCGGCACCTCGAGCGGTCGAGCCTGGAGAGTGGAGAGAGATCGAGAGAGCCTGAGGGGAGGCAGTGTGGATCTAACTCAAAGAGTGGAGAGATCGAGGGAGCCTAAGGAGGAAGAGCTGCAGTCGGATTTGACTCAGAGGTGGTGGCGCCGACGAGGAGGAGAAGGATGGGGCTCATCTGGAGGTTGGATGGAGGAAAGTTCGTCAGTAGAAGGGAGGAGGGGCTTGGAGGAGGAGGGGGATCATTTGAAGCTTGGATGGAGAGGCATCCATCGACAGAAGGAAGGAGGGAGCTGGCGTATCTTGATTCATGATCGGACTCAGAGGTCGGAGGTGGCGGCATCGATGATAAGGAAGAGGGGGATCTATGGAGCTAGGAGGTGAAAGGGAGAGGAACCAACAGAGGCAGTCATCCTGCTGGTCTGCAGTAGCAGCCAACGATGTGGAGCAACGGGGCTCAGGAGTCAGTGATTAAAAAATAAATAAAATTTTTTTAAGATTTTTTTTAAATTTTCATGACCTATCTAGGCTAGCCCAGCCCAACCCATATTAGCCCTTGAGTTGATGTGGGGTGGGCCAAACAGGCCCGATTGTTATTTGGGCTATACATATGGCAGCCCAGCCCACCCCATTTATAGAGTTGGGTCAGGCCGGCCCTGTGGGCCAAGCCCATTTTGAGAGCCCCAGTGGAGGGGCACCATGGGGGGTGGGGGGTGGTGGTGACGGGCCGAGGGGCAATGCGGGTGGCCGGGGGATAGAGGATGGAGGGGTGGTTGTGTTCCCACAGATGGTCACTAGGGCTCGAGGGGGAGGGGGGCTAGTCATGTAGAGGTGGGTCGGGGGACCAGGGGCCGGTGCAAGGGGTGGCGCAGATGGTCGGGGGGTCGGGGGCGGTGCCAAAGACACGATGATCGACGGGCTGGGGGTGGAGCAATCAGGGGTTGGGGGAGTTGTGGTGTGCGGGGGAAGGAGAAGGAAGGAAAAAAAATAAAAAAATTATTTTTTTAAAAATTATATTTTAAAAATTAATAATTTATTAATAAAAATAATAATAAATATTAAAAAATAATAATAAATAAAATAAAATAAAATATTTAAAAATATTTAAAAATAAATTATTTTTTTGTAATAAAAATAATCAGATTTTTAAAATAATGATAAAATATTATTTTTAGAAAAATAATTTTAAAAAATGTGAGGGGGGCATTGATAGGAGGGGCCGGCCCACGGGCTAAATGGGCTAGGCTGGCCTGACCCATGGGCCAAATGGGTTTTGGATTTTTATCATGGCCTAGCCTGTGGACCATGAAAATGAATGAAAGAGCCATTTATATTTTTATCATCGCTTATTCCTGATCTACAGCTCCTAGTAATAAGATAGATATTTATCTATGACCCTTAATCGATGAATTGAGAGAACTTTTAAAGATTGGTATTGTAACATATGTTTCAGTTAGTAAAAAAAATTTTCGATTGCATGCGATGATAATATGGATAATTAATGATTTTCTGACATATGGCAACCTATTTGGATGAAGCACAAAAGGATGTTTGGCATGTCCAATTTACAATGGTGATAGCTGCTCTGTTAGACTAAAGCATGGAAGGAAAATTATCTATATGTATCATCAGCGATTTTTACCATCTAATCATTCTTGGAGAATCCATCAGAATCGATACTTCAATAAAAATTCAGAGACAAGACAGCTATCCAGGCGGATTGACATCTACCAAAAGACCCATCATCGGATGATGAGGGAGTGGCTTCCTGGGACTAAGAAGAGGCATGTAAGTATTAATTGATTAAGTTCTATATTTCAATTTTATTATGAAGTTTAGACTTTTGATTACATTTATCTTTTTCTTTAATTAGGAGCAGATGATAGATATACGATCCCAATCCACAGTTAAGAGCTCCACCCCACCCACAGGTGATGATATCTGTGATGAGGTGCCTAGTAGGAGACCCAGTTATATTACAAAATTATGATATGCGGTTGTGGCCTCCAACTCCTCTAGAGCATCATATGTTTCTTGTGATGCTCGCATGCATGAGGTGGATGTTTGACTGTGTAAGACAGAGAGGAGACATGAGGAGGAGATGCATCGAGCTGAGAAAGAGCGCCATAGATCTCAAGAGGATATAGTGGCCCTACAATGGGCCAATATTGAGTTTACATCCCAGCTTACAGCATTTGGGATGAAGCTCGATGAGTTATATCACTGCATGCCTCCCCCATCGACTTTCGATGTCTCTGTTGATGCCTATGATGACTCCAACGATGATGACGATGGGTGTCCTCCTATAATCGATATTATTTTATATTATTTTTAATCTATATATTTTCATTATTTAGTAAATAATTAGTTTGCTAATTTAATTTTTAATCTATTGTAGGTCTGTGATACGGCTTGCCATGTGGAATTTTATTTTGTATGGATGCATATATTTTTATATGACATTTTATATAGTTGTATATATACTTATTTTGCTATACATGTGATTGTAAAAATAAATATTATATATATATATATATATATATATATATATATATATATATGTCCTCACATCTTTTAATCGAGTAGCTCTTCTTGGTTGCTCAATCGCTTATCCTTGAGGCTGTCCACCTTTCCTTCTTTTGTGTGGCCTAGCTTTGATCCGTAGGAGCTGGGGCAGGGACAGAGGTTTCCGTTATGTATATGTATATATATGTGTATATATAGATGTACATATATATGTATATGTATATGTATATGTATGTGTGTGTATATATATATGTACATATATATGTATTTGTACACACACATATGTATAGACACACACACACACACACACATACATACATACATATATATGTACATATATATGTATATACATACATACATACATACATACATATATATATATATATATGTATATATATATATATATGTACATATATATGTATATACATATGTGTGTGTGTGTATATATATATATAGACACACATATATATGTACATATATATGTACACACACACACACACACACACACACACACACACACACACACACACACACACACATATATACATACATATTTAGATTGCGTCATTGTTAAAGTGAAATAAAATTGATTCTGGCATATATGTGAATGAAGAAGGTAGTATACATATTATATATATTTTATATATATTTATTCATCTATAGGTTTATAAAAAAAATTATAAAAAATTACCATGAAGCCAATCAATTTTTTTTGTTAAAAGGATAATTAGCGATGTATGATAAGCATAGATAAATCTATTTAGTGATTCAAATTAGCATCGCTAAATATTCTATAGCATCGCCAAAGGGTGTGTCGGGATGCCTGGCATGCCACTATTAGTGACACTATGAAATATTAACCGACGCTAATTTGCGTCACTAAATACATTTACCTATGCTTGTCTTATGTCGCTAAATGGCGTTAGTTTTGGTGATGCTTAATAAGTATAGGTAAACTGAATTTTTTTTTGACATAATTTTTGTATCACTAAATACATATTTGTCGATGCTTTTTAAGCATAGATAAATTGACTATTTCTGACATTAATTTTGCATCGCTAAAAATACCTTTTGTCGATGCTTTCCTATTGTATAGGTAAAAAGAATCAATGATACTTTTTATAAGTGTCGGCAAAATCTAATATTTGCCGATGGAAAATATTAAGCATCAGTAAATGGAATCAACGATTCCCCTATTGCCGATGCTTTTTATATCAGTAGTTATTTGTTACGATGCTTTTTTAAGATTTAGCAATGCTTTTTTTGCATAGCTAATTATCTTATTTCTTATAGTGCAACTTCAACAAAACTTATCCGAAAGATAAGTTCTCATTATCGAGGATTGACTAGCTCATAGATGTCACTCGGGCCATAAGTTGCTAAGCTTCATAGATATCTTCTCCGTATACAACTAGATCTAAATGACATTTAAGAATGAAGAGAAAATGACATTCATCACCGACAAAGCTTTGTAATGTTATAAAGTTATGCTATTTAGATTGAAAAATATAGGAGCAACCTACCAACATCTTGTCAATAAAATGTTTAAGAATCAAATCGGCCATAATATGAAGGTCTATATCGATGATATACTGGTCAAAAGCACTGAGGCAGATCATCATATGGCCGACCTTGAAGAAGCCTTTAGTAAATTATGGGGACATAAAATGAAGCTTAATTCCAACAAGTATTTCTTCAGCGTGGCCTCAAAAATTTTTGGTGTTCATAGTGATATAGCACAAAATTGAGGCAAACCTAGAGAAAATTCAAGCTGTGTTAGAAATAAAGCATCCAAATTCAAAAAAAATGTACAATGTCTACGAGTAGTAGCAGTCAATTGATTTGTCTCGAGGTCGATGAAGAGGTGTCTTCCATTCCTTAAAGTTCTAAGCCAAAGGAAGAACTTCAACTGGTTAGAGAAATGTCGAGTTGTATTTGAAGACCTTAAGAAATACCTCGAAGCTCGCCCATTGCTCTCCAAACAAAATATAGTTGAGGAGTTATATTTGTATTTAGCAATCTCACCTATAGTAGTTAGCTCAATCCTTGTTCAAGAAGAAGCTGGGGTCCAAAATGCAATCTACCATATAAGCAAAATTCTATAGGATACAAAGACAAGGTACTCTAAGGTTGAGAAGTTGGTCTTCACTCTCATCATGTCGGTATGGTGACTCCGACCATACTGTCAAGCCCATTTTGTAATGGTCTTAACCTTTACCAATCTTTGAAATCCATTCTATAGAGATTAGACACTTTAAGATGGATGATGAAATGAAAAATTGAGTTTAGAGAATTTGACATTTGCTACCAACCTCGATCTACAATGAAAGCTCAAGTTGTTGCCCAGCTATGCAACCCAAGAGGGGGGGTGAATTGGGTTTCTAAAAATTTTAAGCCCAACAGATAACTTATGAAGAACAAAACAATGGCTTTAAATCAATATTAATTAACTAAAGCAGTATTGCAAGGATATAATAAAGAAATAAGATAAAGCGATAAAGCACACCACAAACACAAGGATTTATAGTGGTTCAGTGCTAACCTTGCACCTACGTCCACTCCCCAAGATCCCACTTGGGAATTTTAATCCACTATCCTTTGTATTCAACCCGAATACAAAACGTCGGAAACTCCGACACTAGCTATCCCAAGCTAGAATACAAGACGTCGGAAACTCCGACCCTAGCTATCCCAAGCTAGAACACTTGTTTCCTGGGTACAAGCAAACCCAAAACACTCCGATTTCAGGTTCGGATCAACCTTTCCTTGTTTTGGAAATCCTCCAAAAACAAGAGCAAAAACTCACAAAGAGTAAGAATATTTAGAGCACAGATGAATACAATAACAGCTCCTTAAATGAGCAAATATAACAATAAAAGCTTTACTCAAATGAAGAACCCCTTTTTCAGATTTTCTCAAGATGAATGAACGGTTGAACGCTTGAGAAGAGGTTGATTGTTGATTGAAGATCTCTTGAAAGCTTTGAACGATCTCTAGATCAAGGTTGAAAACAATCGACTTGAAAGATTCTCTCTTTGAATGCTCTTGCTTTTCTTTTTCACAAACTCTCTTGAATATTGTGGATCCTCTCTCTTCTTCTTGAATATTTCGTTGATCTCAGATTTAGGATCCTCTCTTCTCTTTTGATCTCACGTTTGATCTCCCGATTTCCACACTTTTTCTTTGCAATTTGATCTGCTATTTAATCTGCAATTTCCTTTCACCATTTTAAGCATTTTATGGCATTAGTAGCAAGAGAAAATAATTTAGGCAGATAAAGAGCCGTTAGAGGACTTTTAGGAAGCATAAAAGGCAATTAAAACGGACAAAAAAATAGCCGTTGCTGACATTTCCCGTCGCAGGGGTCGACTCATGAGTCGACTCATGCATCAGGAGTCGACTTATGAGTCGACTTCTGTTGCAAAGACCAGAAACTTGGATTTCTGGATTTTTTGGCCCAAATCAGCAGAGGTCGACTCATGAGTCGACTCATGCCTTGTGGGTCGACTCATGAGTCGACTCACAGGTCATGCCAAGCCAAAAATCCAGCGTGCCATGGGAATTTTTTGCGTGCCATTCAGCTCATAGTGCCATGAGTTGACTCATGAGTCGACTCATGCACTTCAAACCTTCATAACTTCAAAAATATAAGTCCAAACACAATGAAATTTTCACCAATAGATTTCAAATCATTTGTTCTACCAAATGGTACTATCAAATCAGAATTTTAGTGAAATTATGATTTTGCCCTTGAAGAGCACAAAGACTTTTTCAATTGTTTGTATCCCTTCAATCTGTTTTGTAATCATCAAAATCAATCTAGGAGCAATAATCTCCCCCTTTTTGATGATGACAAAACATATGAACAAAAATATTTATGTTAATGCATTAATTTCAAAAGAATCCATTATGGGTGTATATGCTTGAAAAGAGTATGATTCTTTTGGCATGTAATATAAATGCAAAAATAGTTTGTCCATTTTCTTAAAGATTTGAAAAGGGTATTAGATCATTTTGAGTTCAAGATATTTCAGAGCAAGAGAAGATAAGTAACTTTTTCTATGTATCAGAGCAAAAATAATTTTTACAATGATATCAGAAAAGATTTTATAATGTATCAGAGCAAGAAAAATTTTTAATGTATCAGAGAAAATTTCATACAGTATCAGAGCAAATGTTATAATATTTTAGAGAAACCTTCACACTGTATCGGATCAAATGTTATCATGTATCAGATCAAGTTGAAAGAAATTGTAGGATGTATCAGAGTAAAACAAATTTCTTATTGATGTCTCAAGGTGAGTAAAATTTCAAAAGCAAGTTTGAATATCAGAGCATGTATATAAAAAAAATACTTATTTGCATTGTACTCATATAAAAAAATACTTATTTGCATTGTACTCATGATTTTGCTTTTGATGGATTAAAGTTCTGTCTGATACCAAATTTCTCTGTCTGATACCAAATTTCGATACCAAAAATTCTCAAAGTTTTGTTTAATCTTTCAATCCTTGTTTTTGTCTAATTTCTCCAATATTTGTTTAATTTCTTCAATATTTGTTTTAATTTAATTTCTCCCCTTTTTTCTCATATTTAGGGTTTTGCTTTTTGTCTAACTTCAATTTTTGTTTAATTTTAATTTCTCCCCCTTTTTGACATCATCAAACATAGTTAACTCTTTCTTTAATTTCTCCCCCTTTTTAAATATTCTTTAATTTCTTCCTCTTTAGAGTTTTTCACAGATGTTTGCTCCCCCTTAATATAGCAATTATCAATAGCAAACAAAGATATAGGTAAAAGATGATTTCATTAATATCATAATTGTTTCAATACATAAAATTCAACCAGCTAAATGTCAATACATAGCCCCAAGGAATAGATCCTAGAACAAGATACTAACTCCTAGAACCTAGTAAAGATCAAGATAAGTCAATGATCAAGACAAATCATGGATCGGAGTCATCAGATCTGGTATGAGAAGATGATGGATCAGAAGTGCGTCCTCTACCCCGTCTGCCTCTGCCACGAGTAGGAGAACGAGATGAACTGGGAGGCTGAGAACGCTGAGATACTAGGGCTGATATCATGAGTCTGATAGAATCAAGTACGTTCAGTGCTCTGGAAATAGATTGAAGTAGAGCAGTGAACTGGGTGGTAGAATGCTCACTCGATCCTCTGATCTCTTTCCTCAGTAACTCATAACCGCCCTCAAGAGCTCCTCTGAGTCTGTCGGCCTCTGCAGTGAGATCAGTGACCTCAATCGAAGACTCCTGAGGCTGAGGGTGTGCCAAATCGAAGACCTGCCCCTATAACTCGAGAACTCTGCCAGTCAATCTCAGAACAGTGTCCTCAAGCTGCTGAATCCTCATGGACTGATCTGCCATCATCTGATATACTGTGGAGATGTGGGGAGTCAAAGTCTGATCAGTAGAAGTAGCCCCTGGTACAAATGAAGTACTGCTCATCTGACTCGACATCAAAGAGACCATACGCTGTGCAATCCGCTCAATCTGATAATCGGACAGTGTGAACTCTGGCGGAGGTGCTCTGCTCTCTGGCTGATACACTGGTGTGGGCATCCTAGTAAACTCAGAAGGGCCAGCCTCAGTATCATGAATGAACTGGGTATCTGGTGAAGCTGCCCTGAAATCATGTACAGGAGAAGATGGACCTTCTTCTTCTACTCTACCTTCAGTTCTGTCCTCAGCTATTATTTCAGCTCTATCCTCAGCTCTCTCCTCAGCTCTTTCTTCAGAGCCCTTGATCCAACCACCAACAGTCTTTGTAATTCCCATTCGGTGCAGGCTGTGTTGGTTGAAAGTGTCCACATGTGAGAGCTTGGTAGGTGTCTCCCCTTCACAGCTAACTCTAAACCTCCTAAATACTCTAGTAAGGGCCATACCATAAGGCAAGTGTGCCTTGGATCTGTTCAAAGTTTCTCTCATGACCTCTATCATAAGTGCAGGGAGGTTTAGGGGGGTCTGAGTGATGATATGAAATATGACACATACATCTCTGCCAGATAGTAAGTCATGTCTACCACTCCTAGGAAAGAAAAGTTTTGTCACAATCTGATGCAGGACCCTCATCTCAATGGACAGTAGCTTTGCTTCCAATCTGTTTAAACTTCCTGAAAAATCTTCTCCTAAGATAATTCTGATCCCTTCTTCTTTAATTGGGAGTTCCATATATGAGTATCCTTCACTAGGCAACTGAAGTATCTCTCCCAATATCCTAGAATCCAAACAGATGTCAATCCCCTTTACAGTTGAAGTCACAGACCCGTTTCCATAATTTAGGTTCTGGTAGAACTCTCTGACTAGATCAACATAGGTGACTTCCTTAAGAGAGCAGTAGAGTTCCCATCCTTGATTTTTGATCTTACTTGCAAAAGTAAAGCCTTCTTTCTCAAAGAACCGAAAATCTATATTTTTCCCGGTTTCTACTTTTCTATCAGAAAGAAGATTTACACTGGGGCTTATGGAGGATTGAGAGGGACCTTGAGCAGGTACTGAAACTGGATTGGGAACAGTGGAAGACTGAGCATGCCTTTTCTTTCGGATAATTTCCTCAGGCTCTCGGATTGATTTCCTCCTTTGGGGAAGTTTCATCTTTGGAGCCATATCCAATAAAGTAGCAGACAAGAAGACTTGAATTCAGTGGAGGAGGGATCACAAAAGAGTAAAGAAGAATTTTGGTGGAGAAAAGAAGTGGATTTTGAATGAACAGTGAAGTTCTAGGGCACGTTCCACCCGCGCCTATCACTGCGAGAAAGCACAAAAAAATCCTTTTCAAGGAGGCAATTTTTTTTTTGGTGGAGAGGAGGAGGGAGAATTGCCTCAGAATTGATCCTTGGATTTGGAGCAAAAAGAGTTGGAGAGGACGGCTTTCGGAAGGAAGAGACGAGAAGATGAGTCGTCTCATAAACAAGGTTCCCGTTTTAAAACAATGAACCCGATGGAAGTTGGTGGGATTTACAAGTTTGCCATTGAGTCGACTCATGGGGGTCGACTCATGAAGTTCAGAAAATCAGGAAAATGCAAATAAATTCCAAAAAATTCAAATTTTGGGAGAATGAATTTTGCTCAATGATAAGTTTTTAGAGTGATAAAACTGAGCTTTTGGAACCAGGATAGTTGTTGGAATTGAGCTCTAAGAATATTTGATAATAATTAAGAGAAGTTTAGGCAAATGGATCTAGAATTCCTAGATTTCTCCTAATTTCATAGAATCTATCCTCACTAAGGGCCTTTGTAAAGATATCAGCTAATTGATTTTCAGTGCAAACATATTCAAGAATTATATTTTTGTTTTGAACATGTTCTCTTATGAATGATGTCTTATCTCAATATGTTTAGATCTTGAGTGTTATATTGGATTTTTAGATAGATTTATAGCACTTGTATTATCACATTTTATTGGTGTTTCATTAAGTTTGATTCCAAATCTTCGAGTTATTGCTTAATCCACAAGATTTGAGCACAACAACTTCCGGCTGCAATGTATTCGGCCTCAGCCGTAGACAGTGCCACCGAATTTTGTTTCTTGCTAACCATGAGATTAGGTTAACTCCAAGAAATTGGCAAGTTCCACTTGTGCTTTTTCTATCTATTTACTCCAGCAAATCAGCATCAGAATATCCTAACAATTAATTTGTGAGTCCTTAGAGTACCATAACCCTATAGTTTGTGTACCATTTAAGTATCTAAGGATTCTTTAACAGCATTCAAATGAGATTCTTAGGATTAGATTGATATCTTGCACATAAGCAAACACTAAACATGATATCAGGCCTACTTGCAGTTAAATATAATAATGAGCCAATCATACCTCTATAGTATTTTAAGTCTACGCTTTTACCTTCATCATCCTTGTCAAGCTTACATGAGGGACTCATTGGTGTGCCAATTGGTTTGCAGTTCTCCATTCCAAATCTTTTGAGTAGTTCCTTGGTGTACTTGCTTTGGGTGATGGAGATTCCTCTTTTGATTGTTTGATTTGGAGTCCGAGGAAGAAGGTGAGTTCTCCCATCATGCTCATCTCGAACTCTCCCTGCATAAGCTTAGCAAAGTCTTGACAAAGGGATTCATTAGTAGACCCAAAAATTATGTCATCAACATAAATTTGTATAATTAGCATATCATTTTGGTTTCTTTTAATAATAGAGTTGTATCCACATTGCCTCTTGAGAAACCATTATTTAGTAGAAATTTGCTTAGCCTTTCATACCATGCTCTAGGTGCTTGTTTTAGACCATATAAAGCTTTATTTAATCTAAAGACATGATTGGGAAAGCATGATTTTCAAATCCAGGGGGTTGTTCTACATATACTTCTTCAGAAATATATCCATTTAAAAATACACTTTTAACATCCATTTGAAATAGTTTGAATTTCATAAAGCAAGCATAAGCAAGTAGAAGTCTAATGGCTTC
>NC_025995.2:27373155-27570263 GCF_000442705.2 Elaeis guineensis | reverse complement strand
GCTGGATTTTTGGCTTGGCACGACCTGTGAGTCGACTCATGAGTCGACCCACAAGGCATGAGTCGACTCATGAGTCGACCCCTGCTGATTTGAGCCGAAAAATTCAGAAATCAGATCTCTTCTGGTCTGTTGCAACAGAAGTCGACTCATGAGTCGACTCCTGAAGCATGTCGACTCATGAGTCGACCCTGCGACGGGAAATGTCAGCAACGGCTATTTTTTTGCCCGTTTTAATTGCCATTTATGCTTCCTAAAAATCCTCTAACGGCTCTTTATCTGCCTAAATTGTTTTCTCTTGCTTCTAATGCTACAAAATGCTTAAATGATGAAAGAAATTGCAGATTAAATAGCGGATCAAACGTGAAATCAAATGAAGAAGAGAAAAGAGAAAAAGAGAAGAACAGAAGAGAGGATCCGAAATTTGCAAGAAAAAGCCTGAGATCAACGAAATATCCATAGAGAAAAAGAGAGAGGATCCACAATATACCAGAGAGATTGTGAAAGAGAAAAGGAAGATCTTTCAAGGAGAGAATTCTTCACGCCTATCGTTTCAACCTTGATCTAGAGATCGTTCAAAGCTTTCAAGAGATCTTCAATCAACAATCAACCTCTTCTCAAGCGTTCAACCGTTCATTCATCTTGAGAAAATCTGAAAAAGGGGTTCTTCATTTGAGTAAAGCTTTTATTGTTATATTTGCTCATTTAAGGAGCTGTTATTGTATTCATCTGTGCTCTAAATATTCTTACTCTTTGTGAGTTTTTGCTCTTGTTTTTGGAGGATTTCCAAAACAAGGAAAGGTTGATCCGAACCTGAAATCGGAGTGTTTTGGGTTTGCTTGTACCCGGGAAACAAGTGTTCTAGCTTGGGATAGCTAGGGTCGGAGTTTCCGACGTCTTGTATTCTAGCTTGGGATAGCTAGTGTCGGAGTTTCCGACGTTTTGTATTCGGGTTGAATACAAAGGATAGTGGATTAAAATTCCCAAGTGGGATCTTGGGGAGTGGATGTAGGTGCAAGGTTAGCACCGAACCACTATAAATCCTTGTGTTTGTGGTGTGCTTTATCGCTTTATCTTATTTCTTTATTATATCCTTGCAATACTGCTTTAGTTAATTAATATTGATTTAAAGCCATTGTTTTGTTCTTCATAAGTTATTGTTGGGCTTAAAATTTTTAGAAACCCCAATTCACCCCCCCCTCTTGGGTTGCATAGCTGGGCAACAAGTGGTATCAGAGCCAGTGCTCTAGCCCTTCTTTGATCTAACAATCAAAGAGCCAAAGATCTATGGCAACCCATGTTGGAACTTCTCTAGCTGAGGGGCAATCAACAAACCGACCTCCACTTTTCAATGGGTCTAATTTACACCTATTGGAAAGCTCGGATGAAGATTTTCATACAAGCACTCGACTATGATATGTGGAGTATCATAGTGAATGGTCCCTCACACACCCCACCAAGATTATAGATGGTGAGGAGTCAACCAAACCCGAGAAAGAATGGGATGAGGTTGACAAGAAATTGGCACAATTAAATGCCAAAAGCTATGAATGTTCTTTATTGTGCACTAGATGCTAGTGAATTTAATCGCATTTCTACTTGTGCATCTGCTAAAGAAAATATGGAATAGGTTAGAAGTCACCCATGAGGGAACAAATCAAGTAAAAGAGTCTAAAATAAACATGCTTGTACATAAATATGAATTGTTCAAAATAGAGCATGATGAGTCCATAACTGCTATGTTTACTCGTTTTACTGATATAATCAATGGTTTAAAGAGTCTTGGCAAATCTTATACTAACAGTGAACTTGTAAGGAAGATTCTCAGGTCACTGCCAAGAACTTGGGAAGTCAAGGTGACTGCCATCCAAGAAGCAAAGGACTTGAACACTCTACCTCTAGAAGAGCTTCTTGGATCCTTGATGACTCATGAACTTAGCATGATGCAACATCAAGAGGATGAAATCAAAAAGAAAAGAACCATTGCCCTCAAATCCACAACTTCACCTGATTATGAAACAGATGACTCTGAAGATGAAGATCAGGATGAGGAGATGGCTCTCATCACCCGGAAATTCAAGAAGTTTCTAAGAAAAAGGAAACAGGGGATGAGAAAGAAATTTACAAAAGGGGATCAAAGCATAGAAAAGAGAAAGATCAAACCCCTATATGCTACGAGTGCAAGAAGCCAGGACATTTCAGATCCGAATGTCCTCTATTGAAGAAAGGTCCAAAGAAATTCAAAAAGAAGGCAATGATGGCGACCTGGAGTGCGAGTGATGACTCAAGCTCCGACGAGGAAACCTCAACCGAACAAGCCAATCTGTGCCTGATGGCACATGAAAATGAGGTAACTTCTGAATTCACTAGTGAATTTACTTTTGAAGAATTGCATGAAGCTTTCTATGATTCAATTGATGAATTAAAGAAACTAGGGAAGAAAAACAAAGAGCTGAAATTGAAAAATCAGTCCTTAGTGAAACAAGCTGAAATTCTTTCAATTGAAAAATTCACATTGATTCAAGAAAATCAAAACTTTAAGGATGAAATTAACAGACTGAAATCTATAGTAGATAAGTTCACCTTAAGTTCAAACAAGCTAAATATGATCCTTGATAATCAGAAAGCTATATATGATAAGGCTGGACTTGGTTACAAACCCCTGAAGAAACAAAAATTTTTGAAGGATATTTATGCAAATTATTCAAACAAAAAGCCTACAAATATTACTTGTTTTAAATGTGGAAGAATAGGACATAAATCATACACATGTCTTATTAACAAATATGCAAACACAAAGAAAATATGGGTTCCAAAAGGAACCATTCTGACTAACCTGAAAGGACCCAAGAAAGCTTGGGTACCTAAGACAGAAACTTGATCTGTGCTTGCAGGTGTGTCTAGCATCCCAAGAAGGAAACAGGAAATGGTATCTTGACAGCGGATGCTCGAGACACATGACTGGTGATGAATCACAATTCATCACGCTTGATGCTAAGGATGGAGGGATGGTCACCTTTGGAGATAATGGCAAAGGAAAGATCATCGGGATAGGTAACATTGGTATCACTCCCTCCAAATACATTGAGAATGTTTTACTTGTTAAAGGTTTAAAGCATAACTTACTTAGCATTAGTCAATTCTGTGATAAAGGGTATAAAGTAAGTTTTGAATCATCTGTATGCATTGTGACGAGTCCTATTAACGATGGCATTAAATTTATAGGACATAGGCATGGCAATGTTTATATGGTAGACTTGAATAATTTAACTAAATTAGACATGCAATGCCTAGTTTCCTTAAATGCTAAAATAAATGAGACTAGTTGGCTGTGGCATCGTAGACTTGCACATATTAGCATGCATTCTCTTTCAAAATTAATCAAAAAGGATTTAGTTCTCGGTTTGCCAAAATTGAATTTTGAAAAGGATAGAATCTGTGATGCATGCCAATTAGGTAAACAAACTAGAGTATCATTCAAATCCAAAAACACTATTTCAACTTCTAGACCTTTAGAGCTCTTACATATGGATTTATTTGGACCAACTAAAACCACTAGTCTAGGAGGAAAACGATATGGATTTGTAATAATTGATGATTACTCTCGTTTTACTTGGGTTTTCTTTTTAGCTCACAAAAATGAAACTTTTCAAATTTTCACGAAATTTCATCGAAAAGTCACTAATGAAAAAGGGTTTTCAATTCAAAATATTAGAAGTGATCATGGAACAGAATTTGAAAATCATGACTTTGAAAATTTTTGTGATGAAAATGAAATTGGCCACAACTTATCTGCTCCTAGGACACCCCAACAAAATGGGGTAGTTGAAAGGAAAAATAGAACCTTAGAAGAAATGGCCCGTACCATGCTCTGTGAAAGCAACCTTCCAAAATATTTTTGGGCGGAAGCTATTAACACAGCATGTTACATTTTAAATCGTGCTTTAATAAGACAATTTTTAAAGAAAACCCCTATGAACTTTGGAAAGGAAGAAAACCAAATATTGCCTATTTTCATGTTTTTGGTTGCCGATGTTTTGTATTAAATAATGGCAAAGAAAAACTTGGTAAATTTGATGCAAAATCAGATGAAGCAATCCTTCTAGGTTACTCCTCCACTAGTAAAGCATTTAGAGTGTTCAACAAAAGAACCTTAGTAGTTGAGGAGTCCATACATGTTGTCTTTGATGAATCTAACGATCTTCCTTCAAGGAAGAATAAGGGTGTTGATGATGCAGATCCACTAATAGAAGGTATGAAGGAGATCACTCTAAAAGATTCAGCAACTCCAGAAGACAAGGATCAAAAAGATGAACAAAATGAGAAAGGTGAAGAAATTCAAGAACAACCTCAAGGTACAAATGACTTACCCAAGGAATGGAGGTATGTTCACAACCACCCTAAGGAATTAATTATCGATGATCCTATGCATGGGGTAAAAACACGTTCTTCACTTAGAGATGTACTTAATCATTGTGCTTTTGTATCTCAACTTGAACCTAAAACTTTTGAAGAAGCTGAAAATGATCATAACTGGATTAATGCTATGCAAGAAGAACTCAGTCAATTTGAAAGAAATAATGTTTGGACCTTAGTGAAAAGACCTAAAGATTATTCAATAATTGGCACAAAATGGGTCTTTAGAAACAAATTAGATGAGCATGGAAATGTAATTAGAAATAAAGCAAGACTGGTTGCTAAGGGATATAATCAAGAAGAAGGAATTGATTTTGATGAAACCTTTGCACCTGTTGCTAGATTAGAAGCCATTAGACTTCTACTTGCTTATGCTTGCTTTATGAAATTCAAACTATTTCAAATGGATGTTAAAAGTGCATTTTTAAATGGATATATTTCTGAAGAAGTATATGTAGAACAACCCCCTGGATTTGAAAATCATGCTTTTCCCAATCATGTCTTTAGATTAAATAAAGCTTTATATGGTCTAAAACAAGCACCTAGAGCATGGTATGAAAGGCTAAGCAAATTTCTACTAAATAATGGTTTCTCAAGAGGCAATGTGGATACAACTCTATTTATTAAAAGAAACCAAAATGATATGCTAATTATACAAATTTATGTTGATGACATAATTTTTGGGTCTACTAATGAATCCCTTTGTCAAGACTTTGCTAAGCTTATGCAGGGAGAGTTCGAGATGAGCATGATGGGAGAACTCACCTTCTTCCTCGGACTCCAAATCAAACAATCAAAAGAGGGAATCTCCATCACCCAAAGGAAGTACACCAAGGAACTACTCAAAAGATTTGGAATGGAGAACTGCAAACCAATTGGCACACCAATGAGTCCCTCATGTAAGCTTGACAAGGATGATGAAGGTAAAAGCGTAGACTTAAAATACTATAGAGGTATGATTGGCTCATTATTATATTTAACTGCAAGTAGGCCTGATATCATGTTTAGTGTTTGCTTATGTGCAAGATATCAATCTAATCCTAAGGAATCTCATTTGAATGCTGTTAAAAGAATCCTTAGATACTTAAATGGTACACAAACTATAGGGTTATGGTACTCTAAGGACTCACAAATTAATTTGTTAGGATATTCTGATGCTGATTTTGCTGGATGTAAATTAGATAGAAAAAGCACAAGTGGAACTTGCCAATTTCTTGGAGTTAACCTAATCTCATGGTTTAGCAAGAAACAAAATTCGGTGGCACTGTCTACGGCTGAGGCCGAATACATTGCAGCCGGAAGTTGTTGTGCTCAAATCTTGTGGATTAAGCAACAACTCGAAGATTTTGGAATCAAACTTAATGAAACACCAATAAAATGTGATAATACAAGTGCTATAAATCTATCTAAAAATCCAATACAACACTCAAGATCTAAACATATTGAGATAAGACATCATTTTATAAGAGAACATGTTCAAAACAAAAATATAATTCTTGAATATGTTTGCACTGAAAATCAATTAGCTGATATCTTTACAAAGGCCCTTAGTGAGGAAAGATTCTGTGAAATTAGGAGAAATCTAGGAATTCTAGATCCATTTGTCTGAAATTTCTCAATTTCCAAAGAATAGATGTCAAAAACTCTTAGAGCTCAATTTTCAACATCTATCCTGGTCCCAAAAGCTCAGGTTTATCACTCTAAAAACTTATCATTGAGCAAAATTCTTTCTCCCAAAATTTTGAATTTTTCTGGAATTTATTTGCATTTTTCCTGATTTTCTGAACTTCATGAGTCGACCCCCATGAGTCGACTCAATGGCAAACTTGTAAATCCCACCAACTTCCATCGGGTTCATTGTTTTTAAAACGGGAAACCTTGTTTATGAGACGACTCATCTTCTCGTCGTCTTCCTTCCGAAAGCCGTCCTCTCCAAACTTCTGTTTTGCTCCAAATCCAAGGATCAATTCTGAGGCAATTCTCCCTCCTCCTCTCCACCAAAAATCGCCTCCTTGAAAAGGATTTTTCTGTGCTTTCTCGCAGTGTTAGGCGCGGGTGGAACGTGCCCTAGAACTTCACCGTTCATTCAAAATCTACTTCTTTTCTCCACCAAAATTCTTCTTTACTCTTTTGTGATCCCTCCTCCACTGAATTCAAGTCTTCTTGTCTGCTACCTTATTGGATATGGCTCCAAAGATGAAACTTCCCCAAAGAAGAAAATCAATCCGAGAGCCTGAGGAAATTGTCCGAAAGAAAAGGCTTGCTCAGTCTTCCACTGTTCCCAATCCAGTTTCAGTACCTGCTCAAGGTCCCTCTCAACCCTCCATAAGCCCCAGTGTAAATCTTCTTTCTGATAGAAAAGTAGAAACCGGGAAAAATATAGATTTTCGGTTCTTTGAGAAAGAAGGCTTTACTTTTGCTACCAAGATCAAAAATCAAGGATGGGAACTTTATTGCTCTCTTAAGGAAGTCACCTATGTTGATCTAGTCAGAGAGTTCTACCAGAACCTAAACTATGGAAACGGGTCTGTGACTTCAACTGTAAAGGAGATTGACATCTGTTTGGATTCTAGGATATTGAGAGAGATACTTCAGTTGCCTAGTGAAGGATACTCATATATGGAACTCCCAATTAAAGAAGAAGGGATCAGAATTATCTTAGGAGAAGATTTTTCAGGAAGTTGAAACAGATTGGAAGCAAAGCTACTGTCCATTGAGATGAGGGTCCTGCATCAGATTGTGACAAAACTATTCTTTCCTAGGAGTGGTAGACATGACTTACTATCTGGCAGAGATGTATGTGTCATGTTTCATATCATCACTCAGACCCCCTAAACCTCCCTACACTTATGATAGAGGCCATGAGAGAAACTTTGAACAGATCCAAGGCACACTTGCCTTATGGTATGGCCCTTACTAGAGTTTTTAGGAGGTTTGGAGTTAGCTGTGAGGGGGAGACACCTACCAAGCTCTCACATGTGGACACTTTCAACCAACACAGCCTACACCGAATGGGAATTACAAAGACTGTTGGTGGTTGGATCAAGGGCTCTGAAGAAAGAGCTGAGGAGAGAGCTGAGGAAAGAGCTGAAGACAGAACTGAAGGCAGAGTAGAAGAAGAAGGTCCATCTTCTCCTGTACATGATTTCAGGGCAGCTTCACCAGATACCCAGTTCATTCATGATACTGAGGCTGGCCCTTCTGAGTTTACTAGGATGCCCACACCAGTGTATCAGCCAGAGAGCAGAGCACCTCCATCAGAGTTCAGACTGGCTGATGATCAGATCGAGCATATATCTCAGCGTGTGGCTTCTTTGTTGTCTAGCCAGTGGAGTAGTACTTCTTTTGCACCTGGAGCTACTTCTTCTGATCAGACCATTACTCCCCACATCTCCACTATATTTCAGATGATTTCAGATCAGTCCGTCAGGATACAGCAGCTTGAGGATACAGTCTGGAGACTAACTGGCAGAGTTCTTGACTTGCAGGGGCAAGTCCTTGCATTGGCCCATCCCCAGCCACAGGAGTCTACCATTGAGGTCACAGACCTCACTGCAGAGGCTGGCAGGCTCAGAGGAGCACTAGAAGGTGGATATGAGCTACTGAGGAAAGAGATCAGAGGATCGAGTGAGCATGCTACCACCCAGTTCACTGCTCTACTTCAATCTATTTCCAGAGCACTGAACGTACTTGATTCTATTAGACTCACCATTTCTGTTCAGTCCCTAGCATCTCAGCGTTCTCAGCCACCCAGTTCATCTCGTTCTCCTATTCGTGGCAGAGGCAGACGGGGTAGAGGACGCACTTCTGATCCATCATCCCCTCACCCTATATCTGATGACTCTGATCATTGACTTATCTTGATTTTTACTAGATTCTAGGAGTTAGTGTCTTGTTCTAGGATCTATAACTTGGGGCCATGTATTGACATTTAGCTGGTTGAATTTATTGAAACAATTATGATTTTAATGGAATCATCTTTTACCTATATTTCTACCTCTTTGTAATGATTATATTTTGGTTATATTTCAATCTCTGATACATCTGTTGAAATATTATCTTCTCCTTATTGTGTTTGCTATTGATAATTGCTATATTAAGGGGGAGCAAACATCTGTGAAAAACTCTAAAGAGGAAGAAATTAAAGAATATTTTCAGAAAAGGAAAAGAAAGAGTTAACTATGTTTGATGATGTCAAAAAGGGGGAGAAATTAAAATTAAACAAAAATTGAAATTAGACAAAAAGCAAAACCCTAAATTATGAGAAAAAGGGGGAGAAATTAAATTAAAACAAATATTGAAGAAATTAAACAAATATTAGAGAAATTAGACAAAAACAAGGATTGAAAGATTAAACAAAACTTTGAGAAATTTTGGTATCGAAATTTGGTATCAGACAGAGAAATTTGGTATCAGACAAACTTTAATCCATCAAAAGCAAAATCATGAGTACAATGCAAATAAGTATTTTTTTTATATGTATGCTCTGATATTCAAACTTGCTTTTGAAATTTTACTCACCTTGAGACATCAATAAGAAATTTGTTTTACTCTGATTCATCCTACAATTTCTTTCAACTTGATCTGATACATGATAACATTTGATCCGATACAGTGTGAAGGTTTCTCTAAAATATTATAACATTTGCTCGGATACTGAATGAAATTTTCTCTGATACATTAAAAAAATTTTTTTTGCTCTGATACATTATAAAATCTTTTCTGATATCATTGTAAAAATTATTTTTGCTCTGATACATAGAAAAAGTTATTTATCTTCTCTTGCTCTGAAATATCTTGAACTCAAAATGATCTAATACCCTTTACAAATCTGTAAGAAAATGGACAAACTATTTTTGCATTTATATTACATGCCAAAAGAATCATACTCTTTTCAAGCATATACACCCATAATGGATTCTTTTGAAATTAATGCATTAACATAAATATTTTTGTTCATATGTTTTGTCATCATCAAAAAGGGGGAGATTGTTGCTCCTAGATTGATTTTGATGATTACAAAGCAGATTGAAGGGATACAATCAATTAAAAAAAATCCTTATGCTCTTCAAGGGCAAAATCATAATTTCACTAAAATCCTGATTTGATAGTACCATTTGGTAGAACAAATGATTTGAAATCTATTGGTGAAAATTTCATTGTGTTTGGACTAATATTTTTGAAGTTATGAAGGTTTGAAGTGCATGAGTCGACTCATGAGTCAACTCATGGCACTATGAGCTGAATGGCACGAAAAAAAGAAAAAATTCCCATGGCACGCTGGATTTTTGGCTTGGCACGACCTGTGAGTCGACTCATGAGTCGACCCACAAGGCATGAGTCGACTCATGAGTCGACCTCTGCTGATTTGAGCCGAAAAATCCAGAAATCAGATCTTCTGGTCTGTTGCAACAGAAGTCGACTCATGAGTCGACTCCTGAAGCATGAGTTGACTCATGAGTCGACCCCTGCGACGGGAAATGTCAGCAACGGCTATTTTTTTGCCCATTTTAATTGCCATTTATGCTTCCTAAAAATCCTCTAACGGCTCTTTATCTGCCTAAATTGTTTTCTCTTGCTTCTAATGCTACAAAATGCTTTAAATGATGAAAGAAATTGCAGATTAAATAGCGGATCAAACGTGAAATCAAATGAGAAGAGAAAAAGAAGAAAAAGAGAAGAACAGAAGAGAGGATCCGAAATTTGCAAGAAAAAGCCTGAGATCAAAGAAATATCCATAGAAAAAGAGAGAGGATCCACAATATACCAGAGAGATTGTGAAAGAGAAAAGAAAGATCTTTCAAGGAGAGAATTCTTCACGCCTATCGTTTCAACCTTGATCTAGAGATCGTTCAAAGCTTTCAAGAGATCTTTAATCAACAATCAACCTCTTCTCAAGCGTTCAACCGTTCATTCATCTTGAGAAAATCTGAAAAAGGGGTTCTTCATTTGAGTAAAGCTTTTATTGTTATATTTGCTCATTTAAGGAGCTGTTATTGTATTCATCTGTGCTCTAAATATTCTTACTCTTTGTGAGTTTTTGCTCTTGTTTTTGGAGGATTTCCAAAACAAGGAAAGGTTGATCCGAACCTGAAATCGGAGTGTTTTGGGTTGGCTTGTACCCGGGAAACAAGTGTTCTAGCTTGGGATAGCTAGGGTCGGAGTTTCCGACGTCCTGTATTCTAGCTTGGGATAGCTAGTGTCGGAGTTTCCGACGTTTTGTATTCGGGTTGAATACAAAGGATAGTGGATTAAAATTCCCAAGTGGGATCTTGGGGAGTGGACGTAGGTGCAAGGTTAGCACCGAACCACTATAAATCCTTGTGTTTGTGGTGTGCTTTATCGCTTTATCTTATTTCTTTATTATATCCTTGCAATACTGCTTTAGTTAATTAATATTGATTTAAAGCCATTGTTTTGTTCTTCATAAGTCTTTTGTTGGGCTTAAAATTTTTAGAAACCCAATTCACCCCCCCTCTTGGGTTGCATAGCTGGGCAACAACTAAACTGTATTCAACCTGAATACAATCGTCAGAATCTCTGACTCTAGCTATTCCAAGCTAGAACATTTGTTTCTCGAATACAAACCAATCCAATACAATCCGATTCAAGGTTCGGATCAACCTTTCCATATTTTGGATTCCTTCCAAAACAAAAACAACAACTCAAAAAGAGTATTACAGTTAATTGCACAAAAATATAGATGAAGCTCCTTTAATGAGCGAATAAAGCTTTAAATATACTTTACACAATTAGAAGGAAGCTATTTCTAATTTTTTCAAGATGGTTGGAGACTGGAATGAGCTCTTGAGGAGTTAGTGAACTTGAAATAAAAGCTTCTTGAACTCTTTTAGTGGGCTCTTGCTTAGGGTTGAAATGAATGCTTGAAGAACCTTTTTCAAATCACTTTCTTATTGTTGATTCCCTCCTTTAAGTCCCTTTATATAACTTCAAATAATGGTGGAGAGTAATCTGGACTGAAATAGAGCTGTTAGAGCACATTAAATGCGCATTAAATGCAATTGAAACGGGTTAAAAACTAGCCATTGCGAAAATTTTCTGTCACAGGGGGTCGACTCATGCTCATGGGTCGACTCATGAGGTCGATCTCTATGGAAAAGAGCAAAAAATGACTGTTCTATAATTTTGGCCTGCAGAGCAGTAGAGGTCGACTCATAGGATCGACTCATGCCAAGGGGTCGATCCATGGGGTTGACTCACAGAGTGTGCCAGCCAACAAATTTTGCATGCCGTTCAGTCCTTCTAGCCTGAGTCGACTCATGAGATCGACTCAAAAATATAAACCTGATTTTCTTACAAAATACACTTTCAGAAATATTGAAATTACCTCCAATAGATTGCACATCTTTTGTTCTTGCTCTTTAGGCTTCCGAATCAGGTCATGATAAAATTATGATTTTATCCCTGAAATGCAATAAATCTTTTTTCAAGTCAAAATCATTAGTAATCCCCTCAAATACTTTGTAATCATCAAAATCAATTTAAGGAGCAACACATAGCATTCCTCGAACTCTTTCAAGGCTTAACTCTCGATTGCCCCAATCTAAGAGTGGCCACTGCATTCTCTAAATTTACTGCAGTCCTCTGACCATCAACTTAACTGAAAACTTTGTGGCACTCCTAGAAATCTTTCGAGGCTTTACTCTCAATTTTCTCAATCTAAGAGCTGCCATTGCCTCCATCAATGCAAGATCCATTGTCAGAAACACAAAATGGCACTCTTCGGACTGTGTCCAAGGTTTAACTCCTACCCACCAGTCTTGAAGCGGCCCATCACATGAGTCCTCTCTGGCAACTCACCTCCAAATGCCTGGTCTTGCAACATACCTACTTTGCAGTCTTGTGGTAATTCCGACCTTTTCCATTCAACACCAAGACTTCGGACCCTACCACACTGCACCGATGCCAAGTACTCACAAGTTGCCTCCATAACTCTGTGCTGTCCCATACCAACACAAATCCATGGCTGCTTTCAAGCGGGACCCTGATATCTGATCAAAGCCACTTTTCACTTTGCTCAAGTGCCTAGACAATCCAGTCTTCACTCCGAGCACCAGTTGTCTGTCTCTATAGAACCATTTGTCCATGCTGTTTCCTGCGATCCCCAACTCGACTGCTTCTGTGTCTTGACTCTGAGTCTGTAATGCCAATGCAAGGCTACCCCTCTGGCTTGCCTCACTCTTATGACTCCAGTGCATCGACACCCACTTGCCTCGACATCAGGGCCTTGTAATGCCTCACAGCATGACCACCACATGGCCAACCAAGCCAACATTAAACAACCTTCGTGCCTCATCTCCTACACCCTGACATCACATGCCTGTGTAGCAAGAAGACACCTTCAGCCAAATATCTGCCTCTAATACCTCAGCTTACCAACGTCGTCACCCTGAGAGCAGTTCCATTAAGCCAAATATCTGCCTCTAGTACCTCGACTTACCAATGCCTTCACCCTGAGAACAGTTTTACTAAGCCAAATATCTGCTTCTAGTACCTCGGCTTACCAGCGCCTTCACCTTGAGAGCAGTTTCACTAAGCCAAATATCTATCTCTAGTACCTCAGCTTACCAACGCTTTCACCCTGAGAGCAGTTCCATTAAGCCAAATATCTACCTCTAGTACCTCAGCTTACCAATGCCTTCACCCTGAGAGCAGTTTCACTAAGCCAAATATCTGTCTCTAGTACCTTGGCTTACCAACGTCTTCACCCTGAGAGCAGTTCCATTAAGTTTGGTTAATATCCCATACCATTCAAATGCTTCAGCTCCACAATCATCCACACAAGAGATGGCTCTTTCTAATGTTCCCATACTTGTGCAACTGAGTCCATTGACTTTTCAAGTTCTCATCTCAGTTTGCATCTTTAAAAATGAGTGCTACATCATTTCCTGCACTATAGATACACCCAAGTACCTCAGTCTATTTGCCCAGCTCTACCTCTTTGGAGATTCTAGTCCCTCGAGATGCTCTGCCTTACAACTTTGCATACAATCCAAGTACTTTAGCATTCACGAGCACTCTTCACCCTGAATTCCTTTCCTTAGTCACGAACTGGTAGACTTTCACATTCACGGGCCTCCATCCACTAGTGCCATTGATGAGCAACCATTTTCATTCAATACTGAGAACATTGTCCTACAACATGCTCTCCCACTCTGAGTCGTTAACACCCACAACAGACTCAGACATCCAGTTCCTCTGAACTTAGACTTCAAATTCATATTGCTTTGGATACCCTCGTATCCAGTTTCTATCACACCATATGAGATATGGCATGATAAGAAATCGAGTTTGAGTCATCTCAAGATTTAGGATTGTCTGGCGCATGTAAAATGACAACAGATGGATAAGTTAGAATCTAGATCCTTTAGGGCTCATTTTATTGGATGTCCTAAAGGATCATTAGGATATTACTTCTATCTTCCGAAAGATCACAATGAGATAGTGAGTCGACATGTAATTTTTTTTGAAAAATAGTTTATTCAAGATGGAGGTATGAAAAGATAGATTAGACTCGAAGAGAAAGTCTCCAAAGAGCAGTGAGCTTTGGAACCTGAGGAATCAGTTTAGTCTGAGCAGATCCACACACTTCCTTCTCCACCTCGTAATTCTAGTATGATTTTCCATCCTCCTAAGAGATACTTAGGTATTATCTTAGAGGATGTAGAGGAAATGTTCCTCATAAGAAATGGAGTACATGGAGATGACCCCAACACCTATAATAAGGCTACATTAGATATCGTCTCCGAGAAGTGGTTAGAGGCAATGAAGTCAAAAATTGACTTAATGCACTCAAACTAAGCTGGACCTTGGTAGATCCACCTGAAGATATTATACCTATTGGATATAAATGGATCTTCAAAAGAAAGATAGGTGCTAATGAAAAGGTAGAGACCTTTAAGGCTAGGCTCGTGGTAAGCGTTGACTATTAGAAAATCTTCTCGCCTGTAGCCATGCTTAAGTCCATCCGTATATTACTTGCTATTGTAGTGTATTTCGATTATGAAATATGACAAATGGATGTGAAAATGACTTTTCTGAATAGGTATCTTGAAGAAGATATCTATATGGAATAATCACTTGGTTTCACTTTTAATGATGGTGATCATAAGGTTTGCAAACTGCGAAGGTCCATTTATGGACTAAATAAGTATCTCGAAGCTGGAATGCTCAGTTCAATGATGTAATCAAATCATCTGGTTTCATCAAGAATGAGGAGCCGTGTGTATTCAAGAAGGTTAGTGGGAGTGTCTGTCACTTTTCTTATATTATACGTGGATGACATTCTCTTGATTGAGAATGATATTCTCATGTTGATCTCGATCAAGGTGTGGTTGTCTAAAGAGTTTTCTGTAAAAGATCTAGGAGAGACATCTTTCATTTTGGGAATAAAAGTCTATAGAGATAGATCTAAGAGGATGCTAGGATCACAGAAGATGTACATTGAGGAGATGTTGAAAAGGTTCAGCATGGAAAACTCCAAGAGAAGTCTTGTATCCTTCAGATATGATATTCATCTCTCCAAAAAGATGTGCCCCAACACACTGGAAGAGATTAAACACATGAGCAAGATTCCTTATGCTTCGGCTATAAGGAGCTTCATATACGTTATGCTTTGTACATGACCTGATATCGCTTATACTGTGAGTGTCACAAGTAGATATCAGTTAAATCCAGAAAAAGAATATTAGACTTCTATGAAGTGTATCCTGAAGTACTTGAGAAGGACTAAGGATATGTTTCTAATCTTTGAGAATGGAGAACTAAAGGTGTAGGGGTATACTGATTCAGATTTTATGTTTGATATCGATGATCAAAAATCAACATCGAAAAATATTTTCTTGTGCCATGGTGGTGCTATCAACTGAAAGAGTTCTAAGCAGACTGTGATTGCAGACTCCACCATAGAAGCAGAATACATCGCCACATCGGAGGTCACAAAGGAGGTATTCTGGTTCATGAAGTTTGTTGCAGAACTTGGAGTGATGCCATCAGATGCCGTCCCTCTCTACTATGACAATAATGGCACCATAGTCCTAGCTAAAGAGCCGAGGTCTCATTAGAAATCTAAGCATATCGAACGACGATTCCATCTCATCTATGATTAGCTCAAGAAAGGATATGTCGAGGTGAAGAGAGTTGACACCGCGGATAATATGACTAACCCACTAACGAAGCCGTTGAGCCAGCAAAAGGCTGAAGCCCACCTTGAGAAGATAGGACTTAGATTTGTAGGCAATTGGCTTTAGGTCAAGTTGGAGTTTGTTAGATGTATACCCTAAAAGTTAGATTAGCTGACACTTATAAAATACTTTTAGGATATAATTTATAATTTGACTTTGATATTAATAAAATTAGATTATTTTTATTTATATTATGTTTAATAGTGTCTGTGAATCGTCAATTGGATTAATGGGTAAGATAACACATATTCTCAAGAGTTGAGAATTTGAGACATGTGGTAATCTTAGTTAACTCATAAATTGCTCTCAATCGTAGGATCATCATGGAGACAGTGATCGATTCAGAAGATTGATGTACGATTGCTTTTTTCGGATAGATAAGTCTTGAATCTACAGTATGGAGATACTAGAGCGAAAGTACAGATACTTGTTAAGAACAAGGATATTGAGTATGATTATTTACGAACAGTCATAATAATATCTACCTTTTCATCAGTGATATGTTCATAGTTGTGGTTGTGTGTTTAGTTTTCTGACCTGAGGTGCATCGACAGTTCATCTTGAGGATGCTGTAGTTTGACTACACCATAACTCAATCTCCTAGCCATACGAAGTCTTGAGGTGTATGTTGGCTATAATATATTTATTGTAAGAATTAGATTGTATCAAGATGAGATCTATCAACCTTGATAAAGGAGAAGCAGTCCTATATAGATCATGAGATTGAGTCCAAAAGCTTATGACCATAGCAGTGTGAAAGATAGAAAAGAGTTTCTATTGGGTTTTGCATCAGACTCGAATTGATTGATTCTATCATATGACAGATATGAGGTTTGATGAGTTTATCTTGACCTCGATTCTGTTAGGACTCATGATAGAAGAACAGAATCACATGGTAACTACATCTAGAGATTCATCTTTCAGTTCTACTAGATTGCTACTATATACTGCTGGTGTCGCTAATGGATTATGGAATTAATTAGAATTATTTCGATGATCAATAATTCTAATTGACTAAATTGGAAAGAGTTTCAATCCATCAAAAAGAGTTTCGATGATGTTGATGATAGAGGTCACAATATATCTCACTATCAGACAGAATTAGACCTATGGGGTTACACAAATAAGAGTTTTGATCTTGGATTGCACAATTAGGCTACGTGCAGTCTGATTGGATTAGGAGCTATTGAGTCCTAGCATTAGGTTTAAGGAAACCATGCTAGCACATGGTTAAATCTATTTTCTCCTCCTTAATTTTGGATCCTATTAGATAGGATTTAATCAATTTGGTATAAGCTCCAATTGGATTTCAAATGTTGGGTTCACCCAAGTTCGAATTTGATCGAATTAGGTTAGATTTATGGGGGTGCCAAATGTTGGCGCCACCCAATGTTGTTCGGTCATGTGATGAGGCGCACCCACATAGATTGGATCCATGTGTGTATCGTCCAAATCAGATAAGATAGAAAAGAGGGATAAGCCTCATCCACTAGTGAATGAGGATAAGAGATTTGATTTTCTTTGAATTCAAATTGAGATTTGAATGCAACTTCGAATTTAAACCATTTGAATTCGATTCGGAGGTGGATTGGAATAAGGCAACAACAACCTTATCCTATCTCCATACTAATTTGAATTTCTCATTGGTTTTGTATGATAAAATAAGAGAAAAATCAGATTAGGGTGGACCTAGGAGAGTTCTTCTATTTTAAGGCATTTGATCTAATCAGATTCCTATAAAAAGGAGTTCTTTTTGATCGACCAAAGGGATTACAGTCAATAGATCATTTCTCATGCCTCTCTTCCTCCTTTCTATGCCTCCTCCCTCTTCTATCTTTAATATCTATCCCTCTTCTACATCCAAGGGTGTTGGATGAGCCATCTGGTGGGTTCAAGGTGTCGAACGCCATCAATTCCACATGAAGATTCGAAAAGGCTGCGATCTGGGGTTGATTGGAGTCCTGTTGACGATCAGATTTGAATCTGATCAAGGAGCTTGCAATTTCACCTAGGAGTTGGTGGATTGGTCAAGGAGAAGACATCCTAGATCAAGCTTGAGTGGATACCTATAAAGGCCAGGAACATGCACCACTCCATAGCAAACCTCGAAGATCATCGGATCATCAATCATAGAGATCATCTATCCATGTACGGTGATGAGATCATCTCTTATCTCTTATGCATGCTGATTTCTATTATTTAATATATTTTTTTATTTGGATTTAAGTCTCGCATGCTAGATCAGATTAAAAATTTTTGAATTTCGCTACGTCTGATCCGAACCGATCCGATGCACTATCCGATCCTTCATTACCTTCATGGCCACACTTAAGAGATCAGCCATCATGCACTTCAGCAATAGTAAGATAGCTGATGAACTCAGACAATCTCTTTTCAATCTAGCAACATGAAGGGGAGATTTTGCATGACTATATGGTGTCTTTCAACACAACCATGACAGAAGTTCTTAGCCTTAATGAGTCGGTTGTGATGTCTGCTTTGAAGTGGGGATCCATGATATCCATCTCATTTTCTTCCCCAATAAAAATTTCTAAGGGAGTATGCTAGCCTTCTTGTGCAAGGTTGGTAGTATGCATGGACCAAGGAAGTAGCAATGGAGTGGTGATAGGCCCGAAAGAGGCAATGCCACAAAAAATAAGAAGTGACCTCAAGAGGAGCCTAATCGAGCTTAGCAAGAAGGCAAAAAAAGAGATCACCTCGATGGTTTAATAACTATACCCCCTTGTCTGCTCCTCAGGTCTAGATTTTGATGTAGATCGAGAGCCAATGATACCATCATCAACCCTAGATGATGAAGTCCCCATTGATAAAGAGGAATAGTTGGAAGTACCATCACTTCCATCAAGACATGGCCATCATACTAAGAACTATCTCTAGCTCAAGGATGAGATTGAAGCCTTAATCTAGAGGGTTACCTCGATAAATATATCTGAAAGTGGGAGAACTGAGTAGTTGAAGAGCCAGCTCAATGTTAGCCCGAGGAGGAGAACAATAGCAATTGACCTACAATGGACGTCATTAATATGATCTCGAAATTTGTTGGCAGTAGGGGTAGGAGGTTGAGCTGAAAATCAATCACCAAAGAGGGAGCTTGTAGGTGATGTTGTTTCTTATTCTGATAATGATCTTTGAGGAGTTTAAACTCTTCACGATGATGCTATTGTTATATCAATGATATAGCAAATTATGACATAAAAAAAAATTTTAGTTGATAATGAAAACTTGGCCGATGTCCTGTTTTACAATGTATTCCAAAGAATAAGATTGCCTGTTGACCAACTAAAGAGAATTAACACTCCTTTGGTCAAATTTCCTTTGGTGGTAGTTGAAGGTGAGGTTACCTTATCAGTCATGGAAGGATAGGAACCTTGGCAAGCAACCATCCAACTTATATTTCTTATGGTCCAAGTACCATCATCCTACAATGCTATCCTAGGATGGCCTGGTTTGGATGCGCTTCGAGCATTGGTGTTTCCATACCACCCTTTGATGAGGTACGAGGTCAAAAAAATTTGAGAAGATGAAATGCTAGCCCGACAATGCTTCCTGACAATGGTGAAAGGGAAGAAACTAGTGGAGACTTTGCCAATTGAATGATTGGATCGTCGAGAAGAGCCCAAGGAGGTCTGAGGTGAACCAATAGAGCAATTGGTCTTAGTGCCACTTAAGGAGGATGATCCAAGCAAAACCATCCGAATCAGATTGTTGCTAACATCCAACCTCCAAGGTTGGCTAGTGGACTTCTTATGAGCCAACTCAGATACCTTCATCTGGTTTGCCTCTGATATATCAGGTATACCCTTAATATTATTATCTATAAGTTGAATATTAACCCAAATCATCGTCTAGTACAGCAAAAAAAAGAAGACTTTTGCTCCAGAACGGCAACGAATAATTGACGAGGAAGTGAATAAACTCATGGTGGTAGGTTTTATCAGAGAAACCAACTATTTGGAGTGGCTTGCCAACATCATCATGGTTAAAAAAAGTCAATAGCAAGTGAAGGATCTGTATCGACTATACCAATACTACAAGAAATAAGGCTTTTGTCGATGCAACATTTAAAGAGCACAATTAGCTATGCAAAATTTTAAACATTGATAAAAAGGGCATAATTAGCTATGTTTTAAAATAAACATCATAAAAAATAGTTATCGACGTAAATATAGTGTCGGTATTAAAACTAAAGCATCGATAATAGGTGGTCTAAATTTTTTATTTTGGCAAATCCTTTGCCGATGCTAAATAAGTGTAGGTAATTACGCTTATTACCTATGCTTATTTAGCATCGGTAAAAGTTTTTTTATTAATTTTTTTAATTTTGATAAACTATTTATCGATGCTAAATTTACGTTGGCAATTATCCTTATTGCCTATGGAAAGCTAAAGTGTAGGCAATTAATTTAATTGCCTATACTTTTTTAGCATCGATAAATATTTTTTTATTAATTTTTTTATTTTGACAAACTATTTGTCGATGCCTAATAAGTGTAGGCAATAAGGATAATTGTCTATGCAAAATGAAAGCATAGATAATTAAAATAATTTCCTACACTTTTTTAGTATTGGTATATATTTTTTATTAATTTTTTTATTTTGGTAAATCATTTGTTGATGTTAACTAAGCATAGATAATAGGTAATTGCCTATGTAAAATATAAATATAGATAATTAACATAATTACTTTATTTTTTTAGCATCGATAAATATTTTTTTATTAATTTTTTTATTTTGACAAACCTTTTGTCGATGCTAAGTAAGCATAGATAATAAGGATAATTGCCTATGCAAAATAGAAGCATAGACAATTATGTAATTTTTTACACTTTTTTAGCATCGATAAATATTTTTTTATTAATTATTTAATTTTGGTGAACTATTTACTGACACTAAATTTGGTAGGCAATAAGGATAATTACCTATGCAAAATAGAAGCATAGGTAATTAATATAATTTTCTATACTTTTTTAGCATCGATAATTTTTTTTTATTAATATTTTTATTTTGGCAAATCATTTATCGATGCTGTGTAAGTATAGGCAAAGTGTAATTGCCTACACAAAATATAAGCATAGACAATTAACATAATTGCCTATGCTTTTTTAGCATTGGCAAATATTTTTTTATTATTTTTTTTATTTTTATAAATTATTTGCTGATGCTAAGTGTAGGCAATAAGGATAATTATCTATGCAAAATAGAAGCATAGTCAATTAAATAATTATCTATACTTTTTTAGCATCGATAAATATTTTTTATTAATTATTTAATTTTGATAAACTATTTACTGATGCTAAATTTGCGTAGGCAATAAGGATAATTATCAATGTAAAAGATAAGCGTAACCAATTAAAAAAAATTTCTATGCTTTTATAGCATCGATAAATATTTTTTTATTAATTTTTTTATTTCGATAAATATAATCATTCCGTACTAAATTGATCATGATAATGATGTTCGATTGAAGTAAAATTTTGATAGTATATTACAAATATTATCAAGATCATCATTGTAAGTTTTTGAACTCATCGATTATCTCTATTTATTAGATCATTCTGTGATTGTTCGTGATCATCAAAATCAAATTTTATTGATCGATATAGTTAGGGCTACCGGATCAAGATGAACTTTTATGATGATACTCTAATGATAATTATTTATATAATAAATGATGAAGATAGATTTTAAATTTTAAAATTATATTAATAAATTATTTAAAAAAAATTAATTAAAAAAATATTTGTCGATGCAAAGTTTGCATAGGCAACAATCCTAATCACCTATGCTTTTGTCTTGCATAGATAATTATTCTAATCATCGATGCTAATTTAGCATCGACAAATATTTTATGAAAATAAAAAATTAATAAAAAGTAAAATCATTTGTTGATGCTAAATTAGCATAGGCAATTGGTATAATTACCTATGCAAGATAAAAGCATAGGCATTGATAAATATTTTTCTTTTTAATTAATTTTTTTTGTAAATAATTTGTTGGTATAATTTTTAAATTTAAAATTTATCTTCATCATTCATTATTAAATAATTATTGTTAGAGTATCATCATAAATTTCACCTCGATCTAATAGCCCTAGCTACGTCGATCAATAAAATTTGATTTTGACGATTACGAATGATCACATGAAGATCTGATAAATGAAGACCATTGATAGATTCAAAAATTTGCAATGATAATTTCGATGATATTTATAGCATACTATCAAAATTTTATTTCAATCGGATATCACTATCATGATCAATTTAACATTAAATAATTTCAACTATTGAATAAAAAATGAGTGATCAAAAGGCCAAATGGTGTCTGATTAAGATAATTTTTTAGATAAGTGATCTTTATTACTATTTTTATTATTTATATGATGGTGATCATAAAATTCAAACCATATGTATATGAACGATCCAAAACTATATATCTCTTGATACTCATTCTTAAAGTTCTTAAGTAATTATACTTGTACTTTTGTAAGATCTGCTTAATATGGATGGTTCATACATACACAGTTTGAATTTTATGATCATCATTATATAAAAGATGAAAGTAGTACTAAAGATCATTTATCTAAAAAATTATCTTAATTGGATGCTGTTTGGCCTTTTGATTACTCATTTTTTATTTAACGATCGAAATTATTTTGTGAATAATTGACCATGATAATGATGTTCGATTGAAATAAAATTTTGATAGTATGCTATAAATATCATCGAGATTATTATTGTAAGTTTTTGAATCCATCGATGGTCTCTATCTATCAGATCATCATGCAATCATTCGTGAATATTGAAATCAAATTTTATTGATCGACATAGCTAGAGCTACCGGATTGAGATGATCTTTTGTGATGATACTCTAATGATAATTATTTAGTTAATAAATAGTGAAGATGGACTTTAAATTTTAAAATTATACTGATTATTTAGATAATGATAAATTATTTATAAAAAATTAAAAAACATAAATAAAAAAAAATATTTATCGATGTAAAATTTACATAAGCAATAATGCTAATTGCCTACATTTATGACTTATGTAGGTAATTAGAATAATTTTTTATGCTAATTAGCATCGATAAAAGATTTTATTTTTTTTTAATTTTTTAATTTTCGTAAAATATTTTTTGATGCTAATTTAGCATAGGTAAATATATTATTTTTTTACGTTAAATTTTGCTTAGATAATTAGTCTTATTGCTAACACAAAATTTACATCGATAAATATTTATAAATAAAAAAATCCAAAACCCTTCTCCCCACTTTCATCCTTCGTGCATTTTCGTGTCCTGCCCCTGCCCTCCTATTTCCCCACTGAACCCATCTCCTTGTCGAAACCACTCCCGCCGTTCTCCCCACTTCCCTCTCTCCCTTCCTCTCCCTTGGCTCTCTCACTCCCTCTCTCATCATTGGTCATTACTGTCATCGTCATTATCGCTGTCGCCACCATCACCGTCGCCACCGTCATTGCCGCCACCATCGCCGCTGCCGCCACCACTGCCACCAACTTTCAAAGGTAAACCTTTTTTTTTTGGCTCCGCGAGAAAGGAAGGAGCTGGGGGTGGGGTGGGGGTGCCCGGGCAGGGAGGAAGGAAAGGGAGGGGGGTATTTGGTGGGGGTGCGGTGGGGTGGGGGTGTGGGGTGGTGGTGACAGGCGTAGACCCATGGGGTGGGGCAGAGGGGCACCGTGGGGGGTGGGGGGTGTGAGCGGAGTGGGGCTGACACCTTGCATGAGTGGGGTGGGCTGGAGGGTAGTACTATCAAAATGGGCTGGCCCGGCCCAGCCCAGCCCAGCCTACAAGGGCCTAAAATTTGATGGGTCAGGCTGGGCTAGGCCTAGCCAAAAAATGGAACACAATATAGCTGGCCCAGCCTAGCTATTTAAGGGCCATGGGCTAGACCGAGCCAGTCCATGAGCCTTGAACCTCAAATGACTGATGTTGCCCAGCTATGCAACCCAAGAGGGGGGGGGGGGTGAATTGGGTTTCTAAAAATTTTAAGCCCAACAAATAACTTATGAAGAACAAAACAATGGCTTTAAATCAATATTTAATTACCTAAAGTAATATTGCAAGGATATAATAAAGAAATAAGATAAAGCGATAAAGCACACCACAAACACAAGAATTTATAGTGGTTCGGTGCTAACCTTGCACCTACATCCACTCCCCAAGATCCCACTTGGGAATTTCAATCCACTATCCTTTGTATTCAACCCGAATACAAAACGTCAGAAACTCCGACACTAGCTATCTCAAGCTAGAATACAAGACGTCGGAAACTCTGATCCTAGCTATCCCAAGCTAGAACACTTGTTTCCCGGGTACAAGCAAACCCAAAACACTCCGATTTCAGGTTCGGATCAACCTTTCCTTGTTTTGGAAATCCTCCAAAAACAAGAGCAAAAACTCACAAAGAGTAAGAATATTCAGATGAATACAATAACAGCTCCTTAAATGAGCAAATATAACAATAAAAGCTTTACTCAAATGAAGAATCCCTTTTTCAGATTTTCTCAAGATGAATGAACGGTTGAACGCTTGAGAAGAGGTTGATTGTTGATTGAAGATCTCTTGAAAGCTTTGAACGATCTCTAGATCAAGGTTGAAATGATCGACTTGAAAGATTCTCTCTTTGAATGCTCTTGCTTTTCTTTTTCACAAACTCTCTTGAATATTGTGGATCCTCTCTCTTCTTCTTGAATATTTCGTTGATCTCAGATTTAGAATCCTCTCTTCTCTTTTGATCTCACGTTTGATCTCCCGATTTCCACACCTTTTCTTTGCAATTTGATCTGCTATTTAATCTGCAATTTTCTTTCACCATTTTAAGCATTTTATGGCATTAGTAGCAAGAGAAAATAATTTAGGCAGATAAAGAGCCGTTAGAGGATTTTTAGGAAGCATAAAAGGCAATTAAAACGGGCAAAAAAATAGCCGTTGCTGACATTTTTCCGTCGCAGGGGTCGACTCATGAGTCGACTCATGCATCAGGAGTCGACTCATGAGTCGACTTCTGTTGCAAAGACCAGAAACTTGGATTTCTGGATTTTTTGGCCCAAATCAGCAGAGGTCGACTCATGAGTCGACTCATGCCTTGTGGGTCGACTCATGAGTCGACTCACAGGTCGTGCCAAGCCAAAAATCCAGCGTGCCATGGGAATTTTTTGCGTGCCATTCAGCTCATAGTGCCATGAGTTGACTCATGAGTCGACTCATGCACTTCAAACCTTCATAACTTCAAAAATATAAGTCCAAACACAATGAAATTTTCACCAATAAATTTCAAATCATTTGTTCTACCAAATGATACTATCAAATCAGGATTTTAGTAAAATTATGATTTTACCCTTGAAGAGCATAAGGACTTTTTCATTTTAAAATATTGTATCCCTTCAATCTGCTTTGTAATTATCAAAATCAATCTAGGAGCAACAATCTCCTCCTTTTTGATGATGACAAAACATATGAACAAAAATATTTATGTTAATGCATTAATTTCAAAAGAATCCATTATAGGTGTATATGCTTGAAAAGAGTATGATTCTTTTGGCATGTAATATAAATGCAAAAATAGTTTGTCCATTTTCTTAAAGATTTGAAAAGGGTATTAGATCATTTTGAGTTCAAGATATATCAGAGCAAGAGAAGATAAATAACTTTTTCTATGTATCAGAGCAAAAATAATTTTTACAATGATATCAGAAAAAATTTTATAATGTATCAGAGCAAGAAAATTTTTAATGTATCAGAGAAAATTTCATACAGTATCAGAGCAAATGTTATAATATATTAGAGAAACCTTCACACTGTATCGGATCATGTATCAGATCAAGTTGAAAGAAATTGTAGGATGTATCAGAGTAAAACAAATTTCTTATTGATGTATCAAGGTGAGTAAAATTTCAAAAGCAAGTTTGAATATCAGAGCTTATATATAAAAAATACTTATTTGCATTGTACTCATGATTTTGCTTTTGATGGATAACTTTTTGTTAAAGTTCTGTCTGATACCAAATTTTGATACCAAAATTTCTCAAAGTTTTGTTTAATCTTTCAATCCTTGTTTTTGTCTAATTTCTCCAATATTTGTTTAATTTCTTCAAAATTTGTTTTAATTTAATTTCTCTCCCTTTTTTTTCTCATAAATTAGGGTTTTGCTTTTTGTCTAATTTCAATTTTTGTTTAATTTTAATTTCTCCCCCTTTTTGACATCATCAAACATAGTTAACTCTTTCTTTAATTTCTCCCCCTTTTTTTAAATATTCTTTAATTTCTTCCTCTTTAGAGTTTTTCACAGATGTTTGCTCCCCCTTAATATAGCAATTATCAATAGCAAACAACAACAAGGAGAAGATAATATTTCAATAGATGTATCAGAGATTGAAATATAACCAAAATATAATCATTACAAAGATATAGGTAAAAGATGATTTCATTAATATCATAATTGTTTCAATACATAAAATTCAACCAGCTAAATGTCAATACATGGCCCCAAGGTATAGATCCTAGAACAAGATACTAACTCCTAAGATCTAGATAAGATCAAGATAAGTCAATGATCAAGACAAATCATGGATCGGAATCATCAGATATGGTATGAGAAGATGATGGATCAGAAGTGCGTCCTCTACCCCGTCTGCCTCTGCCACGAGTAGGAGAACGAGATGAACTGGGAGGCTGAGAACGCTGAGATACTAGGGCTGATACCATGAGTCTGATAGAATCAAGTACGTTCAGTGCTCTGGAAACAGATTGAAGTAGAGCAGTGAACTGAGTGGTAGCATGCTCACTCGATCCTCTGATCTCTTTCCTCAGTAGCTCATATCCACCTTCTAATGCTCCTCTGAGCCTTCCAGCCTCTGCAGTGAGGTCTGTGACCTCAATAGTAGACTCCTGTGGCTGGGGATGGGCCAATGCAAGAACTTGCCCCTGCAAGTCAAGAACTCTGCCAGTAAGTCTCCAGACTGTATCCTCAAGCTGCTGTATCCTGACGGACTGATCTGAAATCATCTGAAATACAGTGGAGATGTGGGGAGTAAT
The DNA here is from genome assembly GCF_000442705.2 of Elaeis guineensis. Taxonomy (NCBI): domain Eukaryota; kingdom Viridiplantae; phylum Streptophyta; class Magnoliopsida; order Arecales; family Arecaceae; genus Elaeis; species Elaeis guineensis. The sequence goes on along the minus strand of NC_025995.2, from coordinate 27,543,572 downwards.
AATCTGATCAGAAGTAGTAGCTCCAGGTGCAAAAGAAGTACTACTCCACTGGCTAGACAACAAAGAAGCCACACGCTGAGATATATGCTCGATCTGATCATCAGCCAGTCTGAACTTTGATGGAGGTGCTCTGCTCTCTGGCTGATACACTGGTGTGGGCATCCTAGTAAACTCAGAAGGGCCAGCCTCAGTATCAGGAATGAACTGGGTATCTGGTGAAGCTGCCCTGAAGTCATGTACAGGAGAAGATGGACCTTCTTCTTCTACTCTGCCTTCAGTTCTGTCTTCAGCTCTTTCCTCAGCTCTCTCCTCAGCTCTTTCTTCAGAGCCCTTGATCCAACCACCAACAGTCTTTGTAATTCCCATTCGGTGCAGGCTGTGTTGGTTGAAAGTGTCCACATGTGAGAGCTTGGTAGGTGTCTCCCCCTCACAGCTAACTCCAAACCTCCTAAATACTCTAGTAAGGGCCATACCATAAGGCAAGTGTGCCTTGGATCTGTTCAAAGTTTCTCTCATGGCCTCTATCATAAGTGCAGGGAGGTTTAGGGGGGTCTGAGTGATGATATGAAACATGACACATACATCTCTGCCAGATAGTAAGTCATGTCTACCACTCCTAGGAAAGAATAGTTTTGTCACAATCTGATGCAGGACCCTCATCTCAATGGACAGTAGCTTTGCTTCCAATCTGTTTAAACTTCCTGAAAAATCTTCTCCTAAGATAATTCTGATCCCTTCTTCTTTAATTGGGAGTTTCATATATGAGTATCCTTCACTAGGCAACTGAAGTATCTCTCCCAATATCCTAGAATCCAAACAGATGTCAATCCCCTTTACAGTTGAAGTCACAGACCCGTTTCCATAATTTAGGTTCTGGTAGAACTCTCTGACTAGATCAACATAGGTGACTTCCTTAAGAGAGCAATAAAGTTTCCATCCTTGATTTTTGATCTTGGTAGCAAAAGTAAAGCCTTCTTTCTCAAAGAACCGAAAATCTATATTTTTCTCGGTTTCTACTTTTCTATCAGAAAGAAGATTTACACTGGGGCTTATGGAGGATTGAGAGGGACCTTGAGCAGGTACTGAAACTGGATTGGGAACAGTGGAAGACTGAGCATGCCTTTTCTTTCTGACAATTTCTTCAGGCTCACGGATTGATTTCCTTCTTTGGGGAAGTTTCATCTTTGGAGCCATATCCAAGTAAGAAGATTTGAATTGAGAGTAGGAGAGATCACAGGAGAGTAAAGAAGAATTTTGGTGGAGAAAAGAAGTAGATTTTGACTGAACGGTGAAGTTCTAGGGCACGTTCCACCCGTGCCTATCACTGCGAGAAAGCACAGAAAAGTCCTTTTCAAGGAGGCAATTTTTGGTGGAGAGGAGGAGGGAGAATTGCCTCGAAAATGATCCTTGGATTTGGAGCAAAACAAAAGTTTGGAGAGGATGGCTTTCGGAAGAAGAACGATGAGAGGATGAGTCATCTCACAAACAGGGTTTCCCGTTTTAAAAAAAATGAACTCGATGAAAGTTGGTGGGATTTACAAGTTTGCCATTGAGTCGACTCATGGGGGTCGACTCATGAAGTTCAAAAAATCAGGAAAAATACAAATAAATTCCAGAAAAATTCAAAATTTTGGGAGAAGGAATTTTGCTCAATGATAAGTTTTTAGAGTGATAAAACTGAGCTTTTGGAACTAGGATAGTTGTTGGAAATTGAGCTCTAAGAATATTTGATAATAATTAAGAGAAGTTTAGGCAAATGGATCTAGAATTCCTAGATTTCTCCTAATTTCACAGAATCTATCCTCACTAAGGGCCTTTGTAAAGATATCAGCTAATTGATTTTCAGTGCAAACATATTCAAGAATTATATTTTTATTTTGAACATGTTCTCTTATAAAATGATGTCTTATTTCAATATGTTTAGATCTTGAGTGTTGTATTGGATTTTTAGATAGATTTATGGCACTTGTATTGTCACATTTTATTGGAGTTTCATTAAGTTTGATTCCAAAATCTTCGAGTTGTTGCTTAATCCACAAGATTTGAGCACAACAACTTCCGGCTGCAATGTATTCGGCCTCAGCCGTAGACAGTGCCACCGAATTTTGTTTCTTGCTAAACCATGAGATTAGGTTAACTCCAAGAAATTGGCAAGTTCCACTTGTGCTTTTTCTATCTAATTTACATCCAGCAAAATCAGCATCAGAATATCGTAACAAATTAATTTGTGAGTCCTTAGAGTACCATAACCCTATAGTTTGTGTACCATTTAAGTATCTAAGGATTCTTTTAACAGCATTCAAATGAGATTCCTTAGGATTAGATTGATATCTTGCACATAAGCAAACACTAAACATGATATCAGGCCTACTTGCAGTTAGATATAATAATGAGCCAATCATACCTCTGTAGTATTTTAAGTCTACGCTTTTACCTTCATCATCCTTGTCAAGCTTACTTGAGGGACTCATTGGTGTGCCAATAGGTTTGCAGTTCTCCATTCCAAATCTTTTGAGTAGTTTCTTGGTGTACTTGCTTTGGGTGATGGAGATTCCCTCTTTTGATTGTTTGATTTGGAGTCCGAGAAAGAAAGTGAGTTCTCCCATCATGCTCATCTCGAACTCTCCCTGCATAAGCTTAGCAAAGTCTTGACAAAGGGATTCATTAGTAGACCCAAAAATTATGTCATCAACATAAATTTGTATAATTAGCATATCATTTTGGTTTCTTCTAATAAATAGGGTTGTGTCTACATTGCCTCTTGAGAAACCATTATTTAGTAGAAATTTGCTTAGCCTTTCATACCATGCTCTAGGTGCTTGTTTTAGACCATATAAAGCTTTATTTAATCTAAAGACATGATTGGGAAAAGCATGATTTTCAAATCCAGGGGGTTGTTCTACATATACTTCTTCAGAAATATATCCATTTAAAAATGCACTTTTAACATCCATTTGAAATAGTTTGAATTTCATAAAGCAAGCATAAGCAAGTAGAAGTCTAATGGCTTCTAATCTAGCAACAGGTGCAAAGGTTTCATCAAAATCAATTCCTTCTTCTTGATTATATCCCTTAGCAACCAGTCTTGCTTTATTTCTAATTACATTTCCATGCTCATCTAACTTGTTTCTAAAGACCCATTTTGTGCCAATTATTGAATAATCTTTAGGTCTTTTCACTAAGGTCCAAACATTATTTCTTTCAAATTGGCTGAGTTCTTCTTGCATAGCATTAATCCAGTTATGATCATTTTCAGCTTCTTCAAAAGTTTTAGGTTCAAGTTGAGATACAAAAGCACAATGATTAAGTACATCTCTAAGTGAAGAACGTGTTTTTACCCCATGCATAGGATCACCGATAATTAATTCCTTAGGGTGGTTGTGAACATACCTCCATTCCTTGGGTAAGTCATTTGTACCTTGAGGTTGTTCTTGAATTTCTTCACCTTTCTCATTTTGTTCATCTTCTTGATCCTTGTCTTCTGGAGTTGCTGAATCTTTCAGAGTGATCTCCTTCATACCTTCTATTAGTGGATCTGCATCATCAACACCCTCATTCTTCCTTGAAGGAAGATCGTTAGATTCATCAAAGACAACATGTATGGACTCCTCAACTACTAAGATTCTTTTGTTGAACACTCTAAATGCTTTACTAGTGGAGGAGTAACCTAGAAGGATTGCTTCATCTGATTTTGTATCAAATTTATCAAGTTTTTCTTTGCCATTATTTAATACAAAACATCGGCAACCAAAAACATGAAAATAGGCAATATTCGGTTTTCTTCCTTTCCAAAGTTCATAGGGGATTTTCTTTAAAAATTGTCTTATTAAAGTACGATTTAAAATGTAACATGCTGTGTTAATAGCTTCCGCCCAAAAATATTTTGGAAGGTTGCTTTCACAGAGCATGGTACGGGCCATTTTTTCTAAGGTTCTATTTTTTCTTTCAACTATCCCATTCTGTTGGGGTGTCCTAGGAGCAGAGAAGTTGTGGCCAATTCCATTTTCATCACAAAAATTTTCAAAGTCATGATTTTCAAATTCTGTTCCATGATCACTTCTAATATTTTGAATTGAAAACCCTTTTTCATTAGTGACTTTTCGATGAAATTTCGTGAAAATTTGAAAAGTTTCATTTTTGTGAGCTAAAAAGAAAACCCAAGTAAAACGAGAGTAATCATCAATTATTACAAATCCATATCGTTTTCCTCCTAGACTAGTGGTTTTAGTTGGTCCAAATAAATCCATATGTAAGAGCTCTAAAGGTCTAGAAGTTGAAATAGTATTTTTGGATTTAAATGATACTCTAGTTTGTTTACCTAATTGGCATGCATCACAAATTCTATCCTTTTCAAAATTCAATTTTGGCAAACCGAGAACTAAATCCTTTTTGATTAATTTTGAAAGAGAATGCATGCTAATATGTGCAAGTCTACGATGCCACAGCCAACTAGTCTCATTTATTTTAGCATTTAAGGAAACTAGGCATTGCATGTCTAATTTAGTTAAATCATTCAAGTCTACCATATAAACATTGCCATGCCTATGTCCTATAAATTTAATGCCATCGTTAATAGGACTCGTCACAATGCATACAGATGATTCAAAACTTACTTTATACCCTTTATCACAGAATTGACTAATGCTGAGTAAGTTATGCTTTAAACCTTTAACAAGTAAAACATTCTCAATGTATTTGGAGGGAGTGATACCAATGTTACCTATCCCGATGATCTTTCCTTTGCCATTATCTCCAAAGGTGACCATCCCTCCATCCTTAGCATCAAGCGTGATGAATTGTGATTTATCACCAGTCATGTGTCTCGAGCATCCGCTGTCAAGATACCATTTTCTGTTTCCTTCTTGGGATGCTAGACACACCTGCAAGCACAGATCAAGTTTCTGTCTTAGGTACCCAAGCTTTCTTGGGTCCTTTCAGGTTAGTCAGAATGGTTCCTTTTGGAACCCATATTTTCTTTGTGTTTGCATATTTGTTAATAAGACATGTGTATGATTTATGTCCTATTCTTCCATATTTAAAACAAGTAATATTTGTAGACTTTTTGCTTGAATAATTTGCATAAATATCCTTCAAAAATTTTTGTTTCTTCAGGGGTTTATAACCAAGTCCAGCCTTATCATATATAGCTTTCTGATTATCAAGGATCATATTTAGTTTGTTTGAACTTAAGGTGAACTTATCTACTATAGATTTCAGCTTGTTCATTTCATCCTTTAAGTTTTGATTTTCTTGAATCAAGGTGAATTTTTCAATTGAAAGATTTTCAGCTTGTTTCACTAAGGACTGATTTTTCAATTTCAGCTCTTTATTTTTCTTCCCTAGTTTCTTTAATTCATCAATTGAATCATAGAATGCTTCTTGCAATTCTTCAAAAGTAAATTCACTAGTGGATTCAAAAGTTACCTCATTTTCATGTGCCATCAGGCACAGATTCGCTTGTTCTGTTGAGGTTTCCTCGTCGGAGCTTGAGTCATCACTCGCACTCCAGGTCGCCATCATTGCCTTCTTTTTGAATTTCTTTGGACCTTTCTTCAATTGAGGACAATCGGATCTGAAATGTCCTGGCTTCTTGCACTCGTAGCATATAGGGGTTTGATCTTTCTCCTTTTCTATGCTTTGATCCCCTTTTGTGAATTTCTTTCTCATCCCCTGTTTCCTTTTTCTTAGAAACTTCTTGAATTTTCGGGTGATGAGAGCCATCTCCTCATCCTGATCTTCATCTTCAGAGTCATCTGTTTCATAATCAGGTGAAGTTGTGGATTTGAGGGCAATGATTCTTTTCTTTTTGATTTCATCCTTTTGATGTTGCATCATGCTAAGTTCATGAGTCATCAAAGATCCAAGAAGCTCTTCTAGAGGTAGAGTGTTCAAGTCCTTTGCTTCTTGGATGGCAGTCACCTTGGCTTCCCAAGTTCTTGGCAGTGACCTGAGAATCTTCCTTACAAGTTCACTGTTAGTATAAGATTTGCCAAGACTCTTTAAACCATTGATTATATCAGTAAAACGAGTAAACATAGCAGTTATGGACTCATCATGCTCTATTTTGAACAATTCATATTTATGTACAAGCATGTTTATTTTAGACTCTTTTACTTGATTTGTTCCCTCATGGGTGACTTCTAACCTATTCCATATTTCTTTAGCAGATGCACAAGTAGAAATGCGATTAAATTCACTAGCATCTAGTGCACAATAAAGAACATTCATAGCTTTGGCATTTAATTGTGCCAATTTCTTGTCAACCTCATCCCATTCTTTCTCGGGTTTGGTTGACTCCTCACCATCTATAATCTTGGTGGGTGTGTGAGGACCATTCACTATGATACTCCACATATCATAGTCGAGTGTTTGTATAAAAATCTTCATCCGAGCTTTCCAATAGGTGTAATTAGACCCATTGAAAAGTGGAGGTCGGTTTGTTGATTGCCCCTCGGCTAGAGAAGTTCCAATATGGGTTGCCATAGATCTTTGGCTCTTTGATTGTTAGATCAAAGAAGGGCTAGAGCACTGGCTCTGATACCACTTGTTGCCCAGCTATGCAACCCAAGAGGGGGGGGTGAATTGGGTTTCTAAAAATTTTAAGCCCAACAAATAACTTATGAAGAACAAAACAATGACTTTAAATCAATATTTAATTATCTAAAGTAATATTGCAAGGATATAATAAAGAAATAAGATAAAGTGATAAAGCACACCACAAACACAAGGATTTATAGTGGTTCGGTGCTAACCTTGCACCTACATCCACTCCCCAAGATCCCACTTGGGAATTTCAATCCACTATCCTTTGTATTCAACCCGAATACAAAATGTCAGAAACTCCGACACTAGCTATCCCAAGCTAGAATACAAGACGTCGGAAACTCCGACCCTAGCTATCCCAAGCTAGAACACTTATTTCCCGGGTACAAGCAAACCCAAAACACTCCGATTTCAGGTTCGGATCAACCTTTCCTTGTTTTGGAAATCCTCCAAAAACAAGAGCAAAAACTCACAAAGAGTAAGAATATTCAGATGAATACAATAACAGCTCCTTAAATGAGCAAATATAACAATAAAAGCTTTACTCAAATGAAGAACCCCTTTTTCAGATTTTCTCAAGATGAATGAACGGTTGAACGCTTGAGAAGAGGTTGATTGTTGATTGAAGATCTCTTGAAAGCTTTGAATGATCTCTAGATCAAGGTTGAAACGATCGACTTGAAAGATTCTCTCTTTGAATGCTCTTGCTTTTCTTTTTCACAAACTCTCTTGAATATTGTGGATCCTCTCTCTTCTTCTTGAATATTTCGTTGATCTCAGATTTAGAATCCTCTCTTCTCTTTTGATCTCACGTTTGATCTTCCGATTTCCATACCTTTTCTTTGCAATTTGATCTGCTATTTAATCTGCAATTTCCTTTCACCATTTTAAGCATTTTATGGCATTAGTAGCAAGAGAAAATAATTTAGACAGATAAAGAGCCGTTAGAGGATTTTTAGGAAGCATAAAAGGCAATTAAAACGGGCAAAAAAATAGTCGTTGCTGACATTTTCCCATCGCAGGGGTCGACTCATGAGTCGACTCATGCATCAGGAGTCGACTCATGAGTCGACTTCTGTTGCAAAGACCAGAAACTTGGATTTTTGGATTTTTTGGCCCAAATCAGCAGAGGTCGACTCATGAGTCGACTCATGCCTTGTGGGTCGACTCATGAGTCGACTCACAGGTCGTGCCAAGCCAAAAATCCAGCGTGCCATGGGAATTTTTTGCGTGCCATTCAGCTCATAGTGCCATGAGTTGACTCATGAGTCGACTCATGCACTTCAAACCTTCATAACTTCAAAAATATAAGTCCAAACACAATAAAATTTTCACCAATAGATTTCAAATCATTTGTTCTACCAAATGATACTATCAAATCAGGATTTTAGTAAAATTATGATTTTGCCCTTGAAGAGCATAAGGACTTTTTCATTTTAAAATATTGTATCCCTTCAATCTGTTTTGTAATCATCAAAATCAATCTAGGAGCAACAACTGAAGAGTAAAGAGTAAAAAAAGGAGAGGCAAAGAGCCCAAGGGGGAAGAGCCTCGAGCGGTCAAGCTTGGAGAGTAGAGAGAGACCGAAGAGCCTGAGGGAAGGCCAGAGGCAACGCAGATTTGACTTAAAGAGTGGAGAGATCGAAAGAGCCCGAGGAGGAGGAACCGCGATCAGATTTGACTCGGAGGTGGTGGCACCTCGAGCGGTCGAGCCTAAAGAGTGGAGAGAGATCGAGAGAGCCTGAGAGGAGGCAGCGTGGATCTAACTCAAAGAGTGGAGAGATCGAGGGAGCCTAAGGAGGAAGAGCTGCAGTCAGATTTGACTCAGAGGTGGTGGCACTGATGAGGAGGAGGAGGAGAAGGAGGGGGCTCATCTGGAGGTTGGATGGAGGGAAGTTCGTTGACAGAAGGGAGGAGGGGCTTGGAGGAGGAGGGGGATCATTTGAAATTTGGATGGAGGGGCATCCATCGACAGAAGGGAGGAGGGAGCTGGCATATCTTGATTCGTGATTGGACTCGGAGGTCGGAGGCAGTGGTATCGACGATAAGGAGGAGGGGGATCTATGGAGCAAGGAGGTGAAAGGGAGAGGAACCAACAGAGACAGTCATCCTGCTGGTCTGTAGTAGCAGCCAACGATATGGAGCAGCGGAGCTCAGGAGTCAGTGATTAAAAACTAAATAAATTTTTTTAAAGATTTTTTTTTTAATTTTCATGACCTATCTAGGCTAGCCCAGCCCAACCCATATTAGCCCTTGAGTTGATGTGGGGTGGGCCAAACAGGCCCGATTGTTATTTGGGCTATACATATGGCAGCCCAGCCCACCCCATTTATAGAGTTGGGTCGGGCTGGCCCTGTGGGCCAAGCCCATTTTGAGAGCCCTAGTGGAGGGGCACCATGGGGGGTGGGGGGTGGTGGTGACGGGCCGGGGGGCAATGCGGGTGGCCGGGGGACAGAGGATGGAGGGGTGGTTGTGTTCCCACGGATGGTCACTAGGGCTTGAGGGGGAGGGGGGCTAGTCATGCAGAGATGGGTCGGGGGACCAGTGGCCGGTGCAGGGGGTGGCACAGATGGCCGGGGGGTCGGGGGCGGTGCCAAAGACACGATGGTCGATGGGCTGGGGGTGGAGCGATCGGGGGTTGGGGGAGTTGTGGTGTGCGGGGGAAGGAGAAGGAAGGGGGAAAAATAAAAGAATTATTTTTTTAAAAATTATATCTTAAAAATTAATAATTTATTAATAAAAATAATAATAAATATTAAAAAATAATAATAAATAAAATAAAATAAAATATTTAAAAATATTTAAAAATAAATTATTTTTTTGTAATAAAAATAATCAAAATTTTAAAATAATGATAAAATATTATTTTTAGAAAAATAATTTTGAAAAATGTGAGGGGGGCATTGATAGGAGGGGCCGGCCCACAAGTTAAATGGGCTAGGCTGGCCTGACCCATGGGCCAAATGGGTTTTGGATTTTTATCATGGCCTAGCCTGTGGACCATGGAAATGAATGAAAGAGCCATTTATATTTTTATCATCGCTTATTCCTGATCTACAGCTCCTAGTAATAAGATAGATGTTTATCTGTGACCCTTAATCGATGAATTGAGAGAACTTTTAAAGATTGGTATTGTAACATATGTTTCAGTCAGTAAAAAATTTTTTTGATTGCATGCGATGATAATATGGATAATTAATGATTTTCTGACATATGGCAACCTATTTGGATGAAGCACAAAAGGATATTTGGCATGTCCAATTTACAATGGTGATAGCTGCTCTGTTAGACTGAAGTATGGAAGGAAAATTATCTATATGTATCATCATCGATTTTTACCATCTAATCATTCTTGGAGAATCTGTCAGAATCGATACTTCAATAAAAATTCAGAGACAAAACAGCTATCCAAGCGGATTGACATCTACCAAAAGATCCATCATCGGACGATGAGGGAGTGGCTTCCTGAGACTAAGAAGAGGCATGTAAGTATTAATTGATTAAGTTCTATATTTCAATTTTATTATGAAGTTTAGACTTTTGATTACATTTATCTTTTTCTTTAATTAGGAGCAGATGATAGATATACGATCCTAATCCACGGTTAAGAGCTCCACCCCACCCACAGGTGACGATATCTGTGATGAGATGCTTGGTAGGAGACCCAGTTATATTACAAAATTGTGATATGCGGTTGTGGCCTCCAACTCCTCTAAAGCATCATATGTTTCTTGTGATGCTCGTATGCATGAGGTGGATGTTTGACTGTGTGAGACAGAGAGGAGACATGAGGAGGAGATGCATCGAGCTGAGAAAGAGTGCCATAGATCCCAAGAGGATATAGTGGCCCTATAATGGGCCAATATTGAGTTTACATCCCGGCTTACAGCATTTGGGATGAAGCTCGATGAGTTATATCACTGCATGCCTCCCCCATCGACTTTCGATGTCTCTGTTGATGTCTATGATGACTCCAACGATGATGACGATGGGTGTCCTCCTATAATCGATATTATTTTATATTATTTTTAATCTGTATATTTTCATCATTTAGTAAATAATTAGTTTGCTAATTTAATTTTTAATCTATTGTAGGTCTGTGATACGGCTTGCCATGTGGAATTTTATTTTGTATGGATGCATATATTTTTATATGACACTTTATATAGTTGTATATATACTTATTTTGATATGTGTGATTGTAAAAATAAACATTATATATATATATATATATATGTCCTCACATCTTTTAGTCGAGTAGCTCTTCTTGGTTGCTCAACCGCTTATCCTTGAGGCTGTCCACCTTTCCTTCTTTTGTGTGGCCTAGCTTTGATCCGTAGGAGCTGGGGCAGGGACAGAGGTTTCCGTTATGCATATGTATATATATGTGTATATATAGATGTACATACATATGTATATGTATATGTATATGTATGTGTGTGTATATATATATGTATTTGTACACACACATATGTATAGACACACACACACATACATACATACATACATACATATGTACATATATATGTATATACATACATACATACATACATACATACATACATATATATATATATATATGTATATGTATGTATATATATATATATATATATATATATATATATATATATATATATATATATATACATATATATGTATATACATATGTGTGTGTGTGTGTATATATATAGACACACATATATATGTACACACACACACACACAAACACACACACACACACACACACACATATATACATACATATTTAGATTGTGTCATTGTTAAAGTGAAATAAAATTGATTCTGGCATATATGTGAATGAAGAAGGTAGTATACATATTATATATATTATATATATATTTATTCATCTATAGGTTTATAAAAAAAATTATAAAAAATTATCATGAAGCCAATCAATTTTTTTTGTTAAAAGGATAATTAGCGACGTATGATAAGCATAGATAAATCTATTTAGTGATTCAAATTAGCATCGATAAATATTCTATAGTATCGCCAAAGGGTGTGTCGGGATGCCTGGCATGCCACCATTAGTGACACTATGAAATATTCACCGATGCTAATTTGCGTCGCTAAATACATTTACCTATGCTTGTCTTGTGTCGCTAAATAGCGTTAGTTTTGGTGATGTTTAATAAGTATAGGTAAACTGAATTTTTTTTCGACATAATTTTTGTATCACTAAATACATATTTGTCAATGCTTTTTAAGCATAGATAAATTGACTATTTCTGACATTAATTTTGCATCGCTAAAAATACCTTTTGTCGATGCTTTCCTATTGTATAGGTAAAAAGAATCAATGATACTTTCTATAAGTGTCAGCAAAATCTAATATTTGCCGATGGAAAATATTAAGCATCAGTAAATGGAATCAACGATCCCCCTATTGTCGATGCTTTTTATATCGATAGTTATTTGTTACGATGCTTTTTTAAGATTTAGCTATACTTTTTTTGCATAGCTAATTATCTTATTTCTTATAGTGCAACTTCAACAAAACTTATCGGAAAGATAAGTTCTCATTGTCGAGGATTGACTAGCTCATAGATGTCACTCGGGCCATAAGTTGCTAAGCTTCATAGATATCTTCTCGGTATACAACTAGATCTAAATGACATTTAAGAATGAAGAGAAAATGACATTCATCACCGACAAAGCTTCGTAATGTTATAAAGTTATGCTATTTAGATTGAAAAATATAGGAGCAACCTACCAACATCTTGTCAACAAAATGTTTAAGAATCAAATCGGCCATAACATGAAGGTCTATATCAATGATATACTAGTCAAAAGCACTGAGGCAGATCATCATATGGCCGACCTTGAAGAAGCCTTTAGTAAATTATGGTGACATCAAATGAAGCTTAATTCCAACAAGTATTTCTTCAGCGTGACCTCAAAAATTTTTGGTGTTCATAGTGATATAGCACAAAATTGAGGCAAACCTAAAGAAAATTCAAGCTGTGTTAGAAATAAAGCATCCAAATTCAAAAAAAATGTACAATGTCTACGAGTAGTAGCATTCAATTGATTTGTCTCGAGGTCGATGAAGAGGTGTCTTCCATTCCTTAGAGTTCTAAGCCAAAGGAAAAACTTCAACTGGTTAGAGGAATGTCGAGTTGTATTTGAAGACCTTAAGAAATACCTCGAAGCTCGCCCATTGCTCTCCAAACAAAATATAGTTGAGGAGTTATATTTGTATTTAGCAATCTCACCTATAGTAGTTAGCTCAATCCTTGTTCAAGAAGAAGCTGGGGTCCAAAATGCAATCTACCATATAAGCAAAATTCTATAGGATACAAAGACAAGGTACTCTAAGGTTGAGAAGTTGGTCTTCACTCTCATCATGTCGGTATGGTGACTCCGACCATACTGTCAAGCCCATTTTGTAATGGTCTTAACCTTTACCAATCTTTGAAATCCATTCTATAGAGATTAGACACTTTAAGATGGATGATGAAATGAAAAATTGAGTTTAGAGAATTTGACATTTGCTACCAACCTTGATCTACAATGAAAGCTCAAGTTTTGACAAACTTCCTCGTTGAATGCACCATTCCTGAGAAAAAATTGACCTCACAAAAACCCAAGGGAGAAGATGATGAGCCATAGTGGATCTTGCATGTGGACAGAGCCTCTAACTCACATGGGAGTGGAGTCGGCCTCATTCTTGCGAGCTCAGAAGAAGTTGTTACCAAATACACTCTTAAATTTAGCTTCAATGTCTTAAATAATGAAGCCGACCGTGAGCTGTTAAGTGATGGACTCAACATATTATCAAAGAGCTCAGAGTGGAAAGGCTCAAAGTATTCACCAATTCATAGCTGCTCATTGGATTGGTATGAGGTGAATATGAAACTCAGAAGCCAACAATCATGAAGTACCTACAAAAGTTGAAGGACCTTTCTCCGACCTTTAAAAGTCTAGAGGTTCCATAAATTTTGAGGATGGAGGATGCCCGAGCTAACACCCTATATCTTGTCTTGCCACCTTGAGATATCATGAGCTTAATAAGACGGTCTTCATTGAGTAGTTGAAAAAGCCAAGCATTAAAGAGTAGCCTTCGATTCTATAGGTCAAACATGAGCCGAGCTGGATTAATTTCTTCATCGATTATCTTGTCAATGAGATTCTCTTAACTAATCCTATTGAAGCTTGAAAAGTTAAGCGACAAGCTCCCTGTCACCCAGTGAGATAACCCAAGAGGAGGGGGGAGGGGTGAATTGAATTTTCTAAAATTTTTTAGAGCTTAAAATAGATATGTAAACTATTGAAATAAACTAAGTGAAGGTACAGTGAAAGTAATAAATAAATAAGTAGAGGAAAATAGAAATAAATAGAGTAAAGTAGAAGCAATCAAAGTCATACACAAAGATCGAGTTTGGTAGTAGATCGGTGTCAAGCACAATACATACATTCACTTCCTAAGTCATCCCTTAGAAATTCAACTATAATCATCAAGATTATAGTCCAATTATTTTGTCGAGATCATAATTAAATCCAGTTGATTTTCTTTAGACATACTGATCAAAATCTTTTTCTAAGCCACTTTTAGGCTTATATACAATCCAATTCAAGACTTAGATAAGTCTATCCCCAAGTTTCAATCTCCAATTAAAACTTGTAGCAGTTGAAAATTGAATTTAATTTAAAGTACAAATTGAAAGTTCTTTAATAAGTAAATATAAATGTTGATGAAGTCTATGCTGAAGAGATGAGAAGCTTTACCATCAATATGCCCTTCTTCTCCTTAAAAAAATATTTGAATGCTCAAGAAGCAGATAGTTGAAATTTGACTTTTCTTCTTAAATGCTCACTAAATAGTTAAACATAACTTTTTGGCCTTTCAATGCACTTCTCTCTTGTTTACTTGTGTTCTTTTATATTCTCCTTTGTTCTCTTTCTTCATTAAAGCCTTTGGTACCTATGTATCCTTGTTCGAATGTCCAAAAATGGATTTCTTGTTGTTGGGAGTCAAGAACTAGCCATTGGAGGTACTTTGTGTAAATTTGCAACTTCTAAAAAACTAGCTATTTGAGCTGTCAGCCATAGTGGAGTCAACTCGAGTAGATTTGGAGTCGACTCGAGTTATCTTCAAGTCGACTTAAAGTCTTCAAGAGTCAACTCGAGGACTGCACTTAGAAAATTGCTCTTTATCTTTAATGAGAGAGTTGACTCAAGCTTTTTTGAAATTGACTCGAGGCCTATGCTATTTGATGCTAGCATGCTGGAGTCGACTTGAAACTTTTAAGAATCGACTTTAGATTTTCTTTACTTGAATTTTCATAGTGTGATCTCCTTGAATCTTGCTTTTTGAATCTTCAAGATATAAAATATTAAATTTTTTAAAATATAGCTCTAGCTTCTTGAAATCTCTATTTAAACACTTGAGTAACTTATTAGTATCGAATATATACTCAAATATTTTGTTCTCATCAAAATCAATTTTATAGCCAACAATCTTCCACTTTTTAAAGATGACAAAATTTTGAGTATACACAAATATTATGGTTGAAAAGATGCACCAAAAGTAATTAAAATTATTATACAAAAAAAAGTAATTAAGAGTATCATCAATTAATGCTTATCACATAAATCAATATAGAGATCAATTTTTCTTATCAATTGAAGTTTTAAAATTTTGGAAAATTTATTAGGGGCTACAATCCTATAATTGATATTAGAGTATTAAGTTCATTTAATTATTTCTTTTAAGAGCTTATCATTAATTCACAGCAGTAAATCCACATTCATTGTATTAACATCACTGATTTAGAGCATTGAATCAGATCACTTGATTTTAGATTAAAAAATTTAGATTGCTTGAATTTTTACTTGATTCAATTATTAATGCAATTGTTTATCAGTTAATTCAGTTATTATTTGCTTAATCTTTCTTCCCCTTTTGATCATTAGTAATAAATAAATCAATCACATGCACAAGATAATATTTGAGAAGGTAGAAATAATTCATTTCATATATAAAATAGGATGGGTTTACAAGATTGTATTGTATACAAGAAATATGGCCTACAACAGTACATCAATCCAACAATAGAGTGGACAAAGTAAATAATGCAAGATAGCCAATGAAAGATACTAAATCATAACCTAGACCTAGTCCTCATCAGAGGAGACTTCTAGGATAGAGGACAAACTAGTCCTAAAGGAGGAAAATCCAACTCTCTTGCTCCTGATCCTGTTAGAAGGGCCAATTGTGAAGGATGAAAAACCTACATCAGGTCTAGTAAAGGTTCTAAAGGGTGGTCCAAGAGTGGGTTGAGAGAAGATGGATGGCTGGGAGATAGGTGGCTGGGTAGGAGGTGCGCACTGGGACAGTTGTGGAGTAGATTGGCCATAAGGACCTGCACTACTGCTATCGCTACTGATGCTAATGCCATTGCTGTTGTCACTACCACACTCAGAGAGGTGAAGCTTTGAAGCTACTCTACCAACTATCTAATCGTGATCAAGAGTGACATTGCACCAAATGTTTGGGCTATCCCCAAACCTCTGACTTTTTTTTGTATCTACAACACTTCTGACTCAATCCTCCCATGAGTCAAGTGAAAGAAATCGGCAGGCATTTCAAGCATGCTTTTTAAAATTTTTTCAGCAGAATACACAAGATTAAATGATTTAATCTAATAAGCATGCTTTAGATCAGATCTAAAAATACATATCCTAAGATCTATAATATGATATATTGCATATATATGATCTGAAAATTAAAATCTGCATGTATGATCATATCAAACATGCGATAGATCTAATCTACAATGAGTATGAGTTCAAAACTCATCAGCTGAATGCAGATAGTAAATCTCTATGATCGAACAATGTGGATTTGAGGTCTTGCTGGTTGCTCGCAGCTGCACAGGATGTCCGATCTCTATGGATCATCCACTTGAAGCCCTATGCTGATCGATTTCTCCAAGAGTGCTAGCTCGCATGAAGATCCTGTTGATGGCTGATCTACACCTCTCTTCGGATCTCTCAGACTCTTTTGAAACTAAAGAAGAAACATGGAGGAGGATGTAGTTATGGAAGGAGAGAGAGAACTCACTTCTCTCTTTGATTTTTCTTCACCCAAAACCCTAGATCAACATCTAGGTCTTTCACCCAAGAGGAATCGATTTTCCTCAATGCACACATGCCAAAGCAAGGCCACCCACCCCTTAATCCTCATGCCCCACTCTCAGATTTTTCTCATGGTAATCTGATCATGGTTGTTGCATAAAATGTCTCCTTCTTAAGGGTGGCATGTGGAGTGGATAAGATGAAATTGGTTTGAATCAAATTCAAACCACTTAAATTCAAAATTCAGTTTATCCTCATCCTGTTTCAAACTTGAATTCAAACAAGATTTGAATTCAACTTTGAACCAAATTTTATCCTTATATAAGGAGGACAAGAGAGAGGATGAGAGCCTCTAATTTGTGTGCAAAAACTTCATGCAAAATCCAAGTTTGCGTGGAGAACAAGTGGGCATGGTTTTAGGGTGTCGCATGGGTAGTAGTCCAATCCTTTTGGACTCTAGATTGTTCCAATTAGGTTCAAATCAAAACCATTTGGTTCAACCCAAATATCTAATCCAATTAGGTAATAAATTATCTCAATTAAATTTTAATTAAATTAAAAATTAATTGAGTCTAAATTTGGATCAAATCAGGAATCGAACATCCTTAACGATTAGGTCATCTCATAACCTAACAGGATCAAACCTAATTGAATCCAATTTAATTAGACTTGATCTAAATCTTATTGCATAATCTAATTAAGCTAATCAATAATCTAATTGTTAATTAATCTTTCTATAATTTACTAACCATTAGCAAATTAATTTAACACAACTTTTGCAGAAGGTTTATCATCAATTGAATTGACAATTATATGATTGAATGATTCTCAATCGTTGATCAACCACTTGATCAGATGGTAACTTCTTTTGAATATGATTCCATAAGTTTGAACCTAAATTGATAGCATAGAAATAATTTTCTATACTAATCGAAGTGACTATCTAGCAATGGTACCCGATGTTCGGATAGGCCAAATGATTGCAAAGCAATATTTAAAAACTCTGGATTATGGTTACCGTATAATTCATTCTTTAGATCTTTAGTGCTCAGAATGACTCAAAGTTAAACTGTCAACTCTTAATTAGTACATCCATAATATGTCTCAACCTCATAAATCCTATGACTCCCCACAAGGACTATCCTGACTAAGATTTTGCTGAATTGAAACACAATATAGCACTAACTCTTGAAACCAGGAGCGGTCAATCCTATCTTGACTTACATGCTGACTTTATAAGTACTTGACTGTACCTAAAAATCTTTCATCACTGAATTAAAAATTTAAATAGTCTGATACTAAAGTACAATGAGTTGCTTGATATCATTGTTGCGATTTCAAGTCAGAGGGACACTTATACCCATATACTTCATAAGCTACTCTTAACAGCAGAGTACTTCATAGTTGGATCACGTTTAGTGAGATGTACTTTTACATCTCACCTGCATGCCATACCAGTGTCTTCACACTCTTTGGTTAAGAAGACAACCAACCTATATGGCACACAACGACCTACACTTAATATAGCTATCGTTCTAGTAATAGCATATCATTTAGTCGCAAACACATTTAAGGACTGAATGATAAATCCTCCTTTATTGATCAAAATAGTCTTAAGGACTTCATCACAATACAGGAGCTCAAAAAAAAAGATGTACACTTTGTGATGAAAAAGTCAAATAATTTTATTAATAAATAATTCATATACAACTTACATGAGCACAACCATCAATAGACTGACGATTGGTTTTGGGACATAATTCTCAATAACTCATAGTTGACTAAAATCAATCGGTACAATATCATATACTCATCTTTGACTTGTGATCATTGGATTTTTGACACTAAGGACTTTAGTGAATGGGTCAGTCAAGTTCTCTTTTCATCGATCTTCTGAAGCTCGACGTCATCTCGATCCGTGAACTCCCAGACCATGTGATAGTGGTGCAGAATATGCTTGGTATGCTGATAGAATTTTGGTTCCTTCACTTGACCAATGGCTCTAAACTGTCACAGTACAACAGGACAGGACCATCAATAGAGGGTATCACTCCGAGCTCACCGATAAACTTTTGCAACCACACAGTTTTCTTCACAGCATCAAATTCCGTATTATATTCTACCTCGCAAATAGAGTTGGCCACAGTGTGTTGCTTGAAATTTTTAGTAGATCATCCCATTGTTCAGGATAAACATATATCTCGATACGCTTTTACTATCATCATAATCTGATTGAAAGCTGAAAGTTGAAATCTGTAAATCTTATAAGTTTCAAGTTAGATTCTCCATAAACGAGCCACTAGTCCTTAGTATTTCTTAAATATTTAAGGATGATTTTTACGACCTCTCAGTGGTTCTCATCCGAATCAGACTGGTACCTGCTCACTATCCTTAATGAGTAGCCAACATCTGGTCTCGTATATGTCATGATGTACATTATAGATCTCACTATCGAAGCATATGAGATTATACTCATACACTCTCTTCTTTGAGGGGTTGTCGGTTGGACAATCCTTCTTCGAAAAATTTTTTTATGGCCTATCAAAGATAGCTTTTCTTAAAATTTTTCATGCTAAACCATTTTAGCATGATATCTATGTACGTAGATTGGGACAATCCAAGCAACCTCTTAGATCTATCTCTATAGATCTTCATCTCCAAGATGTAGGATGCTTCTCCAAATCCTTCATGAAGAACTGAGATGACAGTCAAATTTTTATTCTCTATAATGCAGGTATGTCATTCTCGATTAAGAGAATGTCATCCACATACAAAATAAGAAAAATAACTACAAAACTATTTGCCCACTTGTAAATATAGGATTTTTCTCTATTCCTAACGAAGCCATACGTTTTAATCACTTTATAAAAATATATGTTCCAACTCCTAGATGCCTACTTCAATCCATAAATGGATCTCCGAAGCCTGCATGTTAGACTCATCTATGGATGTGAACCTTTCAGGTTGTATCAAATACACCTCTTCTTCCAGCTCTCCATTCAGAAAAGTAATTTTCACATCTATTTGTCAGATTTTATAGTCCAGATGTGCCGCTATCGCAAGTATAATCTGAATGAATTTATGCATTACCATAATAGAAAATATCTCATCATAGTTAATACCATAATGTTGATGATATTCTTTGACAGCCAGATAAGCTTTATAGGTCTCCATCTTTCTATCTGTATTTTTTTTAATTAAAAAATCTACTTACACCCTATAGATTTTATCCGTTCAGATAGATCAACTAATATCTATACATCGTTGATCTTTATAGACTCTATTTCAAACTTCATGTCCTCAAGCCATTTATCAGAGTCAGATTTTTGCATTACATCCATGTAGATGATTGAATCCTCGTTGTTCTCATTGAGTTCAACAGGATCACCATTCCGGATCAAGAAACTATAGTATCTATCCGACTGATACAGTAGTTTATCGGATCTCCTTAATGGTGCATTTACAATGGGCTCAAGGTTTGATCTAATCAACTCTAGTTTTGTAGGTTCACTAGATTGTGTCGATTCTTCTATCTGTCAAACTTCATCAAGTTCAACCTTTGAGGCATTAGTTCCTTCTCCAAAGAATTCCTTTTCTAAAAAGATTGCTTTAAAATTGATGAACATCTTTTGTTCATTAGTAAGGTAGAAATAATATCCTTAGTTTCTTTCAAATATCCAATAAAAAGATATTTGTCAGACCTAGGTTCAGCTTGTCTATTATTAAACATTTGACATAAGCTGGATGAAGAAAAGCCGATAGTTCAAAGCATGCATAGTGGAAGACTGTAGATTAAATATTTCAATCTCCTACACATGCTTTAGATTAGATCTAAACTATCTTTAAATATCTATGATATAAAATTTTGCATACAAAAATTTGATATAAAGAAAAACTACATCGATCGCATCGATGCCCTAGATTAGATTTAATCGTTAGATCTAATCAGATGAGTTCAAAACTCATTATCTTTGTACGGATTAATGATTGCCACTACTGATAGACATAGTATGATGTTCTTCCAAATGTCGAGCAGCCACACAGCTTGTCTGGCCTCTACAGGTCATCCACTCGAAGCCCTGAATGGATCGTCCTTCCTAGATTACTAGCTTGTGTGAAGGCTCTGGATGGCTGATTTAAGCTCCTTCCTTTTGATCATCCGAACTTTTTCAATCAGAAGATGGAGCTATAGGAGAGATGGTGGTGTGGGAGATTGGAACAAGACACTCATGTTTTTCTCTCACACAAAACCTAGAGCTGAAACCTTAGAACCCACCCTAGACCTCACGCCTAAAGAGGAAGGACTCTTCCTCTGTTTCTCACGCACAAAAGCCCACCCCCCTCTCTGTTTATGCCCTCTCTCTCTTAGAAAGAGTCTTCCATGATGAAATTCAATAACTTTGTTACATAAAAATGAGAAGAATTTAAGGTGGGCATGGAGAAGAGATTGGATAAGTGGTTCAAACTAGTTCGAATTTAAACCATTTTGAATTCAAACCAAAAGCACTTTGTTCTTATCCAAGTGGGGTGTCAGTAGAGCTGAGGTGTGAGATATTTTTCATTCCATTCTCTTCTCAAAATGTCACACAAAACTCAGCCTTCCAAAGAGTGTAGGCGACAAGATAAAGATAAGGTCAAGTTCCAGGTTGTTTCAAGTCAAATTCAAACTCTTCTGAATTCGAATGAAGAACCAATCTTATCCTCATCCAAATGAACCAGAGAAGGGACAACAAAACCTTCTGGGAGTGAGAAAAAATTCACATAAGTTCACTTCTCATGTGAAGAAAAAATAGGTGCAGAGAAAAGGTGGCGCATGGATTGTTCAATTCGAATTCAAATTCAAATTTTTATCCAATTAGGTTCTTAACCCAACAAATTAGGTTAGACCCATTAGACCACTGAACCTAATCTAATTAGATAACAAATAGTCTCGATTAAATTCTAATCAAATCAAAAATTAATCGAGCTCAAGTTCTGATCAAATCAGGAATCGAACACCCTTAGCAATTTGGTCACCTTATAACCTAATTGGGTCAAATCAAATTGAATATAATTCAATTAGATTTGATCCAAATCTCAATGCTCAATCAAATTGAGCTAATTAACAATCTAATCACTAACAATTTTTTTATAATTAATCAATAATTAACGAATTAATTTATTCAACCTTGCACAAGATTAATCATAATTGAATTGACATTATATCCTAAATGATTCTCAATCATCGATCAGCTACATGATTAGTCAGAAACTTTTTTGAGTGTAAACCCATAAGTTGAATCTAAGTCGATAGCATAAAATAATCTTCCTATACCAATCAAAGTGACCATCTAGCAATGGTATCGACGTCCGGATAAGTCAAAAATTACAAAGTAACATTCAAGAACCTATTGGCATACAGCTACCGTATAATTAATCTTTTGATCCAAATGCTCAAGGTGATCTAGGGTTTAACTATCAACCCTAATAAGGTTATCTACATTATATTTAACTTTCTAAATCTATCATATGAATTACTCTGATGAGATTTTACTAAATTAAATACACTGATGCATTAGCTCTTACTTATTTGGATGAGTCAATTCCATCTTGACTCACACACCGACTTCATAAGTATTGACTGTACCCAAAAATTTTTATTACTGAATTAAAAATTTAGGTAGTCTGATATCAAAGCACAGTGAGTTGCTTGCAAATCACCGTGGTGATCTCAGATTAGAGAGATACTTATACCCATATCCTTCACGAGCTACTCTTACAGTAGAGTACTAGCAGTTGATCATATTCAGTGAAATTACCTTTACGTCTCACTTGTATGCTATGCCATGTCTCCACACTCTTTAGTTAAGAAGACAATCAATGTACATGATACACAACAATCTATACTTAATATAGCTATCATCTTAATAATAGTATATCATTTGGCCGTGAACTAAGATTTAAGGACTAAATGATATATCCTCTTATATCAATTAAATAGTCCTAAGGACTTCATCATAAAACAGGAGTTCAAATAAAATATATATAGAGTGATAAAAAATTAAATAATATAAATTATTTTAATAATTTATATATAATTACAATAATTAGCTCAACCGTCAGCAGGCTGATGATTGATATTGGGATATAATTTCAACAACTCTCGCTTGGATTAAAGCCAATCGGTACAGCATCGTATACCCATCTTTGATTTATAATCTTCAAACTCCTTAACATCGAGGGCTTTAGTAATGGGTCAGTCAGGTTCTTCTTTTATCGATCTTCTGAAGCCGACATCACCTCGATCCATGATCTCTCAGACTAGGTGGTAGCGACGCAGAATGTGCTTAGCATGTTGATGTGACTTCAATTTTTTCACTTGAGCAATGGTGCCAGTGCTGTTGTAGTACAACAAGACAGGACCATCGAGGGAGGATACTACTCTGAGCTAGTCGATGAACTTTCGTAACCACAGCTTCTTTAGCATCGGATGCTGCGATATATTTCACCTTGTAAGTAGAGTTTGCCACAGTGTACTGCTTGAAACTCTTCCAGCAGATTGCTCCATCGTTCAGAGTATAAATGCATCTCGACACTCTCTTTCTATCATCATGATTCGACTAAAAGCTGGAGTCTGTAATCTCTATAAGTTTTAAGTCGGATTCTCCATAGATAAGCCACTGATCTTTGGTATTTCTTAAATACTTAAGGATGGTTTTTACGACCTTCCAGTGATTTTACCTGGATCGGACTGGTATCTGCTCACTACCCCTAGTGAGTATGTCACATTCGATCTCGTACATATCATGGCATACATAATAGATCTTACTTTCAAAGTATATAGAATTTTACTCATACGCTCTCTCTGTTGAGGAGTTATCGGACAATCACTCTTCGAGGAGAAAATTCGTGACCAATTGGAAGATAGTCTTTTTAAAATTCTTCATGCTGAACCATTTCAGCATAGTATCAATATATGTGGACTGAGATAATCCAAGCATCTTTTTAGATCTATCTTTATAGATCTTCATCTTAAAGATGTAGGATCTTCTTTCAAGTCCTTCATGGAGAACTGTGATGACAGTCAAATTTTATTTCCTATAATGCAGGAATGTCATTTTTGATTAAAAAAATATCATTCACATATAAAATAAAAATATTACCATAGATTATCAACCCACTTGTATATGCAGGATTCTTCTCCTTTATTAATGAAGCCATACATTCTGATCATTTTATCAAAATGCATGTTCCAACTCTGAGATGCCTGCTTAAGTCCATATATTGACCTCTGAAGCTTGCACATCTTAGACTAATCTTTGGATATGAAACTTTCAGGTTGTATCATAAAACTTCTTCTTCTAGCCCTCTATGTAGGAAGACTGTTTTCACATCCATTTGTCAGATTTTATATCCAGATGTGCTGCTATCGCAAGCATGATCCGAATGGACTGAGCATTGCATAGAAAAAAATATCTCACCATAGTCAATACCATAATGCTGACGTAATCTTTGGCAACTAGATGAACTTTATAGGTCTCCACCTTTTCGATTGCATCCCTTTTTCTTTTGAAGATCCACTTACATCCTTTGGATTTTATCTCTTCAGGTGGGCCAATCAATGTTCATACATCGTTGACCTTTATGGACTCCATTTTAGATTTTATTTCTTCTAGCCACTTATCAGAGTTAGACCTCTGCATTGTATTCATGTAGGTGATCAGATCCTCATTGTTCTTATCGAGTTCTACAGGATCATCATTTCGAATCAAAAAATCGTAATATCTATCCGACTGATGCGGTACTCTATCGATCTCCTCTAAGATATCTCTACAATAGGTTTCAGATTTGATCTAATCAAATTGACTCTATAGATTTACTAATTGTGTCGGATCTTCTATCGATCAACTTCATCAAGTTCAATCCTAAAGGCATTAGTTCCTTCTCCAAGGAACTTCTTTTCTAAAAAGATATCCTATTGCTGATGAATACTTTTTATTCATTAGTAAGGTAGAAGTAATATTCTTAGTCTCTTTTGGATATCCTATAAATGATATTTATCAGACCTAGGTCCAAGCTTGTCAGTTTTTAAATATTTGACATAAGTCGGACACCCCCAAATCTTAAGGTGAGAGAGTACTGGCTTACGTCCTATCCACATCCCTGTGATCTTTTATTTATGAACTTACTCAAGACTTTATTTAGAATATAATAAGCGATTGAAGTGCATATCCCTAAAAAGAGATCGATAGACTTGCAAAGTCGATCATGGATCGAATCATATCTAACAGGATTCGATTCCTTTTTTTGACACACCATTATGCTGTGGTATTTCAAGAGGAGTCCACTACGAGAGAATCTTATTCTCTTCTAAGTATGTCAGAAATTATTGGAGAGGTATTCATCTTCTCGATCAGACTAAGAGTTTTAATATTTTTTTCAGATTATTTATCTACTTCATTAATGAATCATTTGAACATTTCAAATGATTCAGATTTATGTGCTATTAAATAGATGTGCCCATATCTTGATAGGTTTTTATAAATATAATAAAATAATAATACTCACCTCTGGTATTTGTGTTCATGGATCCACATATATAGTGTATTAGACCTAGAACTTCACTGGCTCGCTCACCTTTTTCAGTAAAAGGTGACTTGATCATTTTCTTAAGAAGACAGAATTTACAGGTTGAAAGTGATTCACAATCACTAACTTCAGGATTTCTTCTTGAGTCAACTTTTTATTCTGTTCTTGTAAATATGACCAACCTACAGTGCCAAAGATAAATATCGATGACATTATCAATTCTAGGGTTTGCTGGACGTGTATATTATACTAACAAATTGTGACAATATATAAATTTCATTATTTAGCTATCCATTCATCACATTAATATCATTCATAATGATATTAAAAATATTTTTTTTATTAAATCTCAAACTGTACGTGGCCAAAAAGCTTATAGAAATAATATTCAATAAAAATAAAGAATAAAAGTGACATTCACTAAGAACAATTATATTGGACTTGAATACAAGTTTAATAATCCCTAACGCTAGAATTAGAACTGATCTTCCATCTCCAACATTAAAGAATCTTTCGCCTTCTTCAAATTTTTATTGACCTGCAGACCTTGTAACGAATTACAAATATTAAAAAGCTTTCGACATCTAATACCCAGATAGTAAATTATAAATTAAAAAATTACATGATGTTATCATATAATTATCTTATCCAGCAATAGCTTGCTTTTTTCTCGACCTATTTGAATCCAGAGAGGCAATGTACTGAGGATAGTTCCTCTTCTAGTACCGTTGCTTCTTGCAGTAGAAGCATTCCATCTGACTCTGGTCGGATTTGATTTCTTGGTCTGAGAGGGCTTAGGTGTCCCAGCACTTTGCATCTTCTTCTTATTCTTCTTGTTCTTTTTTTCTTTCTTAAAGGGATGATGTCCAGAAGAAGACCCTCCCATCACATTCACTGACTCCTTGTAGAGCTGATGATCTTTCTCAAAGTTCTCAGTAGCCCCAATAAATCGTGGTAGTTGACTACAGGCTTTGTCATTCGAGAATGAGTAAGAAAAGGAAGGTAGGATTTAGGTAGAGAGTTCAAAATGGCATCCTTCCCCAACTGCTCATCCAGGAAAAAGTCGAGCTTGCTCAGGTGCTCAATCATCTCGATCATGTATAGTACATGATCAGTGACTGATGCCCTTCTCTCATTCGAGTGTTGAAGATGGATAACTTGTCTTGTCCCTATCAACATTATCGACGTGTTAAAGGACTCGTTCAATATTTGCAATATATCTTGTGGCTGAGCATTCTCGAATTTGTGGTTGAACTTATCATTCATTGCTGCAGTATAATGCAACGAACCGTAGTTCGATCATTGAGCCACTTTTGATAAGTGTCTCAGATCATACTGCGAGCGTTCGGAGTTAGCTCCTCGGGTGCTGGATCTATCAGCACGAACAAGATTCGTTCATGCTCTAGAATTACTTTTAGTTTTCAATACCAACTATTAAATTTGATCCCATTAATTTATCACTATCTAATAGTGATTGAGTGACGAGGTAGTGGTCATAACTGCAAAAAGAAAAATCAAAACCTAGTTAGTATATGAATTGATTAAGCCTAAAGATTCTCTCACTATTTTATTCGAATTGATAGTCTCTACCTTTAATTCAAAGAATTATACTAATTTCTTAGTGAGTACCAGAATCCTCACAGGCTGCACATGGGCTCGAGTGTGGCTCGACCAACTCCTGTGCATCCGTAGATAGATTTTTAATCAATTATTTTATCAAATAATTTTAAAAATTAATTTTGTTGCTTAGATATGGAGCCCAAGAGGGGGATGAATTAGATCTTTTAAAAATTTTAAGATCAGTGCACTTAAGTAATGTGCTAAAGTGTTGAGTAGAGTGAGTTGATTTGCAATGAAAATGAAATCAAACACAAATGATAAATAAGCAAGTATAAAGTACAAAGAATAAGTAAAGAGATGCAAGCACAACAAATACAAAAAATTTATTTCGGTGCCAACCTTGCATCTATATCCACTCTCCAAGTCTTACTTGAAAATTCAATTCACTAAAAAGATTTCAAAAATACAATACGTCGGATAACCCCAATCCTTGCTATCCAAGTAAGAATACTTATTTTTAGGTACAAGCCAATCCTTAACAATTTGATTTAGGTTCGGATCAATCCAACCGAGTTTTGGAATCCTCCAAAACTCAAAAATCCAAAATACAATGTGAGAAAAATAGGATACAAAAATTTCAGCACAAAATCTCCTTAAATGAACACAATAAATGCAATAGAAATATAATACTTAAGGAAAGAAGCTTTTGCTAAACACCCTCAATGACTTGCACACTTGATTACAGCTGGAGAGTGATTGGTGAGCTGATTGAATGCTTCTTTTTCTCTTTTTAGAAATTTTTGAACTTTCACGGATGTGAGCTTTGAATGCTTGAAAACTTACGATTTTTTACTTCAAGAGAGCATTTATAATCACCATTTATACTTGAGAATGTCTTAGTATCGGTTAAGAGCCATTGGAGAGTGTTTAATGCGCATTAAATACATCAAAAATGGATTGAAAACTAACCGTTACGTATGCTTGCCAAAATGGGATGTCTCATGGGGCACCCCACTGGCAATGGGACGTCCCATGGGATGCCCCAATTGGCCAGACAAAAAATTAGTTTTCTATTTTGATCTCAAGATCTCAGGGATCATCTCACATGAGTTGTCCCACTGCATGGGTCATCCCATATGGGTCGTCCCATTGCACACTGTTGGTGCAAAAATCCGTTTGCGTTGGAGAAGCTGAGTCGGGGAAGTCGCGGTCGCCGCCGGGACCTGCGAGAAAAGTCTAAACTGGAGGTGGGGTTGCTCCGGCAAGACCCTCCGATGCTCAAGTCAGTTCTCTGCCTTAACAAGAATGGAGCGCTCGAACGGAGAATTTAGTAGAGTTTTGAGATAAGAAATGAGCTTATAGAATAACGTATCTGGGTCTCCCTTTTTATAGACGGGGGAGATAACGGATTGATGGCGGTATCTATAACCGTCTGGCAGTGGGCTGCCCAGGGTCAGACAGAGTTTGCCGCGAAGAGTAGTGGAATGGACCCGTGGCTATCACTGGGGCGTGCCACGTGGAGTCTGCCGCGTGAAGTGGGGCGGCGTTTGTTGTCGTGACTTGCCAGCGGATGGGAGAATCGTGCGGTATCCGTTGCAGGAGGTGGAGCAGGATCGCGGCCGTTTATCGTGGCCTGTCAGGTAGTAATGGAGTCGCATGGGATCCGTCGTAGGGAGTGGAGCAGTGCTGCGATCGTTACTGCGGCCTGTCAGGGAGTGGTGGAGCTGTGCGGAATACGCCGCAGGAAGTGTAGCAGAATGGTAGCCGTGATTGTGGCCTGGGAGTGCAGATCTGTCGGCTGAAGTTCGGCTATGGTCGGAGTCTGACCCCACGTAGGGATCCGGGCGGAGTCCTCCTTGTGGTTGGGGTAGTGGGTGGAGCCCGGCTCCCGTGGGAGTCCGGGTGGAATCCCCTGCAATCAAAATCAGATGCAAAGTCCGACTCCCGTAGGAGTCCGGACAAGGCTTACCGGCAGCTGACGTTGAGGACGGAGCCCGGCTCCCATAGGAGTCCGGGCGGAGTCCACTTGCGGTTGAAGTTGTTGGCGGAGTTCGGCTCCCGTAGGAGTCCGACGGAGTTGTCCTGTAGTCGATGTCGATGACGGAGTCCGGCTCTCGTAGGGGTCCGGGCGGAGTCTTCCTGCAATTAAAGTTAGAGACGAAGATCGGCTCCCGTAGGAGTCCGGACAGCTTACCAGCAGTTGATGTTGAGGACGGAGCCCGGCTCCCGTAGGAGTCCGGGAGGAGTCAACTTGAGGTCGGAGTTGTCGTCGGAGTCCGGCTCCCGTAGGAGTCCGGACGAAGTCTGTCTGCAGTCGTTGGAGTCGAGGATGAAGCCCGGCTCCCATAGGAGTCCGGGCGGAGTCTTCCTGCAATCAAAGTTAAAGGTGAAGTCCGGCTCCCGTAGGAGTCCGGACGGAGTCTTCCTTTGAGGTCGGCATCATGGGCGGAATCGTTGATTCTGTTGAGGACTTCGACTGTGGGTATTTTATACCCAACAAGCTCATTTCTTATCTCAAAACTCTGCTAAATTCTTCGTTCGAGCGCTCCATTCTTGTTGAGGCAGAGAACTGACTTCAGCGTCGGAGGGTCTTGCCGGAGCAACCTCACCTCCGGTTTAGACTTCCCTTGCAGGTCCCGGTGGTGACCGCGACTTCTCCGACTCCAGCTTCTCCGACGCAAGCGGATTTTTGCACCAACACACACCATAAGTCAAAACAATACATGCCGGCTACCCAATGAAAGGGGATGACCCAGATGGATCGTCCCATTTTGTGCTAACTCATTTTTTCATGCATTTAAAGTTCAAAACTCACTAGAATACTTTCAAATACTCTCAAATTGATTCAAGTCAATTCGACACTCCCAAAAGGCTTTAAAAGCTTCTCTAACTTGCAGAAACTTTAACTTTTGCACATTTGATGGAGCTTTTCAAATCCAATATTTTGGACTATCTGAAATATCATAAAAATATTCTCCAAAGATAAGAAACTCATTAGTAGTCCCCTCAAATGATTTGTGATCATCAAAATTAATTCTCAGAGCAATAATCTCTCCCTTTTTGATGATGACAAAATATTTGAGTATTCATAAAAAAGTCCATAAAGCTCAAGAAATTGAGTTTGTGAAGCACTTGTAGGAACATACCAAAGATTAAGCATAGAAAATCATAAGATACGTATTTTCAGCAAGTTGTAATATTTTGAGTTTTTTTGAAGATTATTTTTAATTAGCAAAATCCTCCTTTTTCTTATATGAAACAGATAAAAGTAATCATTTTGACCATTTTGAAAAAGATCTCCTCCTTTTTTATATAAAAAGTGGTCAAATTGTAAATTTTTTTTTATTGAAGCAAAGATGCACTACTAGAAATTTAGTTTTTTGTGACAAGCAATGTTGTCACTGAAACTTGAAATATTGTCACTGATGAATTTCTCTGACAACAAACTATTGTCACTAGCCGGTCGCAATTACTTCATCGCTAAAACCATTTATGACAACTTAAATTTTTTGTCACTGCATCATTTCTTTTCTGTGACAATAGAGCTTGTCACTTAATGTACTTTTTGCTGTCACCAATACAATGAAATGGGCATGCCTTGAAGGATCTTGTGACAATAGTAAATCTATTTAGAGACGAGTTCTCTTATTGCAGAAAAGTCTTACAGAGACAAGAGTTTCACTTGTCACTGAAAATAAAATTTGTGACAACTTAACTTGTCACAGAAACAAATCATTCTTGTCACAATGCAATAACGTAAATTGATTTTGGGATAATAATGACTCTCTTTAGTGATAAAGTTTCTTGTCACTGAAATAGCTTAAAGTGACAAGAACTTTTGTTGTCACTGAAAATAAAATTTGTGACAACTTAACTTGTCATAGAAACAAATCATTCTTGTCACAATGCAATAACATAAATTGGTGTTGGGACAATAATGACTCTGTTTAGTGATAAAGTTTTTTGTCACCGAAATAGCTTAAAGTGACAAGAACTTTTGTTGTCATGGAAAATCTCATATGTGACAACTTGTTATTGTCACTAAAATTTAGTGTATATGACTACAGAAATTTATCTCATTCACAAGCAAACTAAGAATCCAAATACATCTTTCTCAATGTTTGCATTTCAGTAGATATCCAAAATAAAAATCATAAGATAGTACCAGTAGTTCATAAGCACTCCATATGCTATTTAATTGATCAAAACCAATAGTACATGATCCAAGACATCCAAGGAATTTTTAATTTCACTGTTTGAAATTCGACAGGACATCCAAAATTAATTTAAAAAAAACACTGACTAGTACCTATAGTTCATAAGCACCCTACATTCTACTTAACTGATCAAAACTAACAGCCTATGACATCCATATTTTCAAATTGAAGCTAGTTGATGTACTCCCATACTACCAACAGAAGTAGCTGCCCATATTATTCCTGCATATAAATAAGGTTTGGATTAGTAAATGATTGGCTAGAATAAAGTTTTGAGTAATTAAAGTCTAGCAACCTCTAGATAAGCAACAGATTATCCACTAAAAATTTAAAAAAAAAATAAGGCAACTTTTTTTGCATATAATTTGTAAATTTATACCTCATATTGAAAAGTTGAGATAACAAGAAAGGTTTTCAATCCATGTTTTCAATGGATTACACAAGAAATGAGCTCAGACATGTTAGCAATTAAACTTCTAAAATAAAAAATTAAAAAAAAAAAGAATTGACTATATATTAAGAATCTCAATTCAAAGTTGCCATTCCTAGAATTATAAAAAATTATGGATCTCACACTCTTAGAATGCAGCACTGTACCTAAGTATACTATAGCTGATTGGTTGTTGTTTATATTCCTCTCTTATAGATCATTGAAAACAAGAAAAAAAAATATCATATTTAACTTTTCTACTTTCTTAAAAGTAAAAAATTCTTACTTGGTCAAGGTTCATGCATTGAGAAAGATGAAGCTCTTGATTGGGAGAAAGTTTCAAAAAAGGCAGCAAAGCGAGCTTGGATCATAGCATTAACTTTTTTATTAACTTGTTCCTCCATTTGAGCTTGAATCTCAGCTCTAACCTCATCTTGCAATTGAGCTCGAACGTCTTCTCTAATGCTATCCACCAACCATTCCTTAGCTTGTTCGACAGCTCTTTGTACCTCTTCTTGCACATTTTCATTATACCTAACTCTTTTAGATGGTGCCTTCTTTCCAGCACCTTTGCCACAAAAATAACCAGACTTTTGGCCAAGTACTTGCAATAATATGTCATCACGAGTCATTTGGGATTCATTCTCTTGTGTTTGTTGAACAACCTCCTCAAGTTGTTCCTGCAATAGATTATCAAAGATTAGATGCCAAAATAATGCATAATGAATTTTAAGAACAATAAGAAAAATTTTTTAACTAACATGGATCTCCTTGGATTTAGGGTCAGACCATACTAATTCTCCTTCTTTATTTTTCTTAGTATGCTGAATCAACCAAACTTGATCTGGTGGTGCTTTTTCACCTGTTTCTGGGTCCCTCTGAAATGAATCACAAAAAAATAAGTGTTTTATTTAGAAGTTCCTAAAACTATGTTAAATCTTTAATTTATTCTAAAAACTTACAGTTGATTCTTCAACTTCAGCATAAGATCGGGTGCCACATGTATGCTTAGTAACTAGCTTTGCCCTATTTGCTGCATTTCGCTTGCTTACTTTCTACAAACAATTGATACATGCAACTAACATCATCTATAAATCCAAAATGATGATGTATATATTTTAAATATAAATTAAATTTTAATTTGTAAAAACCTGAAAAGCATCAGAGCTGAAGTAAGCCATCATATATTTCCAATCTTCTGGAGTAACATCTTCAGGAATATTAGCCAACCTCTCCTCATCAGTTCTAAATTTCTTATATAAATCATGCAAGCGATTTCTCCAACCTCTATAAAGTCGTTGCATGGTGGCCAAGACAAAAGCACATAAACGATATTCATTCCTATCATCTTCCATCTTAAACTTCTCCTAGAAGACACAAACAATGTAAATTGTATGTTAATATATATAAATAGAAATAAACAAGATACTAAAATCAATCATAAATATTTAATTTACCTTTACTTGTAGCCACATTCGCTCACCTACTCTATTTGCCACATCTGGCCAATTTTTTGCAGTTAATGGAGCTTGTGTCCTGACAACATAACCACAAAAATTGACAATATCTCTAGCATTTTCTCCTACTGCTCTCAGTATATCATGAGGGATGCTAACTTTCAATGGTCCATTCTTTGTTCTCATATCAATCTTAATACATTTGTAACGCCCATGCACATTCTTACTTGAAACAGTTGCTATAGAAAATAAATTACAATTAGTATAACTAAATTTAAGTAGAATAAATTAAAAGTTTCAGGTATAAATAAAATATTATTATACCAGCATTACTACAATGACTAGAAACTCTTGGTTGAGTTTGAAGTTGCTGTCCATGGGATTGACTTTGTTGCAATTCAAGTATCTGGTCTTGATGTTCATTTGTTTGCTGGTTTTGTTGGTCCCAAAGTTGTGCCTCTTCTTGTGATTGATTTCGCCGCAGCCTTTCTCGATGAGGTGATGTAACTTCATTTGTTTGAAATCTTATATCAATAATAGGGCGTTGTCCTCATCCACTAATTCGTGCACCTCTTCCTCTACATCTAACCATTTCCTAATAAAAATAATAAGCAAGCTTTTTAGTAAAAGTTCAACTAATTATCAGCAACATCTACTAAATGCACAAAAAAATATGAATATGCCATCAGAAGATACAAAAATAACATGAACACAATAAAATAATTTAAATTAAAATATCTGTTGGTCATCACATAATGTTTCTTCTTCCAACATGACAAAAAATAAAATTCTAATTACAAATAGGCTAATCATCAGGACTATATTCATCAGAACTGTATTCATCATGGTTGTTTTGATCATCATCTATTTCGCTTTCAGCTTCTTCTATCTCATCATCATTAATAAAATCATCTAATGTTAGATTCTCTCTATTTGTGTCATTGTTGGGTGAAAAGCTTTGTGGTTGAAGATCATCTCGATGTAGCACTCCTATCAACTCATCATTGTTCATGACTTGGCCATATTGAAAATTTTGTTCTTGTTCTTCTTGTTGGTAGACATCATCTTCGATCAAACTATCATCATCATCATCATCATCTGCATCATTATCTACAGATGGCACATCATAAGCATCACGTGGATAAGTTTTTACCACAACAAGCCAATTGCTATCAACTAAATCTTCTACATAGAACACTTGTTAAGCTTGAGAAGCCAACACAAAAGGCTCATTGGTGTTCAAAGATCCATGGATATTTACGCTTATATATCCATAGTTGTCAACCCTATATCCTCGTCCCAATCGGCCAACATCCCACCAGTGACATTTGAAAAGAACTACTTTTTTTATTTCCCACATACAACAATTCAAAAATATCTTCCAACACTCCATAGTATTCTTTATCAGCAGATGTATCATCTCCTTTTACAAGCACTCCACTATTCTGACTTTTTTGCCCAATTGCACGATCTCTTGCATGAAATCTGAATCTATTGACAATGTAAGTTCCATATCTATGAACTATTTTGAACGGTCCAACAGCCAAGCTTAGAAGATCTTCACTTACTTTGCCTTTAGCTTTAAGCTTTGAAACCTATTTAAGATTAATAAATTAAGCCATTATTAGCATAAATAAAAGTAACTTAAAGTATTTACCTATATTATATGATACCTACACGTTCATAAAACCAATCTGAAAATTCCTTGTGATGTCTAGCCAGGACATTTCTTGAGCTCACCTCTTCCAATTCTTTTTTATGCTCCCTATGAATGACATAATTAATCAATAATAAAGATGATTGAAGTAGAAACAAAGTTCTTTGAAGATTTTCATAATAACAAGATTTTGTTCTTACTCAATATATGGCCAAACTTCCTCACAGTTTCGAAGAACATATGCTTGAGCTTGTGTAAACTCCTGAGCATTAAGCTCATAAGACTTAAAAGCTCCTTTTGCACAGCCATCTTTGGCAAAGATTGATAGTCCTTGGTATGAAGTAGCTCCATCATCATTTCGTGGGACTCGATGAAATTTTATTTCAACACTATTCAAATACCTAGAACAGAATGTAAGGCATTCATTTGCAAGATAACCTCTTGCAATTGACCCCTCTGGACGAGCTTTGTTTCGGACATAAGACTTTAATGTTCGTAAATATCTAGATTCAAAAGATATTAACTAAGTCAAAAATAATATAAAAAGAAATTATATTTAAGTTTCAAAAAGTTAAGGATTACCTTTCAACTGGATACATCCATCTATATTGGACCGGTCCACCAATTTTAGCCTCGCTTGCCAAGTGAATTGGTAAATGAATCATAATATCAAAGAAAACTGGTGGGAATATTGTTTCAAGTTTACACAGAGTCATAACAATGTCATCCTCCAACTGTTTTAGATCTTGAACTTTTAACGACTTTGAGCATAAGTTTCTAAAGAAGTTACTTAGCTCAATCAATGGCTCACAAACAAACTTAGGCAATAATCCCCGAATGGCAACTGGAAGTATTTGCTGCAAAAGGATATGATGGTCATGGCACTTTAAGCCAGAAATCTTCTTCTCATTTATATTCACACATCTTGATATGTTAGAAGAGAATCCATCAGGGACCCTTAGATTAGATAAGAAATTGCAAAAGGCTATCTTCTCTTGTGGGGATAATGTATAAGTTGCAACTGGCATCTTCAATTTACTATTTTCAATATAAGGATGAAGATTGTGCCTAATGTTCATATCTACAAGGTCAAAACGGCCCTTCAATGTATCTTTTGTCTTTCCTTTTATATCCAGCACAATTCCTAAAATGTTAGAAGAAATGTTTCTCGCAATATGCATCACATCAAGATTATTGCGTAATTTCAGATCCTTCCAATAAGGCAATTGAAAGAATATACTCTTCTTCCTCCAATTGTAAACATCGTTAAAATCATCACGCTTACGCTTTTGACCCTTCCCAAAAGTAACTTTTTTTAACTTACGCAGCTGATCCAACACATCATCACCAGTTAGTACCTTAGGTGCATCTCTATATTCACATTTTCCATCAAAAGATCTTTTATTATGTCACCATGAATGATTTTTGGGTAAGAACCGACGATGCCCCATGTAACAAATCTTACTTCGTATTGAAAGAGAGCAAGTGTCTTTGTGGCAACAAGCATAAGCTAGTTTTCCTTTAGTCATCCATCCAGATAAATTACCATATACGGAAAAATCATTAATAGTCCAAAAGACAGCAGCATGTAAGTTGAAATTTTATCGTGTATGAGCATCATATGTCTCTACTCCTATATCCCATAACTCCTTCAACTCTTTAATTAAAGGCTGTAGATACACATCAATGTCATTTTCGGGGCACTTAGGACCTAGAATAAGAAGTGTCATCATAAAATAAGGATCTTTCATACACTGCCATGGAGGTAAATTATATGGAATCAACACAAAGGATTTTCAAGCGAATGAGTCAGCTGGATGTCTTAATATGCCATTATTTATCCTTTTCTCCTCATGCCATCTCATGTCCTTTGCAGTGATTTTAGACATACACTACCTCTGGAGTCTTGATTTCAAAGGAAAATAATGTAAAATCTTGTGAGGGATATTGCGCGTTCTGCCTTGATATTTCCAGCGAGATAAGTTACATACAGGACATACGATTGCATTGGCATGCTCTCCCCAATATATAACACAATCATTCAAGCATGCATCTATTTTTATATGTTCAAGTCCCAAATCCTGAATAAGCTTCTTAGCTTCATAAAATGAGTTTGGAACTAAGGCACCATTTGGAAGAACTTCCTTAAAAACCTTCAGCAACTTATCCATTGATGTATCACTCCAATTATTTGAATATTTTAAATGGAGTAACTTCACAGCAAAGGATAATTTGGAGACCTTATCACATCCAGGATACAAATTTTTATCGGCATCTTTAAGCAACCTGTAAAAGGCTGCTGCTTTCGGATTTGGTTCTTGGGGTTCATATCCTTCATTCACATCATCTCTTTCAACATCAGTATTTATGAAAGCACATGCATCATGAACCATTCCAATTAAGTCATCATAATCTGTATTTTCTTCCTCATCTAAATTATCTCTACTATTAGCATTGCATTCCTCTAAATTTTCTTCAATTGTCTCACCATGATAAACCCAATGTTTATAACTTTTCACAATTCCATTTCGGATCAAGTGAGCCCTCACTTCATGTCGGCCCTTAAAGACTGTATTTCTACACTTAGTACAAGGACATCGTATTCTATCACTAACAGTTGGCTGACCAAAAGCAAAGTTAAGAAATGAATGGACTCCATTTATATATTCCATACTTGCTCTGTCATTAAGTTTCATCCAGTTCTTATCTGACATTATGTCCTGCACATTATAATAGACAATAAAATAATATCAACTATAATAAAATGAGTTGTTATGGTAAAACTACAATCAGCAGGTAGCATAAGAATTAGAAAGATAATTGAACATAGAAAATTGAGGTTTGTAAGATACTTATTTTAACAACAAATATATAATTTAAAGCTCTATATATAGTAGTTCATATTCATATCATCAATAGAACAGAGCTCCATAAATTGAATCAAAAAGTCTCAAAAAAAATTATTCTGGCCCCATATGAGAGTTCAGAAAGGTGGAAATTAGCCTACTGCAAGTCTCACACCATGGATTCAGTATCATATTCATATGGATAATATCCATAAGCCAATTCATGAAGAAAATGAAGAGGTATAAATCAAAAGTTTGAGTAGGCCAAAGAGTTCAAACCAAGGGGGAAACGGGATCTAGATAAAAATACACAACCATCCTTGCCATGCTCGATTTTAAACTAGCTAAACGAATTAGCACCCAGTCCTTTCTGTCACTAGCTTGATCTGTTATTTATATTTCTCTTTTCAGAATAAAGGTGTCATGAAGAAGTGTTGTGGGTGATGTATGATGGTGAGCGAAAGCTATAAGGGAGAAAGAAAGTCTACAAATAATTTCCTCCATTGGTTTTGCTTTGCTTGTAAGCTAAGGGAGCAAGAAAAGTTTACTTTAAAAAAAAACAAAAGGGAACAAGGAGAGTGTGCCAAATCATCATTTGCTTCACTTGTATACAATCATACCTGCAAACATATTATAAATACAGAGGACAACCAAATAAGATTTGTAATCAAGGTTTATGTAACCATTTTTTATGAGGTGTCCATGCTAATAAATCACTTCCCAAAGTAGGTTAGGGAAGGATTTGGGCCCAAATATCTGATAAAACAACCAAGAACCTTTACCAAATAGATAAGTTGGTCCCTTTAACTAAATGAAAAAGAAAAAAAAAAGGTACCTCCAATTTGTCCTCACTTTTAAGGACCAGGGGAGGGTTGGCTGTTGAAATTTGCATCACCCGAGTGGTGCCCCATCTTACTTCTAGAGCAATCACAAGGAGAGCAGTACCCATTCTCTCAGATTAATCAAGCAGAAAATTATTAATACAGTTGAACTATTCAATCAGTCTAAGCTTTTGTATGGTGACATTCCTCCATCCTATATATATTCTCCTGTATTTATTCAACCCATATCACACGTCTGGATCTTACATCTGAGACTCACTGCCTGATGAACAGATTGGTATCATATTCATATTATCATGAGAACACAACTCCATAAACTGATAGTTAGGAGCCAAAAAAAAAATGGAGCTTGGAAGTCTGACACCATGGATTTAGTATCATATTCGTATTATCATTTGAATAGAACTCCATAAATTGAAAATAAAGAAACCAAAGAAAAATCTTTTCAATCAAAAATCCCCAAACCCTACAAAATATCATGCTTCTACCCAGATTAGCTCTCCAAAACCTCAAGCTCACATCGCTGCAACTCACATAAAATCCCATATCATCGGAACCTCAAAACCCCTCTAATATCCTTAGATGCTCTCCTTCTCCATAGATCTCCAAAAATAGATAACGAAATGAAAAGAAAAAGATGCAAAAACCAAAGGAAAATGATCAATCTACGAGGGAAAAGGGCATACCTTTGATTTTTTCTATCCGTCCTCTGTTTCGTCTATTTTTTTGATGTTTTTCCTGGATTTTCCTCTGTTTTTTATGAGGCTTAATCAGGTGGGGAGGCATGGAGCAGCCAAATGGGGAAGACGAGAGGTTTTGGGCCTCTTTCCCATGAAACCAAGAACAACGCGCGAAGATTGGTTTCTCAGCGGCAGAAAATTTTTCATTAAATGAGCATTAAAAGCACTTAAAATGGGTTAAAAATGTGAAACAATCCCGTCACAGGGGTCGACTCATGGGTCGACTCATGCCTGGGGGTCGACTCATGGGTCGACCTCTGTGGAAAAACATCAGAAAATGAAAAGGGAAGCACGGTTCTGTAAAATTGGCCTAAAACCCGCAGAGGTCGACTCATGGATCGACTCATGCCTTGAGGGTCGACTCATAGGTCGACTCACAGGGTGTGCCAAGTTTGTGCCATCCAAAAATTCAGCATGCCAATCATCTCATATGCCATGAGTCGACTCATGGGTCGACTCATGTTTTTCAAACATGAATATCTTTCAAAATACAAGTCCAAAAATAATAAAATTTTCACCAATGGATCACAAATCTTTTGTTCTATCATTTGATGCTTTCAAATCAGCATTTGGTAAAATTACAATTTTGCTCCTGAAGAGCAATAAGTCTTTTTCAAGCGAAAATCAATAGTACCCCTTCAAATGCTTTGTAATCATCAAAATCAATCCAAGGAGCAACAAGAATGGGCATATCTATACAAAAAGACTTTTGGTATTAGAGCCGGGGTTTTGAGTTCTAACTTTTAATATAGTACGACGGCCTCCTCCAAATCCAATCCAATGTGCACCAGAATATTTTCTTCAATGGAGTTATCAGTTGGAAGGGTGCCAGTTGTGAGTTCTCTCACATCACTACTAATAGGTGTAGGGGTTTCTGGGATTGAGTACTTGTGAAGAAGTGGTAAACATGAAGGAGATGAAACGTTTCATTTCTTCTTCTTCTTCTTCTTCCTCTTCTTTTGTTTTTTTAGAGGGCAAAGAAAGGGCTTCTAATCAGGGGTTTGGTGCTTAATATTTTTTTATTTCAGTGATGAGTAAATATTGTCATTGAATTTTTTTCTGTGACAAGAAAATATTTTCTGTGACAAGTAATTATTGTCACCGATGCCTTTTAGTGACAGAATTTTAATTCTTATCATGAATAATATTTTATTTTTCTAACTAATATTTTAGTTTTTTGCACTTTTATTTAGTGACAAGTTCTAGTGATAAGAAAATTTTTTTTATCACCAATAATTAATAATCTATGACAAGGATATTTGTTTGTCACTAAAATAAATCAATTAATGCTAATTAGCGATGAGCATGATTTCTTTTCATAGAATATTTATTTTCAGTGGCAAAAATTTTCTTTGCCACAAAACACTTGCCACTATAGATAAGATTTCTTGTAGTGATGGTTCATGAAATTTTTTTTTCTCTTTCTTAGTTTTAGTATCAGAGCAATAAATGTGAAAGAAATATTTCTTTTCTTTTTTTTTGTTTTGATATCAAAGCAAGGATGAAACCATTAGAACAAGAATTAAAAGAGAAAGAATTGGAGTATTTTTTAAAATAAAAAATGGATGTATCGAGACATTTTGATATCAATGTAAAAATGAAATTATCAGAGTAATTTTTCAAAAGATATTAAAATGAAGGTAAAGATAGATGTAGCAGAGTAAAAAAAATAGGCGTATCAGAGCAAAATATCATATCAGAGTAAAAAAGTTAAAAGGTTCAGATGAGATAGACAAGACTACACTACTTTTATACCAAAGTTAGAAGGTTCAAATGAGATAGACAAGACTACACTACTTTTATACCATTCCATCCATTCTCTCCCTTTTTGACATCATCAAAAAATGGACTAGAGGGAGTAAGATTTTTTATGATTGCATATCAGGTATTAAAGCAACAGTGCAGTCATCCAAATATAACAATCATTCATTTATTCATTCATCCAAAAAGAACAGAAGTGAGCCATATAAAATGATAATAACCTCATTCATTCATTACAACAGAAAGAGAGGTTACAAGAGTCATAATATATATCTATAGCACAAGGTTCTCATCCATTCAACTACTAAAATAAAGTACAATAACAAAGTAACCTAAAAAATCTAGTACAAAAGAATTAGATCAATGAGAATGGGTATCGAGCTCAAGATCAAGATAGATAAAATATGATTAGCCTCATCCTCGACTTAAGGATCTGGTCTGAGAGGAAGATGTTGGAGGACGGAATGCAATGGATTGAACAAAGGCTGGCTCACTAGATACAGAGGGTCTGGACAGAAGCTGAGTCCTAATAGCATCAAGCTGGGATAAGGCCCTCCTCACAGAAACTCAGAGCCGATCTAGATCAGCAGATACGAAGTCTCTAGAGTCTCTGATATCTGCTAGGATCAACTCAAGTGAAGAACGATGCTGGCTGTAGTGTCTCTCTATCTCTCGAACTAAATCATCTAACTGAGTTGAAGAGGTGGTCGATGTGCTCGCTCCTGTCGATAGAGAATCCAGTATCAATCTGATCTTCCTCTCAACGTCAAAGATCCTGCCACTGAACCTGAGTAGGAAACTCTCTACACTCTCCAGTCTAATGCTCAGGTCAGATAAAAGCTATATCAGTGAGAAAATGTGGGGCATGACTAAAAGATCTGAGGAAGAGTCAGAAAAAAAACTCGATGAAGGCTGACGATACTGCTGCTGCTGCTGCACCTACTGGAGAATCTACTCTTGATACTGCTGAAACTGGTGGAGCTGCTGAAGAACCTGATCCTGAAACTACTGCTACTGAATAGATAGAATGCCTGCCACTCTCTCAGCCAATAGTCCTATATCATCCTCCCTCAAACTAAAAGATGGCATGGTATGGCTCGACAATGGGGGTACACTGACTGAGGGTCCTGCCTCAGGCTCCAATACAAGGGATCATCAGGGCTCTGCCTGGGCACAAGTGGTGAAGAGAGACCCTCCCCCACAGCACGCTCCTCCTCCTCCTCATCATCCTCCTCGGCTGTAGCTGCACGGCCCTTGGCCCAATGACCATCTACTCTGATAAATCCCATACGTCGAAGGGAGTGGCCGTTGTAGGTGTCAGTGTTTGACAATCTATAAACAATCTCTCCCTCAAAGCTCACTCCAGACTCTTTAGATATCATAGTAAGAGCTATACCATAGGGCAAGGGAGCCTTGGATCTGTTCAAGACCTCCCTTATTGCATCGATCATCAAGAATGGTAGATTTAGGGGAGACTCGGAGACCACATGGTGCATCAAGCAGATATCTCGATCAGACATCAAATCATATCTTCCTTCATTCCTCAGTCTCTAAGGATCTCATTGATTTTCTTCTCTGTGACAACCTCATTTTGTTGGTAAATTTGTCACAAAAGCCAATCGTCAACCTGTTGACGGTTGAGCAATCTTGTATTATAATTGATTTGTTAATAAATAAAATATATTTTTGATATTTTCATCACAAATTTTCATCTTCTAATGAACTTCATTGTTGTGATGAAGTCCTTAGGACTATTTATGTTCGATAAAAGAGAATTTATCGATTAGTCCTTAAAATTATTCACGACCAAATGATGGGCTGTTAATAAGAATGACAGCTTCTATCGAGCATAGATCACTGTAGGCCATATGGGTTGGTTGTCCTCTTAACCAAGGAGTGTGGAGACACTGGTATAACATACAAGTGAGATGTAAGGGTACATCATCATTGAACGTGACCAACTCCAAAGCATTTTGCTGTCGAGAATATCTCTGATGGGATATAGGTATAAGTGTCCTTAGATCTGAGATCGCCTCAGTGACTTGCAAGCAACTCACTGTGCTTTGGTACTGGACTAACTAAATTTTTAATTCAGTGACGAAAGGCTTTTGGTACAGTCAAGTACTTGCGAAGTCAAAGTGTGATCAAGATGGGATTGACCACTCCAAGAGTTGGAGAAGAATGAGTCGCTGTATTTCAAGTTAGCAAAATCTTGGTCAGGATAATCCATTAGATGAATTTAATATTTTGAAATACAATGTGGACAACCTAATCCAAGTTGACAGTTGAACTCTGAGATATCCTTGAGCATTTTGGTCAAGGGGATGAATTATATGAAAACTATATCCGCATGGGTTCTAAGGATGTTGTTCTACACATTCGACCTATCCGACTGTCGGGTACCATTGCTAGATGGTCACTTCGATTGGTATAAAAATTTATTTATGTGCTACCAACTTAGATTTGGACATATGAGGTCACACACATTAGAGTTCACGATCCGATCGGATGGTTGATCCATGATTAAGAATCGTTTTAGGGTTAAACGATCAATACGATTGACATTTAACCTAGTGCAAGTGTTGCAGGAGGATCGATTAGCAATTCGATTGCTAATTGACTTAATTGATTAAGCCAATGGGTTGAGATTAAATCTAATTAAATATAATTTAATTATATTTGGTTTGAATTTGATTGGATCAAGTCCAATTGATTTATTGGATAAGCCAAGTGCAAGAAAAAACTAGTCCAAGTTCAATTAGGACTTGGGTCAATCTAATTTCTAATTTGATTTAAAAATTAAATCAGATTTAAATCTAATTTAATCTAATTAAATTAAATTTTTAATTAGATTAAGATCTATTTTAATTGAGTTGATTTAGTTTTGGTTTGATTTGATTTGAGAAACTAAATTGGAACAAGTCATAGATTGAATCCTAGTAAGACTAGGATTTCACCTTGTGCCACCTTAGCCCCCCATGCCCACTCTCTCTATTTTGTATGAAAAAACCCTCTCTCCCAAGTCTTCACGCACACCAAGAGTTGGGTGCCCCTTGTCTTGCCTTGTTTGGATAATCCTTGATTAGACATTTGACCTAGACAAGGACTCTTCATATCTCTCTATTTAAAATGAATTTCTTCATGAAATTTTTATGAAACACAGAGCATTGAGAGACCTTTGGGGTATTCAAAAATTAAAGAGAAAGAGTCTTAGGGCATGGAGATCTAATAGACACAAAACTAGGTGTCTGGGTTAGAGCAAAGAGAAGAAGAAGAGGGTCTTCTTCTAGAGTTGCTGGGTTCATCTCTTCCCTTCCTCCATCCATAAGTTTTATGAGAGTGTCTCATCTAAAACTCCTTCTCCTACTTCTCATCTTTGGAAGAGTCCAAATCAAGAAGAAGGAGGCATCTGATCGACCATCGAAGAAGGATCAGTGCAGTACTAGCATACTGTGCTGATTTCTTGGACCAGGACTTCTGATCGTGATTCGTGGGCTCGTGTGGATGACTCCTAGAGGCCAGACATGTGTGCAGCTTGCAACATCATCCTCAAGTTTGGATCAGCAAAGTTAGAACATCTAACTTACAAGGTAATAGATTTGATCTATTATATTTTACATACATTAGATGTAGTATAGAAACATGTTGATATGATCAACATGTAGTTCTTGCTCTTCATATTTTAATTTTTGATTTAATACCATATAATAATCATGTAATAAGATTTTAGATCTAATAATTTCTAGTTTTATGAGATAAATTTTGATTTATTTTAATCTTCCACTGCCTGATCTTGAAAAAGTTTCAAGATCTAACCCTGAAACCCTAGATCTGGTTCGT
Organism: Elaeis guineensis; assembly: GCF_000442705.2. Classification (NCBI taxonomy): domain Eukaryota; kingdom Viridiplantae; phylum Streptophyta; class Magnoliopsida; order Arecales; family Arecaceae; genus Elaeis; species Elaeis guineensis. The sequence goes on along the minus strand of NC_025995.2, from coordinate 27,499,010 downwards.
TCAATTGGTATCAGAGCCTAGGTTATTTATTACATAATTATTTATACATGCTTAGATTATTTATTAGATTAGATCTAATTTATAATCTAATTGTTAAATTAAAATTAAAATTTTTAGATCAATCACGAACTGTAGGTTGTCCTGCTGTAAGGTTTATCCCTTACAGTGCAAAGGTTGTCCTAGTTCGTGTAGATCTATCTTTAATCATAAATTTATTAGATATGATCTAGATTAAATTTATGATTTATTAAATTTAAAAAATATTTAAATCTAAAATAAAATCTCTTTGTTAATAATTTTTGCGTAAAGTACTATCATATATTTATCTGAAAAATTTGCACAGTTTAAATTGAAATTATTTCAATTACATGAACCTGTTTAGATTAGATCTAAAGTAGTTTCATGCTTATTTCACTTACATTTTGATTATGAATCAAACATGCAACTTGGTTGGTAGAATCATGTTATAAAAATATTTTACAAATATGAAAATTATTTTCGAAAAGCCGAACCCCAACCCTCAGCCCAAAACTTAATTGAGAATTAAGAAGTTATTTGATTAGGTTCTAGGATTATGAATTGAAGAACCTAAGACACAAATCATAACACATTGGGTTAATGGGTTAGTGGAAATTAGGTCCATTAATTAGGTTAGATCTAAGGTTAGATTAAAGATGGACTTAATTAGAGAATTGACTAAATCTAATCAATTGTTGTCCTAGATTAGGTCAAGATTCTCTAGATCAATTACAATAGTTGTAGTTGGTCAAGTCCATATCTTTAACGAGAACCAAATGGACTTGATTCTTGGCTAAGCGGTCTAGCACGAATTATTAAGTTGATCTAATCAAAATTAATTAAACTAGTTGGTATCTAAGATAAACCAGACGGTGGTTTTTAAATGGCAGCCTGCTTATCTGGCCATTTTTGATGGTGCTAAGGTAAGCTTTGGCAGACCCTCCCACCGATCGAACTTACCTGGTCTCTTAGTGAAATTATGTTTTGATCGGATCACTTGAGTATTCGAGCTGACCCATGTCAGCTAGGTAAATCAGTGTGACTGATTTGGGTGCTCCTAGACCAGCCCTTTTAATGGTCTCCCTTAAGCTGACTTGGTGAAGCCAGTGGAGGATCATGATAAGCTGGTTCATTTGACCTCCTCCTTTAAATCAATTAAATCCTCTAAAATTATTAGGTCCTTAAAATAAAATAGTTATGGTGATAACTAGATCATAGCCTGTCATTAAGTAGATGATAATGGGTTCATCAATTGGATAATCATTGGAGGCCCAAAGGCCTGGTGCTTATCGACTGATGGAATTATCATTCATAATATGATTTCTTGACTGTATCTTTCTAAATGGTGGTTAGGTTAGCCAACCAAAGTTGGGCCTAATCATTCATTGGCTAGATGGGCCAAGTATGGTCATGTTAATGGTTGGACCTAACTAGACCTTTTCAGTAGAGGCCAAAGCCTACTGATTAGGGACTAGAACAAAATTTAAATTACTAAAATTATTTAGAGAAACAATTGATTATGAACCTACCTTTAGATGTACATGGGTTGGCCAACCAAAGTTGGGCTTGTGTGCAGTCTAAGTGATTCTAGTACCCACTAAGAATTAGGGTAATTTCTCAAATTAGAAGTAGAGGCTATCAATTCGAATAAAATAGTGGAAGAAACCTTTTGATTAAAGTCCAAATCTTTAGGTTTAATGAATCAATTACTAATTAGATTATGATTTTTCTTTATACAGATATGGCACTTCCCTATCACTCCGATCATTGTTGGACAATGATAAGTTGTAGGACCCAACTTTGGTAGCTGGTACCGAAAGTTGAAGATAGTCTGGAGCATGAACGGATCTATATGTGATAACGGATCCTGCACCAGAGGAGCCAGTTGCCAATGCACGTGGAACAGTTAGAGACACTTATCAGAAGTGGCTCAGTGATCGACCACAGTGCGCTGCATCATGCTGGCTGCCATGAGTGACAAGTTCAGTTGCAGATTTGAGATGACTCAGCCAAAGGACATACTTCAAGTGTTGGAGGATGCTTTGGCACATCCGATGATGTGGAGAGGCACAAGACTAGTTGTGCCATCTTCAACGCCAAAATACAGGATGGTACCTCTGTCACTGATCATGTATTGTACATGATCGAGCTGATGGAGTATTTGAGCAAGCTTGGCTTTCCTTGCATGAGCAGCTTGGGAAAGATGCAAACTCGCTGTCCAAGTCTTATCTCCATTCCTCATCATTATAGAATGAAAAGCCTAAAGTAAACTACCATGGGTTATTGGGGCTGCTTCAGAACTTTGAGAAGGATCACAACTCCATAAGGAGTCGATGAACTTAGTGGAAGGTTCGTCTTCTGGTTCTCGATCCTTTAAGAAAGCGAAGAAGAACAAGAAGAAGAAAGTGAAGAAGGTGCAAGTTCAGGCTGAGACATCAGTGCAGGGCCAGACTAGAAAGATCAAGCCGATAAGAGTCAAACTGAATGCTTCTTTTGCAAGAAGCGGGGCACTGGAAGAGGAACTGTCCTCAGTACATTGCCTCCCTAGACCAGAATAGGCAGAGAAAGAAGCAAGCTATTGCTGGGCAAGGTATTTATATGATAACTCCTTGCATTTCTCTATTTGTGATATAACTGATTGGGTATTGGATACCGGTAGCCCTTACCATATTTGCAATTCGTTGCAGGGGTTGCAGGTCAGTAGGAGATTCGAGCAAGTCGAGAGGTTCCTGAATGTTGGAGATGGAAGATCAGTTCAGTTCTAGCATTAGGAATCTTGAAACTTGTATTTGAGTCCCATATCGTTGTTCTTAATGATTGTCATTTCTGTCCCAGTTTTTTTTAAATATTATTTCTGTAGACCTTCTGACCAAAAATGATTATGAAATTTAATAAAAAAATAAGTTTGTAATATCATTATGAATGGTGTTATATTTTTTGTGGATATTTGAACAATGGTGTATATATTTATCACAATCTGTTAACGTAGTCTATTCTACAGGCAAGCACCCTAGATTAAATAGTGTATCAGATATCTACTTATGGCACCGTAGGCTAGGTCATAGAAACAAGAAAGGATAAATAGTTAACTCAAGAGGAAATCCTCGAAGTCAGTGATTGTGAATCACTTCTAACCTGTGAGTCTGTCTTCTTGATAAAATGATCAAGTCACTTTTACTGAAAAAGGTAAGAGAGCTATTGAGCTCTTGGCCTAGTACATACTATGTATGCGGGCCATGAGCATAAGTGCTAGAGGTGGATATTTCTACTTCATCACTTTCACGGATGATCTATCCAGATATGAATATGTCTATCTGATAAACATAAGTCAGATTCATTTGAAATGTTCAAACGATTCCGAAGTGAAGTAGAAAAACAAACTGAGAAGAGTATTAAAACTCTTCGATCTGATCGAGGAGGAGAATACCTTTCTGGTGAGTTTCTCACATATCTAGGAGAGAATAAATTCTCTCCCAATGGACTCTCCAGGACACCACAGCATAATGGTGTGTCTGAAAGGAGAAATCAGACTCTGTTAGACATGATCCGATCTATGATGGGTTTTGCCAGCTTGCCGATATCTTCTGGAGATATGCACTCGAATCGGCCTATTATCTGTTAAATAGGATTCCAAGTAAGTCTGTAATTAAGACTCCATATGAGATATGGACAGGGCGTAAGCCAGCACTTTCATATCTTAGGGTCTGGGGGTGCTCGGGCTATGTCAAACGGTTAGTTATAGATAAACTTGGACCTAGGTCTGACAAATGCACATTCATAGGGTACCCCAAAGAGACCAAAGGATATTTTTTCTACATGCTGATGAACAAATAATGTTCGTCAGCCTTAAGGCAACCTTTTTAGAAAAAGAGTTCTTTGGTGAAGGAACCGTTGCCTCTAAGTTGAACTTGATGAAGTTTAACAGATAGAAGGACCGACACAATAGCTGAACCTGAGTCAGATTTGATTAGATCAGATTCGAGCCCAATGTACCTACACCATTAAGGCAATCCGATAGAGTACCACGTCAGCGGACAGATACTATGTTTCTTGGTCGAGATGATGATCCCATCGAACTCGATGAGAACGATGAGGATCCGATCATCTATATGGATACAATGCAGAGACCTGATTTCAAAAATGGCTTGAAGCCATGAAATCCAAATGGAGTCCATGAAGGTCAATGATGTATGGATATTGGTTGACCTACCTGAAGGGGTTAAACCCATTGGTGTAAATAGATCTTCAAAAGGAAGAGGAGTGTAGACGAAAAGGTGGAGACCTATAAAGTCTGTCTGATTGCCAAGGGGTATCGTCAACATTATGGTATTGACTATAACGAGACGTTCTCCCTTGTGGCAATGCTCAAATCCATTCAGATAATGCTTGCAATAGCTATCCATCTGGATTATGAAATCTGACAGATGGATGTAAAGACAGCTTTTCTGAATGGAGAGTTAATCGAAGAGGTGTATATGATACAACCTGAGAGATTTACATCCACAGATGAGTTCAAAGTATGCAAACTTAGAGATTCATTTATGGATTGAAGCAAGCTTCTCGGAGTTGGAACATACATTTTGATAAGGTGATCAAAACGTATGGCTTCATTAAGAACGGAGAAGAGTCCTGCATCTATAAATGGGCAAATGGTCTAGTTGTGGTATTTTTTATCTTGTACATGGATGACATTCTCTTAATCGGAATGACATTCCTACACTATAGGGAATAAAAGTTTGGTTGTCATCGCAGTTCTCCATGAAGGATTTGGGTAAAGCATCCTATATCCTAGGGATGAAGATCTATAGGGATAGATCTAAAAGGATGCTTGGGTTATCCTAGTCCACATACATAGACACTATGCTGAAGAGGTTCAGCATGGAGAATTTCAAGAAGGGCTATCTACCGATAGGCCATGAAATTTCTCTCTCTAAGAAGGATTGTCCGACAACTCCTGAAGAGAGAGAGCGTATGAGTAGAGTCTCATATGCCTCGACCGTGGGATCTATCATGTACGCCATGACATGTACAAGGTTAGATGTGGTATACTCATTAGGAATAGTGAGTAGATACCAATCTGATCCTGGAGAAAATTACTAGAAAGTGATTAAAGCTATCCTTAAATATTTGAGAAATACTAAGGATCAATGGTTAGTTTATGGTGAGTCAGATCTAAAACTTGTGGGGTTCACCTTCTCCAGCTTTCAATCTGACCATGATGATAGCAGAAGCATATCAAGTTATATCTTTACTTTGAATGGTGGAGCCATATGCTAGAAGAGTTCTAAATAGCATACTGTGGCAGACTCTGTTTGTGAGGTAGAGTACATCGTAGCATCGGATGCAGCGAAGAAAGCTGTGTGGCTGAGAAAATTCATCACCGAGTTCAGAGTAGTACCCTCCCTCGATGGTCCGATCCTGCTTTACTGTGATAGCACTGGTACCATAGCTCAGGTGAAGGAACCCAAAGCATACCAATGGACGAAGCACATTTTGTGCCGCTTGCACTTGGTCTAGGAGATTGTGGATCGAGGTGACATCGATCTTCAGAAGATCGATGAAAAGAAGAACCTGACCGACCCCTTCACTAAAGTCCTGGCGATAAAGGAGTTCGACAACCACAAGTCAAAGATGGGTATTAGATACTATGCCAAGTGGCTTTAGGACAAGTGGGAGTTGTTGGAAAATATGTCCCAAAAATTAATCGTCAACCTGTTGACGGTTGAGCAACCTTGTATTATAATTGATGTGTTAATAAATAAAATATATTTTTAATATTTTCATCATAAGTTTTCATCTTCTAATGAACTCCATTGTTGTGATGAAGTCCTTAGGACTATATAAGTTTTATAAAGAGAAGATTTATCGATTAGTCCTTAAAACTGTTCACGACCAAATGATGGACTGTTAATAAGGATGACAGCTTCTATCGAGCATAAGTCGCTGTAGGCCATGTGGGTTGGTTGTCCTCTTAACCAAAGAGTGTGGAGATACTGGTATGGCATATAGGTGAGATATAAGGGTACATCATCATTAAACGTGACCAACTCCAGAGCATTTTGCTATCGAGAATGTCTCTGATGGGATATAGGTATAAGTGTTCCTTAGACCTGAGATCACCTCAGTGACTTGCAAGCAACTCACTGTGCTTTGATACTGGACTAACTGAATTTTTAATTTAGTGACGGAAAGCTTCTGGGCACAGTCAAGTACTTGCGAAGTCAGAGTGTGATCAAGATGGAATTGACCACTCCAAGAGCTGGAGAAGAATGAGTCACTGTATTTCAATTTAGTAAAATTTGGTCAGGGTAATCCATCAGATGGATTTGATATTTTGAAATACAATGTGGACAATCTGATCAGAGTTGACAGTAGAACTCTGAGGTATCCTATGAGCATTTTGGTCAAGGGGATGAATTATATGAAAACTATATCCGCATGGGTTCTAAGGATGTTGTTCTACACATTCGACCTATCTGGCCGTCGAATACCATTGCTAGATGGTCATTTTGATTGGTATAAAAATTTATTCCTGTGCTATCGGCTTAGGTTTGGATCTATGAGGTCACACACATTAGAGTTTACGATCCGATTGGATGGTTGATCAATGATTAAGAATCGTTCTAGGGTTAAACGATCAATATGATTGACATTTAACCTAGTGCAAGTATTGTAGGAGGATCGATTAGCAATTTGATTGTTAATTGGCTTAATTTGATTAAGCCAATGGGCTGAGATTAAGTCTAATTGAATATAATTTGATTAGATTTGGTTTGGGTTTGATTGGATCAAGTCCAATTGATTTATTGGATAAGCCAAGTGTAAGAAAAAACTAGTCCTAGTTCAATTAGGACTTGGGTCAACCTAATTTTTAATTCGATTAAAAAATTAAATTAGATTTAAATCTAATTTAATCTTATTAAATTAAGTTCTTAATTAGGTTAAGACCTATTTTAATTGGGTTGATTTGGTTTTGGTTTGACTTGGTTTGAGAAACCAAATTTGAACAAGTCATAGATTGAATCCTAGAAAGACTAGGATTCCACCTTGCACCACCTTAGCCCCCCATGCCCACTCTCTCTTATTTTGTATGACAAAACCCTCTCTCCCAGGTCTTCATGCATGTCCAAGAGTTGGGCGCCCCTTGTCTTGCCTTGTTTGGATAATCCTTGACTAGGTATTTGACCTAGACAAGGACTCTTCATATATCTCTATTTGAAATGAATTTCTTCATAAAATTTTCGTAGAACATAGAGCATTGAGAGACCTTTGGGGCATCCAGAAATCAAGGAGAAAGAGTCTTGGGGTGTGGAGATCTAATAGACACAAACTAGGTGTCTGGGTTAGAGCAAAGAGAAGAAGAAGAGGATCTTCTTCTAGAGTTGCTGGGTTCATCTCTTTCCTTCCTCCATCTGTAAGTTTTCTGAGAGTGTCTCATCTAAAACTTTTTCTCCTACTTCTCATCTTTGGAAGAGTCTAAATCAAGAAGAAGGAGGTATCTGATCGACCATCGAAGAAGGATCAGTGCAGTACTAGCATACTGTGCTGATTTCCTAGACTAGGACTTCTGATCGTGATTCGTGGGCTCGTGTGGATGACTCCTAGAGGCCAGATGCATATGCGGCTCACAACATTATCCTCAAGCTCGGATTAGCAAAGTTAAAATGTCTAACTTGCAAGGTAATAGATTTGATTTATTATATTTTACATATATTAGATGTAGTATAGAAACATGTTGATATGATCAACATGTAGTTCTTGAAGGAAAAATCGGCTCATTCTTTGTAGGATCTTCCAGATCTAATGAGATCTGGGTGAAATATTTTTTTAAAAAAATTATCCTACTTTATTTCAAATTTAAGGTCTATTAGATCTAATTCTTATTATCTAATATTTAATATAAAATTAAATCTAAAACTTGAGGATTAGAGGAATACCTCTAGGGTAACTAGATTACCCTGTAGATGATCGCAGCAATGCTCGAGGTTCTAAAATAGCCACGCAGTCACCTAGCCTCTACCGATATCCACTTGAGCAGGATCTAGATCATCTTCTCCTCATAAATCTTTGCTCTAAAAATCAGATCTAGATCTGATCTGTAAGATCTTCAAAAGATCTTCTGAAGCTGGAGCAGCAGCTTCTCGACAAATCCTTGCAGCCTTCTGATCAGGGAGCCACCACACCTTGGACAAGTACCAGATGGACACCCAACCTCTTGGACATGAAGAGGGGAGGGAGAGGAGCAGAGGGGGCATGGAAAAGTGGAGGGGTTTCACATTTTTTCTGGGTATTGAGCAGATTTTTTTAAACCCTAGGCGCAGACAAGGTTTAAATAGACCCTGCTGCGCCATGCAATGCCATATCATTTGATCAATCAGAAAATTTTAATTAATTTTGAAAAAAATTTAATTGATGGAGTGATGTCATCTAATCATATCAGATAAGAACTCCACCAAACCCTCCTACTGTTGGCACCAACACTGGATAAACACAGTGAGATTGGCGCCCAACAGTTTGAGTCGATCAAGGCATAGAGTCCTCATCTCATGGGACTCTATCCTTATCCACTTGGGGCGCACGCCATATCAGATTATGGTGCCCACTTTGAGGGTAAAATTAGCAGGTGGACACTCCATAAAAACTCTCCAATGACCTCTTGCCAAGTGGCCTTCAGTCCAAGGTCCATGGGTCAACGTTTGACCAATGTCCTAAAATGGAAATGGCAGGTGATAGGAATTAGCAGGTGTTATTTTAAATTCATCTCATGAATTAAGACAAGACCTTTCTGAGCTGGACTGGCTCCAGTCAGACTATGAAAAACTTTCTAAAGGTTCTTTGGGTGAGTCAAATCACATTTGACTCAGTCAAGATAGAAAAGATTACACGAGGAGAAAGTTAGGTTCAATCGTATGCTAGCATGATTTTCTTGAACCTAATTGGATCTAATCCAAATCAATCGAACTGAGCTAGCTCAATTGATGATATCTAGATCCTAACTCTTATTTGTGTGACCCAGTTAGGTTCATTTCTGTATGGCAATGAGATATGTCATGATCTCTTCATCGACATCATCGAAACTCCTTTCGATGGACCAGAACTCTTCTGATTCAGATAATTTAGAATGATCGATCATCAATATCATTCTAATTGCTTCCAAAATCCATCAGTGACACCTAGCAGTATATGGTGGCAACCCATCAAAAATGAAGACGAACCTCTCGATGTAGTTACTTGTGTGATTGAGTTCCTCTATCATGAGTCCCGACTGAATTAGGGTTAAGGTGAACTCGTCAAACCCAACATCAGTCATATGAATCAATCGATCGATCCAAGTCCGATGTGAAATCTTAATGGAAAACTCTTTTCCATTATTTCACTCTGCCATGGCCATGGGCTCAAGGACTCGATCTTTCGATCATCATAGGACTACTCCTCTCATCTATTGATGTTGATAGATCCCTTCTTGGTGCGATCTGGTTCCTACAATGAAAATACTATAGCCAACATACACCTCAAGATTCCAAATGGCTAGGAGACCGAGTTATGGTATAGTCAAACTATAATACACTCAAGATGAACTGTCGATGTGCCTCAGGTCAAAGAACGAGACACACAACTACAGCATCGAGCTAGTCATGATGAGAAGGTAGACTTCTTATGACCGCTCGAGGTGGTCACGCTCAGTACTCTCATTCTCAACGAATATCTGTACTCTCATTCGGTGTCTCCATATCATAGACTTAAGACACATCTACCCTAAGAAAGTGATCGTACACCAACCATCCGGATCGATCACCATCCTTGTGATGATTCTATGGTCAGGAGCTGTTTATGAATTAGTTATGTAAATTTATGCCTTAAATTTTTAACTCTTAAAAATATGAATTAATATTCTTACTAACTCAAAAGATGTATCACAGACATAATGTACACAATGTGATAGTAGAATAACCCTTTTATTCATTTATAGTCAAAATTATAAATTTGTCCTTAGATTTGTACAGGAATGTGTCAGCTAATCTGGCATCTAGGGCACACATCTAACAAACTCCCACTTGACCTAATGTCAATTGGCTACATATCTAAGTGCCATCTTCTCAAGGTGGGCTTCGATCTTCTGCTGGCCTAATGGCTTTGTCAGTGGGTCTGCCACATTGTCTGTAGAGTCGACTCTCTTAACCTCGACATAACCCTTTTCGAGGTAATCACAGATCAGATGGAATCCTCACTCGATATGCTTGGACTTCTAGTGAGACCTTGGCTCCTTAGCTAGGACTATGGTGCCATTATTGTCACAGTAAAGAGGGATGGCATCCGATGACATCACTCCAAGCTCTGCGGTAAACTTTTTGTATTAGAATGCCTCCTTCGTAGCTTTCGATGCAGCAATATATTTTGGCTCCATAGTGGAATCAGCAATTACCATCTTGATGCATAGTTGTTGATAGCACCAAAAATAACTCTACTCACTACGTAGGTAGGATGAGTCGAGATCGTATCCTCAGGGACCTTGGGCTAAGTTGAGATTGCAAAATAAAAGAAAGAAGCATTATTTTGATTTAATAAATAAATAAATTATCTTAAAATTGATGTAATTAGAAAATAAAGAGCTCGAGAGTTTTGAATTAATTTTGCACTAGTAGAGTTGTATCTCTTTTTTTTAATTAAATAGATGCGATTAATCTTAGAAAAAATATCTATCTTTCCTCGGCACATCCCATACCCATAGATCATGGTGCGTCTCCAGAAAGTACTAGATAAATAACTCTTCTTTCTTCGGCACGCCCCGTACCCGTAGATCATGGCACGTCTTCGGAAAGTAAAAGTTGTTCCTCATATTAATCTAACAGGAAAGTATAAATAAAAGCATATGAAAGAGAGTAAATAAAGAACTCATGATGATTTAAATAAAAAGCATAATCTTTATTGCATATAAAGAAATACAAGAAAGTTTAGAACAATAAACCCACTCTGTGTCATTACAAAATTTCTTCTCCACTCCCGAGACTGCTAGCCTAGCTGCTCATGGAGTAGTCCCTTTCTCTTCCTCTATGCAAGGCTCTAGAAGAATTTCTGGGCTCCCCCTCCAATGGGAGTACAAAAGCCTTTTTATAGGTGTTAGGAGGGAGGAGTTTTACATGGTTTTCTGATGTGGGACTAAAGAAAATACTAAGGACTAAAAGATGGATGGATGAGATGGAAAGATCACAAGCAGATAAAGAAAATACAAATTCTTCCTCTTGAAGTATTTCCAAATATATATTTTTTTTCTTTAATTTTCAGATCCATCTGTTCGTCTGTCCCCACGAACCCGCACTGCCTCGCGCCGCTGCCTCGCCCGTGCCTCCGCGCTCGCCCGCGCTGTCGCTCACCCACGTGCCCGCTCGCCCGCGCGCCTGCTCGCCCGCGCGAACCCACCTTGCCGATTACAAAAAGAAACTTTTGTTTCATTAAAATGACTTCTATATCCTCTTTGGGTTCCTTGCATAGTACCTTCATTTTTTATAATATCATATGCATCCTTCTTTTATTTAAATTTTATTTTAAGTTCAATTTTCTTCAAACTTGAGTCTTTTTGATCTACGAATCAGACTCTTTGTATCGACGATCACCTTTCCTGTAAAATATAAAAAAAAGTATCAAATTCTTAATAAATAAAATAAATTAACTATAATTTTTTGCTTTAAATGACTTAAATTAAGTGTTTATCACATTTCTCAACTTGAATTTTGTTCGTCCTCGAGTAAAATAGATATATCAGCATTGTGTACCGACTCGATCTTGAAGAAAAAGTTAGGTTAGGCATCCTAAAAGGTAGATGATATCTAGTCAGACCATTAAAGAGATACTTCATTGGATTTTCAATTTGACCCAATTAGTGGTTGAGTATTAACTAAAGAAATTTTAAGAGCTTTTTTTTCACCAACTCCCCACTTTACTCTTTAAATTCTCTAACTTAATGTGAGAGAGGTTTATTATCTTCTTGCAATTTAGTCTCTTTATTATCCACTATTTTTTTAACATTGCCCATCTTTTTACGCGAACCACAACACTTACTTAGGCGAAGGAGCCCGGTTACTCAGTAGGAAACCAATATTTTTTTTTTTAAAATAAATTTTAAAGAAAATTTTTGCATATCTCGACCTTTCCACCCAATCTCTCATGAAGCAGATTTTTTATTGAGATCAGTAAGAAGAGGGTTGTAGAATCACTCCTAAAATTTGGTCTAGTCTAAACCCTACCATTCATTGGGTTTTCTTAATAATTTATTCCTCAGTATCTTTAAAATTATCTTGACCGTTAATCATTCATTGATTAGGATGCCTAATTGACTCTTAATCAAAATAAAATTTGGATACACAAAACTAATTATTTCTGACCATACTCGAGGATTTGATTAATTTTCTTCTCCCCCAACTTAATCTACATTGTCCTCAATAGAGTAGGAAAGCAAAGAAAATAAAAGGAGAGAGTGCACCTGGGATAATTTTGCTTCGAAAGTTGAAGATATCTTCATTGATTAATAGGTTCTTGTTCTAAATTCCTGCAGCTGTAGTAAAGTAAAAAAAATATGAAATCGTTGGGTTGTCTCCCAACAAGTGCTAAGTTTTACGTCTTCAGCCAGACGTCAAGTTTATTGACAGACTCTTCCATACAGAGCAGTCCTTTATTCTTAAAAAAAATGAAGATCAGTTAAAACAAAATAAAAGAAATTTGGGTTGCCTCCCAAAAAGTGCTAAGTTTAACGTCTTCAGCTAGACGCTAAAAGAGTGTCTATCCTATTCCTGCTCGAATCTTAACATGAGTGTCGATCCCTTTTTTAGAAATAATATGTCCTAATATAATTCCTTTCTGCATCATGAAATGGCTCTTTTCCCAACTTAGGATCAGATTTGTCTCCATACACCGTTTAAGAACTTTGGAAAGATTATGGAGACAATCCTCAAAGGTGGTTCCAAACACAGAAAAATCATCCATAAAAACTTCAAGATATTTGTCCACCATATCTGAAAAAATGACCAGTATGCACCGTTGAAATGTAGCGGATGCATTGCAGAGCCCGAATGGCATACGCAGAAAAGCGAAGGTGCCATAGGGGCAGGTGAAGGTAGTCTTTTCTTGGTCATCCAAAAATATAGGTACTTGATTGTACCCTGAATAACCATCAAGAAAATAGAAGAAACTTTGTCCTGCTAACCATTCTAAGATTTGGTCGATGAAGGGCAATAGAAAATGGTCCTTCCTAGTAACGATATTTAGTTTTCTATAATCTATGCATACTCACCATCCAGATGATATGCGAGTGGGAAGTAGTTCACCTTCTTCGTTCTCAACCATAGTAATACCTGATTTCTTAGGTACTACTTGAGTGGGACTGATCCATTTACTATCAGATATGGGGTAGATGATTCCAGATCTAACCACTTTACCACCTCTTTCTTTACTACTTCACGCATGTTTGGGTTCAATCTCCTCTGCATATCTTGATGGGGTTTGGCATTTGTCTCAAAATGAATATGGTGCATGCAAATGGAGGGGTCAATTCCTTTTAAATCGGCAATGGACCATCCGATAGCCTTTTTGTGTTTCTTCAGAATACCAACCAATTGTGTTTCCTGATTAGGGGTCAAGTCTGATGCAATGATTGCCGGGAGGGTAACATTGGGTCCTAGAAATACATACTTGAGCGTAGCAGGAAGGGATTTCAATTCTAACGTAGGTGGTGATTCTAAAGATGGGACTATTGGTGTACTGGCTAATGTGCCCTCAAACTCATACACTCCAAAGTAAGCCAAGCAAGTATCTAAGGGGTCTGGTGCTAGAATTGTGGGTGTTGCATCTTCTATAATGTTTTCTAGTGTATCTACTTCGAAGCAACTATCCATTGATGGTCTTTGGAAAGCACCAAACACATTCAGTCTCAGTTTCTTATTCCCAAACAATACATCCATGACTCCTGTCCTACAATTAATGCATGCATTTGCCGTAGCTAGGAAGGGTCGTCCTAAGATAATGGGAATTTATCTTGGGTTGCCACTTAGTTCCATGTCGAGAATCAAAAAATCAACTGAAAAGTAAAACTCATATACCTTAACCAAGACATCCTCAAGCATTCCACGTGGTTCCTTAATTGATCTGTCAGCTAATTGCAGTGTGACTGATGTAGATTTCAGTTCTCCGAATCCAAAAAGTTTATACACTGAACTAGGTAAAAGATTCACACTTGCCCCTAAGTCCAGAAGAGCTTTTTCAATGTGATAATTTCTTATAACACAGGAAATGATGGGGTCTCCTGGGTCTTTAAGCTTTGGAGGAGTGGCATGCTGGAAGACAGAACTAGCCTGTTCAGTGAGGTGTACTTTCTTTGAGATTTATGATCTAGATTTATATTTTTGGGTGCACAAATCTTTCAAAAATTTTACATAAGCAGGGACCTGTTTGATTGCGTCTAGAAGGAGAAGATTAATTTGGACTTGCTTAAATAATTCCAACATCTCGTCAAGTCTTCCTCCCTTCTTATCTGCAGGAATAGGGGCTTTCAGGGCATCCAAAAATGGGGCTTTAGGCAAGTAATATGATTCCGGTACAGTTGGTTCATTCTCTATTTTAAGGTCCTCCTTGTTCTTGGGTGATTTGGCTTCGGTTAGAGGTTTAGGATCGGTCTCATTGGTTTTATTAGTGTGTTCAATGACCTTCTCACTTCTCAGAGTCATGATTAATTTGGCATGTTCAGAAAAAGCTTCTGGGGTATTAGAGCTCTCAATCATAAATTGTCCTCTTGGGTTGCTCTCGGATTGGCTCGATAATTTTTCTCCTTCCCTCCTACTGAATACAGTTGCTAGTTGACCTATTTGGGTCTCTAGCTTAGCAATGGATTGTGTGTGGGAGTTAAGGGTCTGAGTGTTGACTTCTAATCATTCTAGTACTTTCAGAACTTTTTCTTCAAAAGCTGAGTTGTGACCAGTAGTAGACGGTTGAGGAGCATTTTGAAATTGCTGGTATGGTCCATGCCTATATGTTGAGTCCTGATATTGAGGTCGAGGTGCGGCAGGGCCAACCACTAGTTGTGGTCTCCAGGAAAAATTTGGATGGTTTCTCCAGTTGGGATTATAAGTGTTTGAATAAGGATCATTTCCTGGTCTGCGAGCTTGTTGGACTTGAGCTTGCTAAACCTACTCGTGCACAAACTTAGAAAATTGAGGTGCGGCTGGGCATTCACTAACAAAATGGTTCGGACTTGCACACAATGCACAAACTTCTTGGATTGAGTTAGGTGGAATTGGGGATTGTCCAGTATTTAGAAGACGGTCTAATTTTTGGGACAGTTCATTTATCTTACTGTAGATATCCATGACATTTCCAATCTGATAAATTCCACTTCTTTTTTGTTGAAGCATGGGTTGTTCTCTAGAGGTGGCAGACATATGATGTAGGAAATTCTCACTAAGTGTTTCAAAGAGCTGCCAGGCTTCATCCTCACTCTTTAGCATGAATGTCCCACCACATGATGCATCAACCATTTGTCAGTGTTTCTCCGATAGACCATCATAAAAATACTGACAAAGTTGCCATTTAGGGACAGCATGGTGTGGACATTTACGAATGAGGTCCCTTAACCTTTCCTATGTCTCATGAAAAAGTTCATCCTTCAATTGAGAAAAACTAGTGATAGCTTGTCTAATTTAATTTATTTTTCCAATTGAAAAGTATTTCTTGAGAAATTCTCTCTGAAGATGATCCCAAGTTGAAATGGTTATAGAGTCTAAGGAGTTTAACCAATGCTTGGCTTTGTCCTTAAGTGAAAAAGGGAACAGTTTCAACCTAAGGGCATCATTGGAGAAGTTTTGGATTTTTACTGTGGAACAAATTTTAAAAAATTCATCCAAGTATTTGTATGGGTCCTCGTTACTAAGTCCATAGAATGATGGCAACATTTGAATAATGCTAGACTTAATCTCATATTGGGTAGCTTCTACTGGAGGTGCTTGAATGCATGGAAAGTAGGTATACGAGGATGGAGTGAAATATTCTCTCAATGAGCGTGGAGGATTAGCCTCACTAGGTGTAGCCATGTTTCTAACTTGGATAGTCCTAAGAGTCTTTTCTAATTCTTTTTCTAATGGTTGCAAGTCGGGTTTTAGTGATCGTCGACCTAACATGCAACTAAAAGGTCTATGTAGGACTATCCTAGTCTGTTAAGGATTTTTAAGAGGAGAGGAGAAGAGAGAAAGAGTTCTAAAGAAAAGATCCTAAGAAGTCCTAAAACTAATAGAAGAATTAGTTGTGGTTAGATTTTAATTACAATCAAGTTAGCACGCAGTGGACTCTCTATCCTAAAGTTATCCTAGTTCTAGACAGCTCCTAACTGTAGTTAGCCTTCAAGCCCTCCAAGTCGGAGCTTGACCAACCAACTGGCCAGATAAGTGTAAGGTCGGTGGGAGTCCCCCCGTTGCTTTCCTTAGACACCAATTAAATTGGCCAGGTCAGCAAACGGAACCAATTAAAAACCACCTTCCTTCAGGCCCAGTTGTCCCGCAAACCACTTGCCTAGACACCAGCTAGCTGACCAAGTCTAACCTGGTTCAACTCTTAGGGTCACTTGTCCTAATGAGCTCGAAATCCTTAGGGGTCAATGTCTAATTAATTTTAGATTAAGATCTAGGTTATGCAAATGCAAGGGAGTAATTTGTGGGCCAAGGAAGGGTGATGAAATCCCCACCTTATCTTAGTTAATGGGTTGTGCCCTTAAAGTTAATTATGGAGATGCAATGCAAAGAAACAAGGTGTCCAATCAAGTTAGAAATTTTTATATTTGAGGTTATGCTATTTTAGTTAAGTGTTATGAAATGTCAGTGGTTTTTTTTTTTTTAATTCAATCATGCCAAGATCCCCAACAACGACATCAAAATTTGATGTGTAGTCGTTGATAGCACCAAAAATAACTCTACTCACTATGTAGGTAGGATGAGTCGAGATCGTATCTTCAGGGACCTTGGGCTAAGTTGAGATTGCAAAATAAAAGAAAGAAGTATTATTTTGATTTAGAAAATAAATAAATTATCTTAAAATTGATGTAATTAGAAAATAAAGAGCTCAAAAGTTTTGAATTAATTTTGTACTAGTAGAGTTGTATCTCTTTTTTTTAATTAAATAGATGTGATTAATCTTAGGAAAAATACCTATCTTTTCTCGGTACGCCCCGTACCAGTAGATCATGGCACGTCTCCAAAAAGTTAAAGTTGTTCCTAATATTAATCTAACAGGAAAGCATAAATAAAAGTATATGAAAGAGAGCAAATAAAGAACTCATGATGATTTAAATAAAAAGTATAATCTTTATTGCATATAAAGAAATACAAGAAAGTTTAGAACAATAAACCCACTCTGTGTCATTACAAAAATTTTTCTCCACTCCCGAGACTGCTAGCCTAGCTGCTTATGGAGTAGTCCCTTTCTCTTCCTCTATGCAAGGCTCTAAAAGAATTTCTGGGCTCCCCCTCCAATGAGAGTACAAAAGTCTTTTTATAGGTGTTAGGAGGGAAGAGTTTTACATGATTTTTTGATGTGGGACTAAAGAAAATACTAAGGATTAAAAGATGGATGGATGAGATGGAAAGATCACAAGCAGATAAAGAAAATATAAATTCTTCCACTTGAAGTATTTCTAAATATATATTTTTTCCTTTAATTTTCAGATCCATCTGTTCATCTGTCCCCACGAACCCGCGCTGCCTCGCGCCCGCTGCCTCACGCCCGCTGCCTCGCCCGTGCCTCCGCGCTCGCCCGCGCTGCCGCTCGCCCGTGCGCCCGCTCGCCCGCATGCCCGCTCGCCCGCGTGAACCCGCCTTGCCGATTACAAAAAGAAACTTTTGTTTCTTTAAAATGACTTCTATATCCTCTTTGGGTTCTTTGCATAGTATCTTCATTTTCTATAATACCGTATGCATCCTTCTTTTATTTAAATTTTATTTTAAGTCCAATTTTCTTCAAACTTGAGTCTTTTTGATCTACGAATCGGACTCTTTATATCGACGATCATCTTTCTTGTAAAACATAAAAAGAAGCATCAAATTATTAATAAATAAAATAAATTAACTATAATTTTTTGCTTGAAATGACTTCCAGCTAACTGTACCACCATTGCAAATGAATAGACTTTCAGATGTCGACTTTCGATCATCTATATCAGACATAAAGTCTGAGTCTGTAAATCCCTGAACCTGGAGTTCTCCATTCCCAAAGACTAGAAACATATCCTTAGTCCTTTTCAAGTATTTAAGGATACATTTCACAGAAGTCCAGTGCTCTTCGCTTGGATTCGACTGATATTTGCTTGTGACACTCACAGTATGGGCTATATCAGGTCGTGTACATAGCATGGCATACATGAGGCTCCCTATTGCGGAAGCAAGGGATCTTGCTCATGCGTTCAATCTCCTCAGGTGTGCTAGGGCATATCTTCTTGGAGAGATGAATGCCATGTCTAAAAGGTACTAAACCTCTTTTGGAGTTTTTCATGCTAAACCTTTTTAGCACCTCCTCTATATACATCTTCTGTGAAAGTCCCAGCATCCTATTTGGTCTATCTCTATAGACCTTAATACCTAGTATAAAGGATGCCTCTCTTAGATCTTTCATAGAGAACTCCTTAGACAACCATATTTTGACTGAGATCAATATGAAAATATCATTCCCAATCATGAGGATGTCATCTACGTACAGTATGAGAAAGACAACTACGCTTCCACTGACCTTCTTGAACACACATGGTTCCTCCTCATTCTTGATGAAACCAAACATTTTGATCACATCATTGAAACGAGTATTTCAGCTTTGAGATGCTTGCTTAAGTCCATAAATGGACCTTTGCAGCTTGCAGATCTTGTGATCATCATCACTAGATGTGAAATCAAGCGGCTGTTCCATATAGATATCTTCCTCAAGATATCCATTTAAGAATATCATTTTCACATCCATCTGCCATATTTCATAATCGAAATAGGCTGCAACAGCAAGTAATGTGTGGATGGATTTTAGCATGGTTACGGGCGAAAAGGTATCCTGATAGTCAATGCCTTCGCACTGACTATAACCTTTCGCACGAGCCCAGCCTTGAATGTCTCCACATTCTCATCTGCATCTATCTTTCTCTTGAAGATCCATTTATACCTAATCGGTACAATACCTTCAGATGGATCTACCAAGGTCCAGACTTGGTTTGAGTGCATCAAGTCAATTTCTGATCTCATTGCCTCTAACCATTTCTCGGAGTCGATATCTGATATCATCTCGTCATAAGTCTTGGGGTCATCACCATAAGCCCCATTTCCCGTGAGAAATATTTCCTCTACTTCCTCTAGTATAGTACCTAAGTACCTTTCAGGAGGATAAGAAACCCTAGTCGATCTATGAGGTGGAAGAGGTTGTGTTAGGACTGGTTCTAATTGATTTGGTTCCTCAGGTTCTTTAGCTCGTTGCTCTTGGGAGATATTCTCCTTGAACTTAATTATTCTTTCGATGCCACTATCTTGAGTAAACTATTTTTCAAGAAAAATAGCATGTCGATTCACAATCACATTGTGGTCTTCTGGAATATAAAAATAGTATCCTAATGACTCTTTAGGATATCCTATGAACTGAGCTCTAAAAGACCTGAACTCTAACTTATCCGCCTGCTGTCTCTTGACATGAGCCAGACAACCCCAAATTCTGAGATGACTTAGACTTGGCTTCTTACCATGCCATATCTCATATGGTGTGGTAGGAACGGTTTTAGAAAAAATCTTATTCAATACATATATTGCTGTCATGAGACAATATCCCCAAAGAAACTCAGGGAGGTCCATGAAGCTCATCATGGAATGGATCATATCTAATAGGGTCCAATTTCTCCATTCTGAAATCCCGTTGAGTTGTGACATTCCAGGTAGAGTCTATTGAGAGACTATGCCATTGTCCTTAAGATAGTCTAAGAACTCCCGACTAAGGTATTCACCTCCTCGATCTGATCGAAGAACCTTAATGGACTTTTCTATTTGGTTTTCTACCTTATGCCTGAATTCTTTGAACTTTTCAAAGGCTTCAGATTTGTGTTTCATTAGAAACACATATCCATACCTAGACATATCATCGGTGAAGGTAATGAAGTAGACATAATTGCCTCTAACCAGCACATCAAATGGACCGCACACATCTGTATGTACTAGGGCAAGTAGGTCTGTGGCCCTTTCCCCATGTCCTGTAAAAGGGAGCCTGATCATTTTGCCTTGAAGGTATGATTCACAAACTGGATATGACCCGAAAGTAAACGGACTCAATAGCCCAGATTTTTCCAATTTGTTAACCCTGTCTTCCGCTATATGACCAGTCTTAGGTGCCACAAATACCTATTATTTAGACTATCTCTAGGCCTTTTAATTCCCATGGCATTCATATTTTGCTCGATATGAAATATAAATACATCAATATGTAGCTAATAGAGACCATTAATAAGAAAATCATTTATAACTTTATTATTTTCATAAAATATGTTACAATGATTTTTATGAAAGCTAATCACATAGCCTTCTTGTGCTAAACATAAAACAGAAATCAAATTCCTGCTTGCTGTAGGCATATAATAACAGTCTCTAAGAACTAAATCTAATCCTAACGATAATCGCAGAGGGTAGGTTTCCACAGCCACAGTAGCAACTCTTGCTCCATTTTCGATGCGTAGGATCATATCCCTATCCCTCAGCCTCCTGCTCTCCTCAAGACCCTGCATAGAAGTGCACAAATGAGCACTAGAACCAGAGTCAAGTACCCAACTGGATGTAGAAGAAACCGTAAGATTAGATTCTATAACGAGCATACCTCCAGAAGGACCATCTTTCTTGTTCTTCAGGGTGGTCAGGTATTGAGGACAGTTCCATTTTCAATGGCCATCTGAATTGCAATGGAAATATTTTTTCTTTTCAGCAGCCTTCTTCTTCAATTTTGTCTTCTTCCTTTTTCCATCCACCTTCTGCTTCTTCGCAGACTTTTTCTTCTTTCCAAAAGACTTTCTCTTGGAAGAAGTTTGCTCCACAGTAAGGACTGAGCCTTTTAAACTCTTCAAAGAAAGCTTAGCCGTAACCAACATGTTCATTAACTCAGCTAAGGTACACTACATCTTATGCATATGGAAGTTCATGATGAACTGACCATATGCATCAGACAAGGACTGAAGGATCACATCAATCTAAAAATTTTTGTCTAAGATGATATCGAGCTTCTCAAGCTCCTTAAGGTCCTTGATCATTATCAAATAATGATCTTGGACTGACTGCCCATCATGCATTTTAGCCTTAAAAAGTCTTTAGCAGACTTGATACTTGGCTCCGCGACTTTGTTCACCAAACAACTCTTGTAGGTGAGCCAACATTTGGCGGGTAGTCATAATATTCTCATGCTGGTGCTACAAGTCATCAGACATGCACCCAACATGTAGTACCTGACTTTGTTATCTTCATCCATCCACTTTGTCAGAGACGCTCTCTGTTCAGCAGTCAGACGTGCTGGCATGGTAGGTGGGTCCTGGTCTAAGACATGAGTCAGTTTCTCAAAATCCAGAATAATTCTGTAGTTCCTCAATCAGTCTTTGAAATTGGGTCCAGTCAATCTGTGGGTGTCTAGTATTTTGGTCAGGGGGTTGGACGCAGACATGTTTCTTGTAGAGAGTCAAAAGTTTCTAGTTAGATTTTGTAATCACACTTAACCACTTTGTTTAGGGGTTTCATTTTTAAACAAATTAGGCTCCCACTATTTTCTCAGTTCCCTACACTCCCTAGGTAGAGATTTGAAAATCTTCGTGATTAGTGATTTCTAGTGGGTGGTGTGGTCTCACCGATTAGCTCATCACCTCACCTAACAATTATTGATGATGGGTCAACCGATGAGTGGACAACTCTTGTCCAATAATTCTCTAATCATGGTGCACCCAAAACTTGATCTTTAATTCATGAAGCTCACCATGTCCGAAATATTGCTCCAATCCTTAATTATGTCAGACCTACCATTTGCACGAACTAGATTCCTGATTGAGTCCCTCATCGTATCCGGAATATTGAGCACAACCCATCCTCTAATCCATAGCATCCAATGCCTAATGGATATGGTTGTGTCTTCTCAGTGCAATTGAGCTACTATAACCAGTCGAGAACAATCAACCCCAGGAAGAGCCCGCACATCCATAATGGTGGAAGACCATAGACTTAATGTTTTCTTAGGGAGATTTGATTTAGGTCTCATTAAACTTAACTTGACATAGTCATAACAATTATGACTAACCTAGTGGCATGGGTTAGCTCGAATTGTTAGCCACCTCAAATCAGAACTGGGTCGACACATATGGCCAGGTAAGTGAGACCGATGGAAGGGATATGCCATTAACTTGACAAGAATGCATTCGAGTCGAGTAGCTCCCAATTAAAAATCAGTCGGTCGCATCTGCCCAACTTATCTTAGACACCAAATTATCGAACCAGAACCAATTGGGTTAGCCTACAATCCAGGCTCTAACCACTAAGCCAAATTAGGTCTTTACTTGATCGAGTCACATATGAATGTGATTCAACCTTGACCTAGACTTAATCCTATTAGGCTAGTCAATTATTAGCTTTTATGATCCCACCTAACTAACTTTTGATTCGATTTGATCAACCGCTAGACCTAATTGAGCTATCCAAGCTCGAATCCAATTTTATGAAAATGACTTAGATCTGAAATTCTCAATTTTAGACCTAATTTAATTTCATAAGCTTAATTCATTAATTAAGTCTTGGGTTCATAAATAAAATATGTAAAATAAATCCTAGGGTTTCAGGATCTAAAGTTTTGCAGAAAAGTAAGTTTGATTTCTGATTAAGGATGAACGCGTAGCACCCCTACATGCCATAAGAACACCCCATTGAATGGGAGGAGAGGGTCTTAAACCCTACTTTGTTCTTATGACCGGATGGCCATGAGGAACACCTTAATTAGAAATATTAATTTAACTACAAAATTAGTTAGATCTAAGTTACATATCACATATATAATTTCAGATCTAACTTATACATGCTTTGCATACATCTCATGTATTAAAATCTGATCTAATTAGCATGCTTTCAGATCTGATACATCACATGTAACATTTGAAAAATAAGATTTAAATTGAACTATTCAATATAAAATCTATTCTAGACAGTTACTAGAATAATTCTACAACTAGTCTAGGCATGCAGCAGATCAATCTTATGAATTAATTAAATTTTATTTTTTATTTTTTGATTTGAATATAAAATTTATAATATCAAAAAATCATAGAATAAATTAGATATAATTTATATTTTAATCATATTAAAATATAAAATTCCAAAAATATTCATAGTTTAAACTATTCCTAGTTTAGTCATGCATCTCATACATGTTAGATCTATTTAGATTTAATTTTAAATTTTTTGATTTCAAACCCAATCACATCTGATGTGATATCTAAAATCCATTAATATTAAATAAATAAAAATAAAAATTAGATCTAAATTAGATCTAAAATAGAGCCATCAACCTGGCTCTGATACTAGTTGAAAGAAAAACTGGCTTATTCCTTGTAAGATCTTCCAGATCTAATGAGATTTGGGGTGGAATATTTTTTTAAAAAAATTATCTTACTTTATTTTAGATCTAAGGTCTATTAGATCTAATTCTTATTATCTAATATTTAATCTAAAATTAAATCTAAAACTTGAGGACTAGAGGAATACCTCTAGAGTAACTAGATTATCCTATAGATGATCGCAGCAATGCCCGAGGTTCTGAAATAGCCACGCAGTCGTCTGGCCTCTACTGGTATCCACTTGAGTAGGATCTAGATAATCTTATCCTCATAAATCTTTGCTCCAAAAATCATATCTAGATTTGATTTGCAAGATCTTCAAAAGATCTTCTGAAGCTGGAACAACAGCTTCTCGATAAATCCCTGTAGCCTTCTGATCAGGGAGCCACCACACCTTGGACAAGCACCAGATGGATGCCCAACCTCTTGGACGTGAAGAGGGAAGGGAGAGGAGCAAACGGGGTATGGAGAAGTGGAGGGATTTTATGTTTTTGCTAGGTATTGAGTAGATTTTTCTAAACCCTAGGCGCAGACAGGGTTTAAATAGACCCTGCTGTGCCATGCAGTGCCACATCATTTGACCAATCAAAAAATTTTAATTAATTCTAAAAAAAATTTAATTGATGGAGTAATGTCATCTGATCATATCAGATAAGAACCCCACCAAACCCTCCTACTGTTGGCACCAACACTAAATAAACACAGTGAGATTGGCACCCAACAGTTTGAGTCGATCAAGGCATAGAGTCCTCATGTCATGGGACTCTATCCTTATCCACTTGGGGTGCATTCCATATCTGATTATGACACTCATTTTGAGGGTAAAATTAGCAGGTGGACACTCCACAAAAGCTCTCCAATGATCTCTTGCCAAGTGGCCTTCAATCCAAGGTTCATGGGTCAATGTTTGACCAATGTCCTAAAACGGAAATGGCAGGTGACAGGAATTAGCAGGTGTTGTCTTAAATTCATCTCATGAATTAAGATAAAACCTTTCTGAGCTAGACTGGCTCCAGTTAGACTATGAGAAACCTTCTCAAGGTTCTCTGGGTGAGTCAAAACACATTTGGCTCAGTCGAGATAGAAAAGATTACACAAGGAGAAAGTTAGGCTCAATCGTGTGCTAGCATGATTTTCTTGAACCTAATTGAATCTAATCCAAATCAATCGAACTGAGCTAGCTTAATTGATGATATCCAGACCCTAACTCTTGTTTGTATGACCCAGTTAGGTTCATTTTCGTATGGCAATGAGACATGTCATGATCTCATCATCGACATCATCGAAACTCCTTTCGATGGACTAGAACTCTTCTGATTCAGATAATTTAGAATGATCGATCATCAATATCATTCTAATTGCTCCTAAAATCTATCAGTGATATCTAACAATATATTGTGGCAACCCATCAGAAATGAAGATGAACCTCTTGGTGCAGCTACCTATGTGATTGAGTTCTTCTATCATGAGTCCCGACTGAATTAGGGTTAAGGTGAACTCGTCAAACCCAACATCAGTCATATGAATCAATCGATCGATCCAAGTTCGATGTAAAACCTTAATGAAAAATACTTTTCCATTATTTCACTCTGCCATGGCCATGGACTTAAGGACTCGATCTTTCGATCATCATAGGACTACTCCTCTCATCTACCGAGGTTGATAGATCCCTTCTTGGTACGATCTGGTTCCTACAATGAATATGCTACAGCCAACATACACCTCAGGGTTCCGAATGGTTAGGAGATTGAGTTATGGTGTAGTCAAACTATAACACACTCAAAGTGAACTATTGATGTACCTCAGGTCAAAAAACTAGACACACAGCTGCAGCATCGAGCTAGTTATCGACGAGAAGGTAGACTTCCTTATGACTACTCGAGGTGGTCACGCTCAGTACTCTCATTCTCAATGAATACCTATACTCTCATTCGGTGTCTCCACACTATAGACTCAAGATACATCTACCCTAAGGAAGCGATCATACACAACCTTCCAGATCGATCACCATCCTCATGATGATCCTATGGTCAGGAGCTGTTTATGAGTTAGTTATGTAAATTTATGCCTTAAGTTTTCAACTCTTGAAAATATGAATTAACATTCCTACTAACTCAAAGGATATATCACAAACATAATGTACACAATGTGATAGTAGAATAATCCTTTTATTCATTTATAGTCAAAATTATAAATTTGTCCTTAGATTTGTACAGGAATGTGTCAGCCAATCTGGCATCTAGGGCACACATCTAACAAACTCTCACTTGATCTAATGCCAATTGGCTACATATCTAAGTCCCATCTTCTCAAGGTGGGCTTCGATCTTTTGCTGGCCTAATAACTTTGTCAGTGGGTCTGCCATATTGTCTGTGGAGTCGACTCTCTTAACCTCGACATAACCCTTTTCGAGGTAATCATGGATCAGATGGAATCACCGCTCGATATGCTTGGACTTCTGGTGAGACCTTGGCTCCTTAGCTAGGGCTATGGTGCCATTATTGTCGCAGTAAAGAGAGATGGCATCCGATGACATCACTCCAAGCTCTGCGGCAAACTTCTTGTACCAGAATACCTCCTTCACAGCTTTCGATGCAGCAATATATTCTGCCTCCATGGTGAAATCAGCAATTACCGTCTGCTTGGAACTCTTCCAGCTAACTGCACCACCATTGCAAATGAACAGACTTTCAGATGTCGACTTTCGATCATCTATATCAGACATAAAGTCTGAGTCTGTAAATTTTTGAACCTGAAGTTCTCCATTCCCAAAGACTAGAAACATATCTTTAGTCCTTCTCAAGTACTTAAAGATACATTTCATAGAAGTCCAGTGCTCTTCGCCTGGATTCGACTGATATTTGCTTGTGACACTCACAGCGTGGGCTATATCATGTCGTGTACATAGCATGGCATACATGAGGCTCCCTATTGCGGAAGCAAGGGATCTTGCTCATGCGTTCAATCTTTTCAGGTGTGCTAGGGTACATCTTCTTGGAGAGATGAGTGCCATGTCTAAAAGGTACTAAACCTCTTTTGTAGTTTTTCATGCTAAACCTTTTTAGCACCTCCTCTATGTACATCTTCTGTGAAAGTCCCAACATCCTATTTGGTCTATCTCTATAGACCTTAATGTTGGGTGGATGTCTGGCCAGGACACCACCTCTCAAGATCCTTTCAGTACCACACGATGCAGCAGGAAGAAAGAAGAAACAAAATAAAAGGAAAAACAATCAAAATACGTAGATCAGCCACAAAAGGGCTCGCCTCCACGGGGCATGCAAACTTCACTATAAAAAAAAAATTTACAAGAGGAGACCTCACCCTCAACCCTTGTACACTCAATTCTCTCTCCGTAGAAGTTCCCCTCACAAAAGCTCTCTCTCTCTTGGAAGACCTCCTGAACCCCTGAAGTACCTGGCGACCGCTGTTCAGGAGCCTCCTGCTCCTTCTCTTTCAGTGCTTCCGCCTCTTTCTCTCCTCTCGGGTTCGTACGGCTCTGTACGGCGAGAAAACCCGAACCCCCTCCCTCTCTGTTATCGATCAGCCCTATTTAAAGGGCTTAAAACTTGATTAGAGATGGATTAGGAGTCCTAAACAAAGCTAGATAACCCCTGGACCGTCGGATCAAGACCGAGAGCCACCCACGCCCTCAGATCATGCTCCGATCCACGAAATAGTATCGTGGACCATGAGAAATACGTGGGAAATGTCCACGCGGTCCACAGGCCCAGCCGTGGACCGCCCGATCCACGGTGGATCGGTGCAAAGGGCTAGCAGGCCACTGGGCCTGGGTCGGCCCACCCACGCGGGCCTGGGCACGGGCTGGCCGCGCGCTCGCTTGGGCCGCGCGCCCGCCCACGTGGGTCACGCGTCCCGCGCGCCGCCGCCTGCGGCCGCGCCGCTGTCGCCTGCCGGTGGTCCTCCACTGCCTCGAATCTCATGCCGACTTTAAAAACTCGTATCTCCTCCATCCGAGCTTCGTTTCTGGTGATCTTGGTCTCATTGGACTCTATTTTTCATCATGAACCTCGCTGTGGGCTCAATGTGGACTGAATCTTGAGACGTCAAATTCTAACACTTAATACCGAGTATAAAAGATGCCTCTCCTACATCTTTCATAGAGAACTCCTTAGACAACCATATTTTGACTGAATTCAACATGAAAATATCATTTCCAATCAAGAGGATGTCATCTACGTACAGTACGAGAAAGACAACTACGCTCCCACTGACCTTCTTGAACACACATGGTTCCTTCTCGTTCTTGATGAAACCAAATATTTTGATCACATCATTGAAACGAGTATTCTAACTCTGAGATATTTGCTTAAGTCCATAAATAGACCTTTGCAGCTTTCAGATCTTGTGATCATCATCACTGGATGTGAAACCAAGTGGCTGTTTCATATAGATATCTTCCTCAAGATATCCATTTAAGAATGCCATTTTCACGTCCATCTGTCATATTTCATAATCGAAATAGGCTGCAACAGCAAGTAATGTGCGGATGGATTTTAGCATGGCTACGGACGAAAAGGTATCCTGATAGTCAATACCTTCGCGCTGAGTATAACCTTTCGCTACGAGCCTAGCCTTGAATATCTCCACATTCTCATCTGCACCTATCTTTCTCTTGAAGATCTATTTACACCTAATAGGTACAATACTTTCAGGTGGATCTACCAAGGTCCAGACTTGGTTTGAGTGCATCGAGTCAATTTCTGATCTCATTGCCTCTAACCATTTCTCGGAGTCGATATCTGATATCGCCTCATCATAGATCTTGGGGTCATCACCATGAGCTCCATTTTCAGTGAGGAATATTTTCTTTACTTCCTCTAGTATAGTACCTAAGTACCTTTTAGGAGAACGAAAAACCCTAGTCGATCTATGAGGTGGAAGAGGTTGTGTTAGGACTGGTTCTAATTGATTTGGTTCCTCAAGTTCTTTAGCTCGTTGCTCTTGGGAGATATTCTCCTTAAGCTTAATTATTCTTCCGATGCCACTATCTTGAATAAACTATTTTTCAAGAAAAATAGCATGCCGATTCATAATCACATTGTAATCTTTTGAAATATAAAAATAATATCCTAATGTCTTTTTAGGATATCCTATGAACCGAGCTCTAAAAGACCTGAACTCTAACTTGTCCGCCTGCTGTTTCTTGACATGAGCCGGACAACCCCAAATTCTAAGATGACTTAGACTTGGCTTCTTACCATGCCATATCTCATAGGTGTGGTAGGAATAGTTTTAGAAGGAACAATACATATATTGCTGTTATGAGATAATGTCTCTAAAAAAACTCAGGGAGGTCCGTGAAGCTCATCATGGAACGAACCATATCTAATAGGGTCTGATTTCTCTGTTCTGAAATCCCGTTGAGTTGTGAAGTTCCAGGTGGAGTCCATTGAGAGACTATGCCATTGTCCTTAAGATAGTCTAGGAACTCTCGGCTAAGGTATTCACCTCCTCGATCTGATCGAAGAACCTTAATGGACTTTCCTGTTTGATTTTCTACCTCATGCCTGAATTCTTTGAACTTTTCAAAGGCTTCAAACTTGTGTTTCATTAGAAACACATATCCGTACCTAGACATATCATCGATGAAGATAATGAAGTAGACATAGTTGCCTCTAGCCGGCATATCAAATGGGCTGCACACATCTGTATGTACTAGGGCAAGTAGGTCTGTGGCCCTTTCTCCATGTCCTATAAAAGGGAGTTTGGTCATTTTGCCTTGAAGGCATGATTCACAAACTGGATATGACTCGGAAGTCAACGGACTCAATAGCCCAGATTTTTCCAATTTGTTAAACCTGTCTTCTGCTATATGACCTAGCCTTAGGTGCCACAGATACCTATCATTTAGACTATCTTTAGGCCTTTTAATTCTCATGGTATTCATATTTTGCTCGATATGAAATACAGATACATCAATATGTAGCTAATAGAGACCATTAATAAGAAAATTATTTGTAATTTTATTATTTTCATAAAATATGTTACAATGGTCCTTATGAAAGCTAATCACATAGCCTTCTTGTGCTAAACATGAAACAGAAATCAAATTCCTGCTTGCTGCAGGCACATAATAACAGTCTCTAAGAACTAAATCTAATCCTAACGATAATCACAGAGGGTAGGTTCCCACGGCCACAGCAGCAACTCTTGTTCTGTTCCCGACGTGTAGGATCATATCCCCATCCCTCAGCCTCCTGCTCTCCTCAAGATCCTACATAGAAGTGCACAAATGAGCACTAGAATCAGAGTCAAGTACCCAACTGGATGCAGAGAAAATCATAAGATTAGATTCTATAACGAGCATACCTCCAGAAGGACCATCCTTCTTATTCTTCAGGGTGGCCAGGTACTGAGGACAGTTCCATTTTCAATGGCCGTCTGAATTACAATGGAAACATTTTTTCTTTTCGGCAGCCTTCTTCTTCGATTTCGTCTTCTTCCTTTTTCCATTCACTTTCTACTTCTTCGTAGACTTTTTCTTCTTTTCAAAAGACTTTCTCTTAGAAGAAGTCCGCTCCACAGTAAGGACTGAGCCTTTTGAACTCTTCAAAGAAAAATCAGCCGTAACCAACAAGTCCATTAACTCAGCCAAGGTACACTGCATCTTATGCATATGAAAGTTTATGATGAACTGATCATATGCATCAGACAAGGACTGAAGGATCACATCAATCTAAAAATCCTTGTCTAAGATGATACCGAGCTTCTCAAGCTCCTCAAGATCCTTGATCATTGTCAAACAATGATCTTGGACTGACTGCCCATCATGTATTTTAGCCTTACAAAGTCTTTGGCAGACTTGATACTTGGCTGCGTGATTTTGTTCATCAAACAACTCTTGTAGGTGAGCCAATATTTGGCGGGTAGTCATAATATTCTCATGCTGGCACTGCAAGTCATCAGACATTGCACCCAACATGTAGTACCTGACTTTGTTATCTTCATTCGTCCACTTTTTCAGAGATGCTCTCTGTTCAGCAGTCGGACGTGCTGGCATGATAGGTGGGTTCTAATCCAAAACATAAGTCAGTTTCTCAGAATCCAGAATAATTCTGTAGTTCCTCAATCAGTCCTTGAAATTGGGTCCAGTCAATCTGTGGGTGTCTAGTATTTTGGTCAGGGGGTTGGACGCAGACATATTTCCTGTAGAGAGTCCAAAGTTTCTAGTTAGATTTTGTAATCAGACTTAACCACTTTGTTTAGGAGTTTTATTTTTAAACAAATTAGGCTCCCACTATTTTCTCAGATCTCTACACTCCCTAGGTAGAGATGTGAAAATCTTCGTGATTAGTGATTTCTAGTGGGTGGTGTGGTCTCACCGACTGGCTCATCATCTCACCTAACAGTTATTGGTGATGGGTCAACCGATGAGTGGACAACTCTGGTCCAATGATTCTCTACTCATGGTGCATCCAAAACTTGGTCTCTAATTCATGAAGCTCACCGTGTCCGGAATATTGCTCCAATCCTTAGTTAAGTCAGACCCACCATTTGCACGAACTAGATTCCTGATTGAGTCCCTCACCTTATCCAAAATATTGAGCACAACCCATCCTCTAATCCATAGCATCCAATGCCTAATGGACATGGTTGCATCTTCCC
This sequence comes from Elaeis guineensis, assembly GCF_000442705.2. Taxonomy (NCBI): domain Eukaryota; kingdom Viridiplantae; phylum Streptophyta; class Magnoliopsida; order Arecales; family Arecaceae; genus Elaeis; species Elaeis guineensis. The sequence goes on along the minus strand of NC_025995.2, from coordinate 27,467,746 downwards.
AGTGCAACTGAGCTACTGTAACCAGCCGAGAACAATCAACCCCAGGAAGGGCCCACACATCCACAATGGTAGAAGACCTTAGACTTAATATTTTCTTAGAGAGATTTAATTTAGATCTCATTAAACTTGACTTGACATAGTCATAACAATTATGACTAACCTAGTGGCATGGGTTAGCTCGAATTATTAGCCAACTCAAATCAGAAGGGTCTAAGATGCCTAATTCCTTTTTAATTTCACAAAATTTATTTTTATTTAGTACTTTGATTAAAATGTCAGCTAGTTATTTTTCAGTATTTATGTATTCAAGTATTATATCATTATTTTGAATATATTTTCTTATGAAATGATATCTAATTTCAATACATTTTGACCTAGAGTGTTGGATTGAATTTTTGGTCAAATTGATGGCACTAATATTATCACATCTTATGGGGATGTTTTTAAGTTCAATACTAAAATCTATGTGTTGTTGCTTAATCCACAGGATTTGAGTATAGCAACTTCCAGCTACAATATATTCGGTCTCGATCGTAAAAAATACTACTGAATTTTACTTCTTACTAAACCAAAAGATTAAGTTCACTCTTAGAAATTGACAAGTTCTACTAGTACTTTTTTTGTCTATTTTACATCCAGCAAAGTCTACATCTGAGTAACCTATTAAGTCCATAAAAGATTATTTTGAGAACTAAAGTTCTAGGTTTTGTGTTCTTTTTAAATATCTAAAAATTCTCTTAACAGCATTTAAGTGAGATTCCTTAGGATTTGATTGATATCTAGCACACATGCATACACTGAACATTATATCAGATCTACTAGCAGTAAGATATAATAAAGAGCCTATCATACCTCTATAGAGCTTTGAAATAATATTTTTATCATGTTCATCTTTTTTTAATTTACAAAAAGGGGTCATAGGTGTACTTATAATTTTTGAGCTCTCCATTCCAAATTTTTTTAATAGTTTTCTTGTGTACTTACTTTGGATGATGGAGATCTCTTCCTTCATTTGTTTAATCTGAAGTCCAAGAAAGAAGGTGAGGTCTCCCATCATGTTCATTTCGAACTCTTCCTACATGAGCTTGATAAATTTTTGGCACAAATCTTCATTAGTAGATCCAAATATAATATCATCAATATATATCTGTATAACTAGAATTTCTTTATCTTTTCTTTGTATAAATAGAGTTGTATCAACTTTTTCTCTTGAAAAATTATTTTCTAATAAGAACTTATTTAATCATTCATGCCAAACCCTAGAAGCTTGTTTTAATTCATATAATATTTTATTTAATTTAAATACATGATCTAAAAATTTATGACTTTCAAAACTTGAAGGTTGTTCAACATATACTTCTTCAGCAATATAACCATTTAGAAAAGCACTTTTAACATCCATTTAAAATAATTTAAAGTTCATAAAATAAGCAAAAACAAGTAGCATTCTTATAGTTTCTAGTCTAATAATAGAAGCAAATATTTCATCAAAATCAATTCCTTCTTGTTGATTATATCCTTTAGCAACTAATCTTGCTTTATTTCTTATTATATTTCCATCTTCATCTAATTTATTCCTATATACTCTTTTAGTTTCTATTATGGGGTGATTTTTAGGTCTAGCAACTAGTGTCCATACATTATTTCTTTCAAATTGATTTAGCTCTTCTTGCATGGTAATTATCTAGTTATGATCTTTTTCAGCTTCATCTATTATTTTAGATTCTAAGTGTGAAATAAAAGCTACATAATTATAAATATCTCTAAGAGAGGATCTAGTTCTTACTCTTTGTGTCGAATCAGCAATTATTAATTCTTTGGAGTGATTGTGGACATACCTCCATTCTCTTAGAAGATTATTTGTATCTTGAGGTTGTTCTTGAATGTTCTGATCATTGATGCTTTCATCCTCATATTTTTCATCCAATTGATCTTTGTTTCGCTCATTTGAATCATTAATGGTGAGCTCTTTCATTCCATCTTCTATGATGCCTGCATCATCAGCATCCTCGCTCTTTCTTGATGGAAGGTCATTAGTTTCATCAAAAACTACATGAATAGACTCTTCTACTACTAGTGTTCTTTTATTAAATACTCTAAAGATTTTGCTGGAAGTAAAATAGCCAAGAAAGATAGCTTCATTAGATTGAGCATCAAATTTACCTAAGCTATGTTTGTCATTATTTAAAATAAAATACTGACAACCAAAAATATGAAAATAGCCTATATTAGGTTTTCTACCTTTCCATAATTCATAAGGTGTTTTCTTTAAAATTGGTCTTATTAAAGTATGGTTTAAAATATAATATGCTGTGTTAATTGCCTCTGTCCAAAAATATTTCGGGAGTTTGCTTTCACATAGCATGGTATGGGCCATTTCTTCTAGGGTTCTATTTTTTCTCTCTACAACTCTATTTTGTTGAGGTGTTCTAGGTATTAAAAAATTATGATCTATACCTTTTTCATCACAAAATTTTTAAATTTTTTGTTTTCAAATTCAGTTCCATGGTCACTACGAATAGAAATAATTGATAAACCTTTTTCATTTGAAATCTTTCGATAAAATTTAGAGAATGCTGAAAATATTTTATCTTTAGATGCTAAAAACAAAACTCAAGTGAAATGCAAAAAATCATCAATAATTATAAAACCATATCTTTTACCTCCTAGACTAGTTGTTCTTGTAGGATCAAATAAATCCATATGTAAGAGTTCTAAAGATTTAGAAGTTGAAACAATATTTTTAGATTTAAAGAAACTCTTGTTTGTTTATCTAATTGATATGCATCACAAATTTTGTCTTTATCAAAATTAATTTTTGGCAAACCAAAAACTAAATTTTTTTTAATAATTTTAGAAAGTGTGTGCATACTAATATATGTAAACCTACGGTGCCAAAGTAAACTAGTTTCATTAATTTTAGCATTCATGGCCACAAGGCATTGTATGTTTTGTATGGAGAGATTATCCAAATTAATCATATATACATTGCCATGCCTATGTCCAATAAATCTAGTGTTAACATCAGAGGATTGGTTACAATACACATAGATGATTCAAAAACTACTTTATAACTTTTATCATATAATTGACTAATACTTAAAAGATTATGCTTAAGACCATCTACAAGTAATATATTTTCAATACAAGTAGAGGGAGTGATACCAACGTTACCAATGCTAATGATCTTTCCTTTGCCATTATCTCCAAAGGTGACCATCCCTTCATTTTTGACTTCCAATGTGATGAATTGAGATTTATTACCAGTTATGTGTCTTGAGCATCCACTATTAAGATATCACTTCTGTTTTGTTGCTTGGGATGCAAGACACACCTGCACACATAAAGTCAAGTTTTAACCTTAGGTCTCCAAGCTAACTTGGGTCCTTTGGGGTTAGTCGCAATGGTTCCTTTTGGAACCTATATTTTTTTAATATTTTTATCATCAAATTTATTTGATAAACATGAATAAGCTTTATGTCCTACTTTATCACATTTAAAACAATCAATATTTGACAATTTTCTTATGGATGCATTGACAAAAATATTTTTCAAAAACTTTTATTTTTAAGAGTGTTATAGCCAAGTCCAGCTTTATTATATATAGCTTTTTGACTATCAATAATCATCTGAAGTTTATTTGAACTTAATATAAATCTATCAACTATAGGTTTCAACTTGGTTACCTCTTCCTTTAGTTTTTAATTTTCTTTTATAAGAGTTTCGTTTAGGCTTGAAATTTTATTTTTTTCTTTTAATAGAGATTAATTTTTTATTTCTAATTCTTTATTTTTACTATCAACTTCTTCTTTTTCTTTAGCTAAAATTTGATTTCTTAATTTTAAATTTTTATTTTTTATTCTTAATTCTTTTATATCATCCAAAAGTTCATGAAAAGCTTCTTGCAGTTCATCATAAAAAATTTATTTTAAATTTTGAGGGTTATCTCATTTTATGTGCCATAAGGCACAGGTTGGCTTCTTTATAAGATTCTTTATCAGTGGTGGAGTCATCACTGTCGCTCCATGTAGCCATCATAGCCTTTTTCTTCTTGAACTTCTTTTGATCTTTCTTGAGCTGGGAACATTCTGATCTGAAGTGGCTCGACTTCTTGCACTCATAATAAATGATGAGTTATTCTTTTTCTTTTTCTTTACTCGACTTTTCTTAGCTGGTGTCTTCTCTTGGTCCCTTATCTCCTTCTCCTCATGGAGCATCTAAATTTTTGATGATTAGGACCAAATCTTCATCTTCCTCACTGTTCTCTGATTTTTCTGTATCTTCTTCTTCTTGAGCTGTCGACTTAAGAGTTATAGTCTTCTTTCTTCTAGTCTCCTCCTCAGAGTGTTGCTTCATGGTTAGCTCGTGAGTCATGAGGATCCAAGTAGCTCCTCCAATGGTAGAGTATTTAAATCTTTGGCTTCCTAGATTACAGTGACCTTTGCCTCCCACGATCTTAGTAAAGATCTGAGCACTTTTCTCACAAGATCACTATTAGAATAATATTTATCAAGACTTTTCAGACTGTTTATGATGTCAGTGAAATGGATGAACATTTGAGTTATTAACTCTTTAGGTTTCATTTTAAATAATTCATAGTGGTGCACAAGCATATTAATTTTAGACTCTTTTACTTGGTTTGTGCCTTCATATGTAATTTCTATCCTATCCCAAATTTTTTTAGCTAAATTGCAAGTAGAAATATGATTAAATTTATTTACATCTAAAGCACAATATAAAATATTCATGACTTTATCATTGAACTGAGATATTTTCTTATCAAATTCATCCCATTCACCTTCTGACTTAGGGAGAGACCACTATCAATCAATTTAGTAGGTTTGTATGAGCCATTTACTATGATACTCTATATATCATAGTCAAGTGCTTGAATAAAAATTCTCATTTGAGCTTTTCAATAGGTGTAGTTTGATCCATTGAAAAGTGAAGGTCGGTTTGTGGATTGCCTCTCGACTAGGGAGTGCCAAATTGGGTTGCCATAGACCTTTGGCTCTTGATGGTTAAATTAAGCAAGGGCTAGAGCACCGAACTCTGATATCACATGTTACCCAGATATAGAGCCCAAGAGGGTGGGTGAATTGGGTCTTTTTAAAATTTTTAGGATTAGTTTACTTATGTAATGTGCTAAAGTGTTAAGTGGAGTGAGTTGATTTGCAATGAAAATGAAATCAAATATAAATGATAAGTAAACAAGTATAAAGCATAAAAAATAAGTAAAAAATATAAGTACAATAAATATAAAAAAATTATAGTAATTCGGTGCCAACCTTGCACCTAACTCCACTCCTCAAGTCCTTACTTGAGAATTCAATCCACTAAAAGGATTTCAAAAATACAATACATCGACAACCCGACCCTTGCTATCCAAGCAAGAATATTTATTTTTTGGATACAAATCAACTCTCAACAATTTGATTTCAGGTTCGGATCAATCCAACCGAGTTTTGAAACCTTCCAAAACTCAAAAACCCAAAATACAATGTGAGAAAAATAGGGTACAAAAATTTTAGCACAAAATCCCCTTAAATGAACACAATAAATGCAATAGAAATACAATACTTAAGGAGAAGAAGCTTTTCTGAACACCATCAATGAATTGCACATTTGATTGCAGTTGGAGAGTGATTGATGAGCTGATTGATTGCTTTTTTTTGTATTTTTTAGGAATTTTTGAACTTTCACGGATGTGAGCTTTGAATGTTTGAAAACTTATGATTTTTCACTTCAAGAGAGTATTTATAATCACTATTTATACTTGAGAATATCTTAGTATCGATTAAGAACCGTTGGAGAGTGTTTAATGTGCGTTAAATACACTAAAAATGGGCTGAAAACTAGCTGTTACGTGTGCTCGCCAGAATGGGATATCCCATGGAGTGCCCCACTAGCAATGGGACGTCCCATGGGATGCCCCAATTGGTCAGACAGAAAAATCAACTTTTTATTTTGATCTCAGGGTCTCAAGAGTCATTCCATATGGGTCGTCCTACTACATGGGTCATCCCACTGTGTACATAAGTCAAAACAATACGTGCTGGCTATCCAATGAAAGGGGATGACCTAGATGGATCGCCCCATTTTGTGCCAACCTAGTTGTTTATGCATTTAAGATCTGAAACTCACAAGAACACTTCCAAATACTCTCAAATGGATTCAAATCAATTCGACACTCCCAAAAGGCTTCAAAAACTTCTCCAACATATAGAAACTTCAACTTTGGCACACTTGATGGAGCTTTTCAAATCTAATATTTTGGACTATCTGAAATATCATAAAAATATTCTTCAAAGATAAGAAACTCATTAGTAGTCTTCTCAAATAATTTATGATCATCAAAATTAATTCTTAGAGCAACAAATTTTATCGTAGACTCCTCTTCGGTAGGTGTGTGGCGCTTCCTCTGAAAGTTATGGTTAGGTCTAACCATTAATATGTCAAAATTTAATATATCTGACAAATGAATGACTAGGTTCGAGTGTGGCTCAGCCTGCCTAACCATCATTAGAAAGATATAACTAAATCAACATATTATGAATGATAATTTCGACAGTCAGATGAGCACCAGGCATATGGCACCTCCAATGATCATCCAAACTATTGGATCCATTATCATCCAACTTAATGGGAGGATATGATCTAGTTATCACCATAACTATTTCATTTTTAGCGACCTAATAATTTAGAGAATTTAATTTGATGAAATAAAAGATAAGAAAAGACTTGATCAGTTAATCTTAATCCTCCCACTGACTTCACCAAGTCAGATCAAAGAAGACTAGGCATAAGTCGATCTAGCTAATCAGTACAAATCCTCCACTGACTTCATCAATCATATAGAGGATACAGAGAAGTTAAACTAAGGCACCTAAATCAGTCATACTAATTTCTAGTTAGCATGGTTAATCCAATCATTAAGTGATTGGATCAAAATATGATTCACCACATGGCCAGATAAGTGAGATAGGTGGGAAGGATATGTCATTAACTCACCATAGACTCAATCTATGGGAGTAGCTCCAATTAATAACCATCGATTAAACTGCCATACTTATCTTAGACACTAACTAGTTAGTCAGTTTCAATTCGATCAACTTATAGACTTAGGTTTGACTACGAAGCTATGATCAAGGTCCATCTTAGTCTAATCAAAGACATGGACTCTGACCAACTATAACTATTGAGAATTGATCAATAGAAAAATTGATCCAATTAGAATTAACTATTAATTACATTTGATCAATTACTAACATATTCCATTATCAATGATTTCTAACCCTAGGTCTAACCCAATTAAATGGACTTGACTTGAGCTAACCTATAAATCCATGAATTATGAAATTTGTGCCTTAGATCTTTGATTTTCAAATCTAGATCACTTAATTCGTAATTAAGTTTTGGGCTAACATAGGTTGGGATTCGGTATTTGAAAATAGTTTCAAGTTTTGTAAAATATTTTTACAAACTGTCATACAATCAAATAAATTTTAATTTTAGATCTAACATACAATATATTAGATCTAAAATAAAAAAAATTTATTTTTTTTATTATTCATCTTCATGGAAAAGATCACGCAGCCCCCTACATGCCATAGGAGAACCCCATCGAATGGGAGGAGAGGGCCATAAAATTCTACTTTCTCTATGACCAAACGGCTATGGAGATCTATCCAATTTGATTACTACACTACTTAGACTCTAGATTAGTTATTTAGATCTAATCTAAATAATTAAAATCAGATTAAAATTAGATTATATATAAAATATTCATGTCAAAAGCAACGAAGCTCTGATACCATTTGAAGAAAAACTGACAGTTCAAAGTATGCATTTTTAAAATTTTGCATAGTAGAAGACTGTAGATTAAATATTTTAATTTTCTACACATATTTTAGATTAGATCTAAACTATCTTTTAAAGATCTATGACATAAAATTTTGCATACAAAAATTTGATATAAAGAAAAACTGTATCGATCACATTGATGCTCTAGATTAGATCTAACTGTTAGATCTAATCAGATGAGTTCAGAACTCATTACCTTTGTGCAGATTGATGATCTCTGCTACTGATAGGCATGGTATGAGATTCTTTTAATGTCGAGCAACCGCACAGCTTGTCTGGCCTTTACAGGTCATCCACTCGAAGCCCTGATCGATCATCCTTTTCGAGAGTGCGAGCTCGCACTAAAGGCTCTGGATGGCTGATTTAAGCTCTTTCTTTTGATCACCTAAACTCATCCAGATCAGAAGATTGAGCTATACGAGAGGTGGTGGTATAGGAGATTGGAACAAGACACTCTTGTATTTTTCTCTCACATAAAACCTAAAGCTGAACCTTAGAACCACTTAGACCTCACCCAAAGAGGAAGGACTCTTCCTTTGTTTCTCATGCACAGAAGCCTGCCCTCTCTTTTTCATGCCCCCTCTCTCTTAGAAGGAGTTTTCCATGATGAAATTCAATAACTTTGTTGCACAAAAATGAGAAGAATTTATGGTGGGCATGGAGAAGCGATTGGATAAGGATAAGTGGTTCAAACTAGTTCGAATTCAAACCATTTTGAATTCAAACAAAAACTACTTTGTTCTTATCCAAGTGGGGCGATAGTAGAGTTGAGGCATGAGACATTTCTCACACCATTCCTTCTCGAAATATCACACAAAACTTAGCCTTCCAAAGGGTGTAGTTGACAAAATAAAGACAAGGTCAAGTTCCAGGTTGTTTCAAGTCAAATTCAAACTCTTTTGAATTTGAATGAAAACCAATTTTGTCTTCATCCAAATGAAACTAGACAAGGGGTGACAAAACCTTTTGGATGTGAGAAAAAAATTCATGTAAGATCATTTCTCACATGAAGAAAAAAATGGGCGTAGAGAAGAAGTGGCCCATGAGTTGTTCAATTCGAATTTGAATTTGAATCTTTATCCAATTAGGTTCTTAACCCAACCAAATTAGATTAGACCCAATTAGATCATTGAATCTAATCTAATTAGATAATAAATTATCTCAATTAAATTTTAATCAAAGCAAAAATTAATCAAGCTCAAGTTCTGATCAAATCAGGAATCGAACACTCTTAACGATTAGGTCATTTATAATCTAATCGGGTCAAACTAAATTGAATCTAATTCAATTAGATTTGATCCAAATCTTAATACTCAATTAAATTAAGCTAATTAGTAATCTAATCATTAATCAATTCTCTTCTAATTTATCAATAATTAGTAAATTAATTTATTATAATTTTTACATAAGATTAATCATCAATCGAATTGATGATTATATCCTAGAATGATTCTCAATCGTCGATCAGCCACAAGATCAGTCAGAAACTTATTTTGAGTATGATCCTATAGGTTCAAATCTAAGTCAGTAGCACATAAATAATCTTCTTATACTAATCAAAATGATCATCTAGCAATGGTATCCAACATCCGGATAGGTTGAAAGGTTGCAAAGCAACATTCAAGAACTTATTGGTATATGATCATCGTATAATTAATCCCTTTGACCCAAATACTCAAGGTGATCTAGAATTTAATTGTCAACCCTAATAAGATTATCCATATTATATTTTAACTTTTCAAAGCCATCACATGGATAAACCCGATCGAGATTTTACTGAATTAAAATACACTGATGCATTAGCTCCTACTTATTCGGATGGGTCAATTTCATCTTGACTCACACACCGACTTCGCAAGTACTTGATTATGTCCAAAAATATTTCATCATTGAATTAGAAATTCAAATAGTTCAATACCAAAATACAGTGAGTTGCTTGCAAGTCACCATGGTGATCTCAGATCAGAGGGATGCTTATACCCATATCCTTCACGAGCTACTCTTGATAGCAAAGTGCTCAGCAGTTAGTCACGTTCGGTGAGATGTAACCCTATGTCTCACTTGCATGCCATGCCAGTATCTTCACACTCCTTGGTTATGAGGATAACTAATACATATGGCACATAACGACCTATACTTGATATAGCTATCATTCTAATAATAGTATATCATTTGAGCGTGAACTAGGGTTTAAGGACTAAATGATATATCCTTCTATATCAATTCAAATAGTCTTAAGGACTTCACCACAAAATAAGAGTTCAAATAAGATGTACACAGAATGATGAGAAAATCAAATAATATTTATTATTTTAATAATTCATATATAATTACAATAATTAGCTCAACCATCAACAGACTGATGATTGGCTTTGGGACATAATTTTCAACATCGAGTACCCCCAAATTCTAAGGTGTGAGAGTGCTAGCTTATGTCTTGCCCATATCTCATATGGTGTTTTATTTATAGACATACTCAGAATTCTATTAAATACATAACAAGCCGACTCGAGTGCATATCCCTAAAAAGAGATCGACAGACTAGCAAAGCCCATAATAGATCGAACCATATCTAATAGGATTCGATTTCTCTTTTCAGATACACTATTTTATTGTGGTATTTTAGGAGAGGTCCATTATGAGAGAATCCCATTCTTTGCTTGATATGTCAGAAACTCACTAGAAAGGTATTCACCTTCTCGATTAGATTGAAGAGTTTTAATACTCTTCTCATTTTATTTCTCTACCTCATTATGAAACCATTTGAACATTTCAAATGATTCAAGCTTGTATTTCATCAAGTAGATGTGCCCATACCTGGATAGGTTGTCAGTGAACATAATAAAATAGTAATATCTACCTCTGGCACTAGTATTCATAGGTCTGCATATATCAGTATGTATCAGACTTAAAACATCACTGGCTCGTTCACCTTTTTCAGTAAAAGATGACTTCATTATCTTCTCACGAAGATAAGACTCACAGATTGCCAATGATCATAATCATTGACTTCGAGGATTCTCTCTTGGATCAATCTATTCATCTTATTTTTGTTAGTATGACCTAGCCTACAATGTCAAAGGTAGGCATCCATGATATTATCTAACCTAGAATGTTTATTTGACATATACATTACACTAATAGATCATGATAAAGTATAGATGCTATCATTCAATTATCCATTCATCATAGTAACACTATTCAAAATGATATCATAAATTCTTTTTTTTATTAAAATTTTATAACTGTTCTTAGTCAAAATGCCTACAAAAATTATATTCAATAAGAAACTAGGACAAAAATGACAATCATTAAGAACAACGACATGAGAATTAAATACAAGCTTGATAATTTCTAAAGTTAGAATTAGTAATGATCTTCCATCTCCAACATTCAGGAATCTCTCACCGTCTCCAAATCTCCTATTGACCTAAAGTCCCTGCAATGAATTGTAAATGTTAATAAGACTACTAGTATCTAATATCCAGATCATAGTATCATAAATAGAGAAGTAACAAGGTGTTATCATATAATTACCTTACCCAGCAATCATTTGCTTCTTTTTTTTATCTGACTTGTTTGGATCAAGAGAGGCAATGTACTAAGGATAATTCTTTTTTTAGTGACCCCACTTCTTACAGTAAAAGCACTCTGTCTGACTTTGGTCGGACTTGGACTTCTTGGTCTGACCCCCAGCATGCTGCACCTTTTTATTTTTATTTTTTTCTTTCTTAAAAGGATGATGCCCCGCTAAGGAATATCTTCCCACTACATTCATCGTCTTCTTATGGAGTTGGTGATCCTTCTCAAAAGTCTACAGCAACCTCGATAAATCATGATAGTTGACTGCAGGCTTCATCATTCTATAATGACTGAGAAAGGAGAGGTAAGACTTGGGTAGAAAATTTAGTATCGCATCCTTCTCAAGTTGTTCATGCAAGAAAAAGTCAAGCTTGCTCAGACGCTCGATCTGTTTGATCATGTATAATACATGATCGATGATCGATGCCTCCTTCTTCATCTGAGCATTGAAGATGGTACAACTAGTCTTGTACTTTTCAATATCATTAGAAGTGCTGAAGGATTTGTTCAACCCTTGTAACATCTCCTACGGCTGAGCATCCTCAAACTTATGGCTGAGCTCATCATTCATCATCGCTCGCATAATGCAACACATCGTGGTACGGTCGTTGAGCCACTTTTGATAAGCATCTCAGATCGCACCGTGTGCATTTGGGATAGACTCCTCAAGTGCCAGATCTGTAAGCATGTACACCCAGGACGATCTTCAATTGTTGATACTAGATATCAAAATTGGATCTTGTTAACTTATCACTATCCAATAGCGATCGGAGTGATAAGCTGGTGGCCATAACTATATTAAAAAAAAATTAAAAACTTAATTAGTATATGAATTATTAAGGCCTGAAAATTTAAACTTTAGTCTAAAGGTTCTTCTATTATTTTATACGAATTGGTAGCCCCTACCTCTAATTCGAAGAATTATCTTAATTTCTTAACGAATACTAGAATCCACATAGACTGCACACAAGTCCGACTTTGGTCGGCCAATCTATGTGCATCTATGGATAGGTTCTTAATTAATTATTTTTAAATAATTTTTAGTAAATAATTTTGTTTCGAGTATTTTTTCAGTAGGCTTTGACCTCCACTGAAAGGTCTGATTAGGTCCAACCATTAACATGATCATACTCAGTGCATCTAACTAACGAATGATGAGGTCTAACTTTAGATGGTTAATCTGACTATCCATCAGAGAGATATGACTGAGTTACCATATTATGAATGATAATTCTAATAACAGATAAGCATCAGGCCTTTGGGCCTCCAATGATTATCAGACTAATGGACCCATTATCATCCAATTTAATGGGAGGCTATGATCTAGTTATCTTTATAACTATTTTATTTTAAGGACCTAATAATTTAGAGGATTTAGTTAACACATTTTAAGAGAAAGAGGAAAAATTGACCTAGAAGTCATAGATCCTCCCACTGACTTCACCAAGTCAGATAAAAAAAGACTAGAGATAAGTCAGGCTAGGGGTACCTAAATTAGCCATACTAATTTAACTATGCAGTATGAGTTAACTCAAATCAATGAGCAATCTAATCAAAAGCTGATTGACCACATTGGCCAGGTAAGTGAGATTGGTGGGAGGCTCCATCAAAGCTTACCATAGTCACCATCGAAATAACCAAATAAGTGGGTTGTCAATTAAAAATTATTGGTCAGAATGCCATATTTACCTTAGACACCAATAGGTTTATTAGTTTCAATTTGGTTTGCCTAAAAGCTCAGACTTGACCACTGAGCCACGATTAGGTCCACTTGGTTTAATCAAAGACACAAACTCGACCAACTACAACTATTGTATTTGATCTAGAAAAATTTTGATTTAATCTAATTCAACTTTTGATTAGATTTAATCAATTTCTCTGTTTAGTCTATTTGATTCTAACCTTATGTCTAACCCAATTAAAAGGACCTGATCAAGCTAACCCATAGACTCATGTTTTATGCAAATATCATTAGATCTTTAATTCATAATTCTAGATCTAAATGGATCAACCCTTAATTCCCAATTAAGTGTATAATCAATATGGGTTAAGGTTTAGGTTTGAAATAATTTCAATTTATAAATATTTTATATCATTTTATGCAAAAATTTTCTATTCTAAAACCTAGTCGGCTCACCCCTGGATTGAGCCAGCTCACTACAGTGGGTCAACTAAGTTTGCGATTTAGTCGACTCACTATAAATGAATAGTAACATATTTTATCTGCCTACTGTAACTGGATCGACTTAGTTGGAAATTGAGTTGAGTAAACTAGGAGACTGAGTCGACTCAGCTCAAAATAGAGTCGACTCAGCAGGTGTGCTAGCAACTTTTGCAAAGTTTCAGTTTTGAAAAATTTTATATAAACTAAAATAAAATCAATCATAAATAAATTTTTAGATTTAATATAAATCTTTTATATTTTTAAATTTTATTTTTTATGATTCAAATAATTTTAATTATAAAGATTAGATATTTTACTTTTCATACAACTTGTATTATATACAACAAATCTTAGAATTTTCAGATCTAGGATTTTGCAGAAAAAATAAGGTTTCTTTTTTTCATATTCTTTTTCATAGGATATAATCACTTGGCACCCCTACACACCATAAAAGCATCCCATCGAATGAAAAGAGAGGGTCTTTAAATCCTACTTGCTTCTATGATCGGACGATCTGGTGATCAATCCAATCCGAGTACTTAGCTACTTGGATCATCTAATCTAACACATATCACATATGATACTGATCATAAATCAGATTTGAACATAAAAACTATTTAGATCTAATCTAACTAATAAAAATCAGATCTATACATACATATATATCATGTCATAACAAATCTAGGCTCTGATACCACTGAAAGAAACTGACATGCTTGACATGCTTTTTAAAAATTTTTCAGTAGAATACACAACATTAAACAATTTAATCTAATAAGCATGCTTTAGATTAGATCTAAAAATACGATCTATAATATGATATATTGCATATATATAATCTAAAAATTAAAATATGCATGCATGATCATATCAAACATGCGATAGATCTAAACTACAATGAGTGTGAGTTCAAAACTCATCACTTGAGTATGGGTAGTAGATCTCCATGATTGAACAACATGGATTTGAGGTCTTGCTGGTTGCTCATAGCTGTACAAGGTATCCGATCTCTATGGATCATCCACTTGAAATCCTATGCTGATCGATCTTTTTGAGAGTGCTAGCTCACGTGAAGATCCTATTGATGGCTGATCTACACCTCTCTTTGGATCTCTCAAACTCTTTCAAAATTGAAGAAGGAACAAGAAGAAGGATGTGGTGATGGAAGGAGGGAGGATAACTCACTTCTTTCCTTGATTTCTCTTCACCCAAAACCCAAGATCAATATCTAGGTCTCTCACCCAAGAGGAACTAGTTTTCCTCTATGCACACACACCAAAGCAAGGCCACCCACCCCTTAATCCTCATGCCCCACTCTCAGATATTTCTCATGGTAATCTAATCATGGTTGTCGCACTACATGTCCCCTTCTTAAGGGTGGCATGTGGAGTGGATAGGATGAGATTGGTTTGAATCAAATTCAAACTACTTGAATTCAAAATTCGATTTATTCTCATCCTATTTCAAACTTAAGTTCAATCAGATTTGAATTCAACTTTGAACCAAATTTTATCCTTATCTAAGAAGAGTGAGAGAGAGGATGAGAGCCTCTGATTTGCATGCAAAAACTTCATGCAAAATCCAAGTTTAGTTGAAGGACAAGTAGGCATGGGTTTAGAGTGTGGCATGGGTAGTAGTCCAGTCCTTTTGGACTCTAAATTGTTACAATTAGGTTCAAACCAAAATTATTTTATTAGACCCAAATACCTAATACAATTAGATAATAAATTATCTCCATTAAATTTTAATTAAATTAAAAATTAATCAAGTTTAAGTACTAATCAAATTAGGAATCGAACATCCTTAGCGATTAGGTCATCTTATAATCTAATAGGATCAAACCTAATTGAATCTAATTCAATTAGACTTGATCCAAATATTATTGCTCAATATAATTAAGCTAATTAATAATTAAATTACTAATTAATCTTTTATAATTTACTAACCATTAGTGAATTAATTTAATGCAACTTTTGCATAAGGTTAATCATCAATTGAATTGATAATTATATCTTTGAATGATTCTTAATTATTAATCTGCCACTTGATTAGATAGTAACTTCTTTTGAATGTGACCCATAGGTTCAAACTTAAGCTGGTAGCATAGGAATAATTTTTTATACCAATCAAAGTGACCATCTAGCAATGGTATCCAACATCTGAATAGGCTGAATGATTGCAAAGCAACATTCAAGAACCCTAGGTTATGGTTACCGTATAACTCATCCTTTTGACTCTTAGTACTCAGGATAACTCAAAGTTAAACTGTCAACTCTTATTCAGTACATCTATAATGTGTCTCAACCTCATAAATTCTGTGACTCCTCACAAAGACTATCCTGGTTAAGATTTTTCTGAATTGAAATACAATGTAGCACTAACTCCTAAAATCAGGAGTGGTCAATCTCATCTTGACTCACACACTGACTTTGCAAGTGTTTAACTGTGCTTAAAAATCTTTCATCACTAAATTAAAAATTCAGATAGTCTGACACCAAAGCACAATGAGTTGCTTACAAATTATTGTGGCGATCTCAAATTGAAAGGATACTTATATCCATATCCTTCGCATGCTACTCTTGACAGCAAAGTGCTCTATAGTTGGATCATGTTCAATGAGATGCACTCCTATATTTCATCTACATGTCATACCAATATCTCCACACTCCTTGATTAAGAGGACAATCAACTCATATGGCACACAACGACCTGCAGTTGATATAGCTATCTTATTAGTAATAGCATATTGTTTGGTCATGAATATGTTTAAGAACTAAATAAATCTTTTTTATCAATCAAAATAGTTCTAAAATTTTATCACAATACAGGAGTTCAAAAAAATGTATACTTTATAATGAAAAAGTCAAATAATTTTGTTAATAAATAATTCATATACAACCTACATACATGAGCACAACTGTCAATATGTTGTGAATGGGTGGTGCTTCCAAGCTTTGAGAGTGTTGGATTCCAGTCACATAGCAGAAAGTAATTTTTAAAAATTTTAAAATCAAACAAGTCAATAGCTTTAACTATTAAAACTATTGAGCTAAACCCAAAACCCTAGAATCACCTTACCGATATCGATCAAAACAAAAATAAGCATGCAAAAGAGATAGAATTTTATACTTTCATCAAAATAAAAAAGTGATATATTGATATTCTCCACAAGACTCCAAATAAAATCCCTCCAACGGTGATCCACACAATAGTTGGCCAAGGTCAATCCTAACCAGTGCACCACCACAGCCTTGTTTTCTCAAAAATACTACCAGCTTCGAACTCAAAGAACGAATGCATCAAAGTCTAGTTGCTTCTGATCTTGCCACCAAAATCATACTAAGAAGACACTCTTCAAATGTCATAAAATCTAAGATTTAATTTTTGGCTCCAACATATGAAAAAACCAAATCCTAGGGCACACTAGCAACTCTTGCTAAATTTCTCACCACCGTTCTTGCAACTTTTGCCACTCAATTTCCCCTTGCCTTTTTCTTAGATTTTTTTTAAAATTTTTTCTATGATTTCCATGCCCCTTATCTCTGGTTTTAACTCAAAAACTTAGTAGCAAAGCTATGTGGGACATCTCATTTAAAAAAGGGACCAAGGGATGTGTCATGGGACCAAGGGGTGCCAACCTTTGGCGCTCCAACTTCTCACATGGTGAATAAATTTACCATATAGAATTATGGTGCATGAGAGCTTTCACACATAAGGACTCTCCCTCTTCTATGTGTCATAAAAATATTATATTCATTTGGTGACAAATCAAAGGAGATCAGGTTGAGAAATAAAAGCAATGCGTTAAGAGTCTTTATTAAGAAGGACTCTTCATCTTCACACATTAAAATGAATGGGGTGGCATTAATATTTTGGTGTGGCTTCTAGTGGGTGCAGATGAGTCCTTCTCCATTTAAAATTGTTTCAAGTTGGATAGAAAACCAATTAAGATAGACTCAATCTCATTAGGTCAAAGACAACTGGTCTAGGTTAGCTCAAACACTTTGATCTAAACCAATTTAGAAATTTGGATTAA
Organism: Elaeis guineensis; assembly: GCF_000442705.2. Taxonomy (NCBI): domain Eukaryota; kingdom Viridiplantae; phylum Streptophyta; class Magnoliopsida; order Arecales; family Arecaceae; genus Elaeis; species Elaeis guineensis. The sequence continues at coordinate 27,450,101 of NC_025995.2, read as the reverse complement.
TATAATATGCTAGCATATCAAATTAACCCATAAAATTTATATTAAATTCTAATTAAATTATATTAAGATCAAATCTCAAAGTGTGTGACCCATTGGATTTTAAAACTAGCCAGCAGTGGACCAAGACTTTCGACATAACCCTAATCCGATGAGATTAGGTCATCCGAAGAGTCTCAATCAACTTCGACTCTTCCAAATTGATTTCAAAATTAAACTCTTTTAATTTGATAAGTCCACAAGTCAAGATTGATATCTAGCAACATGTCATGACTATCTGAAAGATTTAAAATTTTAATAAAAAATTATCAAAATATCCTTTAGTGATAAGTTACCGTGTAATTCAATCCTTCAGTCAAACAATATCTCAGATAAGCTATGGGCATAGAAATATGTCAAACCTAATCACTTATCATTATGTATCTTAATCAAAGGTGATGATTTAGTTGATGATATATTAAAATCTTTTTTTAATTATCATCCTGCTTTGATCAAAGACTTTTGAATCATCGACCTATGAGATCAGATAGGATGTTCGCTCCCTTTATTAGGAGTGACTGATCCCTTATTGATTACTCACAACCTCCATGCATACTTCACCACATCCAGAATATCCTATACAAAGATCAGAGAATCAAGTTAGGAAGTGAACCAAAATATGGATCCAAGTACATAAGGTACCATGGTGATCTTGGATCAAAGGATCACTTACACAACTCTCACTAGAGAAATATCAGTTGACACTAAATAAGACTCCATCTGATATTCTCTCACAGGTCTATTCAGTGAACTCATTCTCTAATGAGTACCTATATCCTTGTATTAGTGTCACCACACAAATGATTATGAGATCAACCACCCTCATTTATGAGCATACATAGGACATGCCAGTATCATTGATCCCGACTCAATATACCAAGACTAAAAATATTTTAGATTATGGCTATTAAAGTTTTAGGTCTCACTGGCGTGATCTCATCATGGTCCTAAAACTATTGCCCAGTGATAGGATTGCGATGTTACCGTTAGAACACCATGCTTATCAAATTAATTCTAACTTCAATAAAAATTAAAAATATATAGAAAATAATGAGTCAGGTCGAATCCACAGAGAAGGTAGGATTTTGATTTAAAATCTTTGATTTTATAAAAAAAATTAAATTTTGAAGAAAGTAATTTTAAGTTGAAAAATAGAAATTAAAAGTGCAAAAAATAAATCCGATGCTAAGATCTACTATTTAGATCCTAGTTTATACTTGCAATAAAAATAAATAATAAAAATTTTAAAGTATACAAAAATAAATTGGTACTAAGATCTACTAACTAGATCCTAGCATCTACTTGCAATAAAAATAAAAGATAAAAATTTAAAGTGCAAGAAAATAAAATTTTGTATTAATTAAAATTAAAATTAAGTATAAAAAATTTAAAAAATAATAAAATAAAATAAAACTATAACAAAGATCTGAAGTTGATCGGCACAGTCTCGTCGAAAAGATGGTTGATGACCTCTCCTTCTTCTTTATACTTTATAGAGCAAACTGGCTTCTCTTCTTCTTCCCCTTCGGTCTCTAAAATTTTTTAATTTTTTTCTCTATTTTTTCTCATGTTTCCATTGATTTCTTCTACTCTCTACTCTTATTCTTGGACCCCTATTCATAGATAAATTTCTCACCTTTTTTGGTAGCAAATTCTAAAATCTTTAGAAATCGTATTATACCGTATCAATTTATTCTGGCCATCGAATCTTCAATGGATCACCTAGATCATCCCAAAAATTGTTGTTTAAGTCCTTATCACGATCGGGATCCACCACAGCCATTGGATCAAGCATTTGATTGAATTTTGGCCTTCGATCAGTGCATTTGATTTCCTATTCTCAATCGAGAATAGTGTCAGCCATCGGATCAGGCATCAGATTGATTTTCAACCGTTGGATCACGCAAAGTTTCTTCTTTTCAACTGACAATGAATAGTAGCCATTGGATCTCATTCGAGATTAATCTCCACCATCCATTCATAAAAACTTTCCTCCACCCGCATAGACGCATCGTGCACCGCAAAGCATTTTCGATGGACCGCACCATTAAATCCATGGACTGAGCGACTGATCCACCGAGCACTGAAGGCTATTTTAAAAATTTTTTAGGATATTTTTGCTTGATTTTTACTCCGATTTGTGCCTGAAAAATTAAAAAAAATATACATTAAATTACTCAATAATTTTTTATCATTTTGGTGCTTAAAATTGTTCAATTAATTTGACATTTATTTTTCATAAATATGCTCTAATTTTATATTTTTCTAAAATTATCTATTTTTGCAAGATAATTCAATTTATTTATAAAATTAGATTTTTTAGAAGATGTTAGCACCATAAAATATCCAAAAATACCTTCAATAAATATAAAAATATATCACTTATCACACCCTCCAACTTGAATTTTGCTCGTCCTCGAGTAAAAAAAAATTTAGAATTAAGTACCATTTAACTTAGAGTTTCGAATTTCATCAAGTATTTTAAAAAAAGGCCACTGATGTTCAGTAGAGCATGAGTGAGGTATGTCATTAGGGTATTAATACTAATCAATGTAGAGGTTAAACCAAGAATACTAAATCTTTCTGAACTTTTTCTAAATTATTCCTATCTTTATCTCCAAATTATTAACTTTCATATGGATAAGTATATTGTTACTTTCGTCCTTCATTTATTAATTTTTTTTAATATTATACTACTATTGAATGTCTTAACTCTTTAAGCTTTCTGTTTGACCCATGTAGCGAGTTTTCAGCCAATGACTCCCAAATCAGATACTTTAGGATACTAGGTATAGAATACCCTCGACCTACTTGCTCGAATCAACAGCTACGAGTTAAAACTAGCTTCACAACAAAGCTTCTTTATCCTTCATATCTTTTAATGTGAAACTCAATGTTTGCTTAGGCAAAGAGGCCCGATTACTCAGCATGAAATACTTAAAATTTTTTTATATATATGAAGAAATGTATAGTTACTCTATACAAGCCCATAGGAAGTAAATTCTTCTTTGATATTGGTAAAAACTTTAGAAATACTCAAAAAAAATTATTTAAGTTTTAAACTTAACTCTTTATTGAGTTTTCTTAATACTTGATCCCTCGATATCTCACAAACTCTCTGATCTGTGCATCAATTTTTTTTAAAAAATATTTAGTTTAACTGATTTTTAAAGTATAATCTGGTGCTTAAATGTTAAATATTAACTTATCAAGACTTAAAAATTTAAAAATTTTATTCTCTCTCCCTAACTTAATCTACATTATCCTCAATGGAGTAAGAAAAATAAAAGGTGTATACAAAGAGAAAAAAAGGAGAGATGTCACCTGATCAAAAGTCTTTTCAAAATTAGTTCTTCTCTCAACTTAGCCAATATTATCTTTAAATCTCCACAAAGATATGAAGTAAGACTCAATTAATCTAAATAAAATATAAAAAATATTAAAAAATAAAAGCTAAAATGGGTTGCCTCTCAGAGAGTGTTAAATTTATCATCTTCAGTCAGACTATGTCAATTCTACCTCACTTACCCCATGTCGAATATTGGATTGATAAATTCTAATGATTTTAGATTGCCAATCTTAGAAAGATGGTCTATAATAAATTTTAATATTTTATTATCAATCTTCAGAAAGTATTTCACATCTTCATTCTTAATTTTAGGAAGATAATTTACAAACCCATTTATAGACCTTTGTTTGTTAAGAATTTTTCTATTTGTTCTTCTAAACTACTCATAAATTGAGTTTTTGAGTTAGGAGTTGAGTTTGATGCAATGGGTATTGGAAGGATGTCATTTGATTCTAAACATATGTGCTCAGGTATGACCAAGGGCAACTTCAGTTTTGGAGGAGGTGATGATTCTAGAAAGGAAGAACCGACTTCTAGGACTGAAGAAAATGAGACTCTTAGTGAATATATCTCGGGTAACTCATTCGCTCTCTTCTTTTTTTTGTCTTTTTCACTCAATTAGTAATAATTTTGAGCTCAGTTCTTCTATTGGGTTAGTCTCAGTACTAACCTCTTCTTCAAATTCTTATTTTGGCTAGCATCAATACTAACCTCTCTCACCTGATTTTGGTATGGATCTTTAAGAATCCTCCCATTTTGAAGCTCGGAGATTACTATTGGATTGATGACTAGGTCCAGATGGTTAGTGGGTGGGTGGGTTGTTTTTGAAATTCGATATTGGTTTGCTCGGTAATTGACCTAGTTCTCTCCTCATGAAAGACTCAACTAACTGAGCTATTTGTGCTTCTAACCCATAAGGGATTGCTGTTAGATCAAATATTTGTTGAAGTTGGCTAAACCTATTGTCAGTTAGAGGGGTCTGTTGAGGAGATGGGTATGACAGCTGATTGTAATATAGTGACTGGGTAGGCTGACTAGGCTGTCCTCTATTATAGATATAATTTTAGTATTGGGGCCTATTTTGAAAGTTTTGCATGGGAGGAATTTGGGTCTGGGCCTAAGTTTGTTAGGGTCTCCAAGAAAACTTGGGGTGGTTCCTTCAACCTAGATTATATATGTTTGAGAATAGATCATTGACAGGCTTGGAGTAACCTTGGGTAGCTTGAACTTGTTCTTGGATGAAAGGTAAAAACTATGCAGTCATAGGATATTCACTCACATGATGGGCTGGACTAGTATAGATAAAATAATTTTCCTGATAACTGAGAGGTGGTGTGTATTATGCAAGAGAGTGTTGACCTAGAACTAAAAATTTATCTATAAGAAGGTCGACTATATTTAATTTTTGGACTATCAGGTTCAAATCAACTTAGGACTAGAGTCAGAATGTTTGATCCCATAGAATGATAAAATATTGATGGGTTATAGGTGGAAAGAGTAAAATATTCCTTCATTGTTTCGGTGGTTCTCTAGGGTCTTCAGCCATTTAATTTTAGGTTTAGCATGAATCAGCCATTCAATTTTAGGATTAGATTCAATTAGGTCAGGGTAAAGAGATCTTCTACCATGCATGTACCAGTGCCAACCCTAATATGTGTGGTTCAGATTTTTTTCTTTCTTTTTGTTTAAAGAAGAAGAGAGAAAGGAAAGAGAAGAGGAAGAAAGAGAGAAGTTCTATAGGTGAGAACTTAAGAAAGTCTAGACCTAAAGATGATAGATGAGAAGAATTAGTTATGTTTAAGTATTAATTGCAATCAGATTAGCAAACAATTAAATCTAGAACACCTACAGGATTTTTAGACCTAACAGTTCAATGTAGAGTGACTTGGCCTAGATGCAAGTTGGGTCTGTTCTCATTTTCTTGAACTAGCCAGGTAAGAGGTGGGGTCATGGGGGTCCCCTCGTTGCTTACCTTAGACACCAATTAGATTGGCCAGATAAGCCAACGAAACAATTAAATAACTATGAATCTACTTAGACTTAGTTTTTGTAACCTCTTGCCTTAGACACCAGTTTCAGGATGAGTCTAAACTTACTTTGCACTTGACTTCCCACAATACTCAAACTGAACTCAATTGATCCTAGGGGCCAATGTCTACTGAATTTTAATTAGGCTAGGGTTAATGCAAAATGCTGGTTGGTTGTTTTGAGCTAAAGAAGGGTGATAAAATCTTTACCTTATCTTGTTATGGGTGTTGCCTTTAAGTTGATTTGAGATGAATATGCATAACCAATTTCAAACAAGGGTTCTATGCAACTAAATTAGATGCATAAAACTAATCAAACTTGAAAGCTTATTTATCTCCAGCGATCACCAAAAGTAAATCTAAGATGATGAATGCTTCTAAATAATTAAGTTTCTACTCTTGTCATGTGATTTTTATTAGGTTTATGTGGATGAATTTTATGTTATTTCAAAAAATAGTAATTAATACTAAAAAAATAGTTAGGATTAGGGTTAGGATTGATCTCACCAAATTGAAGCATTTCACCCTTCTTTTCTTCTCTTTTTTTTCTGCAAAAAGATAAAAAATTAAAAAAATTAGTAAGTTATATTTATAAAAAATCAAAGAAATCAAACATTAAAATTGGTGCCTTCTCCGACAATGATGTCAAAAATTGATAGGATCATGATGTTGTCTTAGAACACCGTGCTTATCAAATTAATTTTGACTTCAATAAAAATTAAAAATATATAGAAATTGTGAGTCAGATCGAATCTATAGAGAAGATAATATTTTGATTTGAAATCTTTGATTTTATAAAAAAAGTAAAGTTTTGAAGAAAGTAATTTTAAGTCAAAAAATAAAAATTAAAAATAAAAAAATAAATTCGATACTAAATCTACTATTTAGATCCTAGCTTCTACTTGTAATAAAATAAATAATAAAAAATTAAAAGTATATAAAAATAAATTGATATTAAGATCTACTAATTAGATTCTAGCATCTACTTGCAATAAAAATAAAAATAAAAATTTTAAGTGTAAGAAAATAAAATTTTATATTAATTAAATTTAAATTTAAATTTAAAAATTTAAAAAAAATAAAATAAAATAAAATTATAATAAAAATCTGAAGTTGATCGGTACAGTCTCGTCAGGAAGATGGTTGATGATCTTTCCTTCTTTCTTCATACTTCGTAGAGCGAACTAGCTTCTTTCTTCTTCTCCTTGGATCTTAAAATTTTTTAATTTTTTTTTAATTTTTTTTTATTTCCTATGATTTTTTCTACTCTTTACTTTTATTCTCGACCTCCTACTTGTAAATAAATTTTCATTTTTTTTGTAGCAAAGGGAGTCCTAAAATCCTTAGAAATCATATTATATCCATATCAATTTATTCTGGCTGTCGAATCTTCAATGGACCACTCAGATCATCTCAAAAATTATTATTTAAGTCCTTATCATGATCGAATCCACCATAGCGTTGGATCAAGCATTTGATTGAATTCTGGCCATCGATCAGTGTGTTTGATTTTTTATTCTCATCGGGAATAGCGTCAGCTGTCGGATCAGGCATCAGATTGATTTTTAGTCATTGGATCATGCAAAGTTTCTTCTTTTTAACCGATAATGAATAGCAGCCGTTGCATCTCATTCGAGATTAATCTCTACTATCCATTCATGAAAACTTTTCTCGGCTGCTGTAGACTGCATCATGCACCACGAAGCATTTTCAATGGACCGCACCATTGAATCCATGGATCAAGCGATCGGTTCACTATGCACCGAAGGCTATTTTAAAGATTTTTTAGATATTTTTGCTTAATTTTTGCTCTGATTTATGTCTGAAAATTAAAAAAAAATATATTAAATTGCTCAATAATTCTTCATCATTTTGGTACTTAAAATTACTAATTAATTTGACATCTATTTTTCATAAATATACTCTAATTTTATATTTTCTAAAATTATCTATTTTTGTAAAAAAATTAATTTATTTATGAAATTAAATTTTTTAAAGATGTTGCACCATAAAATACCAAAAATATCTTCAATAAATATAAAAATATATCATTATCATCTAGACCTATGGGTTTATTATAATATTAAAAATAATAAGATGCAGCATATAATGAATCAAAAATATCTATTTTATTAATAATATAAATATCAATTACATGAGTTTGGAAGATAAATTACAATAAACACCATATCTCATCCATATGCAATTAGCTTGTAGGGCATTATTCTTTTAGGGAGGCCATAAGAGGAGTCATGGCAATGATTCCAAGAGGCTAGGATTGAGTATGGATCCTAGGATTAGGATGGAAGAAGTCTTAAGAAGAGGGTTTGTTTCTGCAACAGAGGAGCCGACTCGGATCTGGGTCGAGCCAACTCGAGACTTTGAGAGAGCTAGCTCAGATGCAAAACAGAGAGCAGGGTTCATTGGCACGCATGGTGGAATGACAGTCGAGCTAGCTCAAGAGCTGATCGAGCCAACTCGAACTGAGAATAGAACGGTGCGTGGATTCTGATTTCTATTAGAATTGATTTTGATCCTAGGAGTCTTGAGGCCTTGTTTAGAGGTCTTAAGGGAGCTAACTCAAAGGCTTAGATTGGGATTAAGTCTAAGGGGTGAGAGTATATGAGATATGGATTAGACATGGTTCGGTGAGTGCTTCATATATGGGATTTAGCTAAGGAGAGTTTTTGATGGGCCTAATGGCTATGTATAAATATACATAGGTTGTATTAGGATTTGATAAGGTGATTGAGTGAATAAAGATCTTTTCTCCCTAACTTTCTCTTTCTCTCTGGTTCCAACATCAAACCCTAGCATCCTTCTCTCTTCTTTATGATTGCTGGAGTAACATCCAGGTTCCATGCGAGGTATTTATGATCAGGTATGGAGGAGATCATATCAGAATGCTATAATTGGTATCAAAGCTTGATTACGTAGAGGAAAGAAGAAGATGTCAAAATCAATTTTTAGATCAAATTTCTACAGCGCCCATGTTTCCCTGATTTCTTCCTATTAGATCCTTGGTTGTGGTGATTGAAGGAAAAACCGCCTTTTTTTTTGTAGGATCTTCTAGATTTCATCAAATCTGGAGGAAATAATTTTAAAAAAAAATCATCCTATATTTATTTCAGATCTAAGTCTCTAGATCTAATCTTCATATTTGATATTAATCTAAAATAAATCTAAAAGGGATGAGAAAACAAGTAATATCTAAGGATAATCTGATTACCCTGTAGATGATCTCTGCACAGCCTGAGGTTCTGATGTAGCCATGCAAGCTCCTGGCCTCTATCAGTATCCACTCAGCAGGACCTAGAACATCTTCTCCTCATGAATCTATGCTCCAAAAATTAGATCTCTATCTGATTTGGAAGTGCTTCAGAACTCCTTCTGAAGTTGGAGCAGCAGCCTGTCAAAGATGTCCTGCAACCTTCCTGTTCCAGGTGTCACCACGCCTTGGACCTTTGCCAGATGGATGTCCAACTCCTTGGACATGAAGAGGGAGGGAGGAGAGCAGGAGATGTAGAGAAGAGGAGAGAATTCTTATTTTGGCTGGGTATTGAGTAGAAACTTACAAACCCTAGGCAGATAGGGATTTTATAGACCCTGTATGCTGCGCAGTGCCACATCATTCGACCAATCAAAAAATTCCAATAAATTTTGAAAAAATTTTGATTGATGGAGTGATATTATCTGATCACATCAATAAGAACCCCCACCCTCTCTCTCCTATGTTGGTGCCAACTTTGGATAAGCACAAGCAAGGTGGCGCCAAAGAGTCCATGTTTATCAGGACTCTTTCATTCTTATCCATTTGGGACGCCCACTTTAATCCAATTAGGCTCACACCATAATCTGATTATGGCACCCAATTTGATGTGGTTTAGGCATGTGGACACTCCATAAAAAATCTTCCAATGAGCTCTCTTCAGTTTAAGACCCATATGTCAACATTTGACAGATGTCCTAAAATGAAATTGGCAGGTGACAGGAATTAACAGGTGCTTGTCTAAAATTCATCTCATGAATTAAGACAAGCCTTTTCTGAGCTGAACAAGCTTCATTTAGACTGAAAAAAATCTTCTCAAGGTTCTCTGGGTGAGTCAAATCATATTTGACTTAATTGAGATAGAAAAGATTACACGAAGAGAAAGTTAGGCTCAATTATGTGCTAGCACGATTTCCTTGAACCTAATTGGATCTTATCCAAATCAATTAGGTTAGCCCAATTGATGAAATCCAGACCCTAACCCTTGTTAGTGTGACCCAGTTAGGTTTAATTTTGTACGGTAATGAGATATGTCGTGATCTCATCATCGACATCATCGAAACTCCTTTCGATGGATCAGAACTCTTCTGATTCCGACAATTAGAATGATCGATCATCAATATCATTCCAATTGCTCCCAAAATCTACCAGTAACATCTAGCAGTATATGGTGGCAACCCATTAGAACTGAAGATGAACCTCTCAGTGCAACTACCTCTGTGATTGAGTTTCTCTATCATGAGTCCGACTGAATTAGGGTTAAGGTGAACTCGTCAAATCCAACATCAGTCATATGAATCAATCATCGATCCGAGTCCGATGTGAAACCCCAATGAAAACTTTTTTTTATTATTTCACTCTGCCATGGCATGGGCTTAAGGATTCAATCTTTGATCATCATAGGACTACTCCTCTCATCTACCGAGGTTGATAGATCCCATCTTGGTGCGACCTAGTTCCTACAATGAATATGCTACAGCCAATATACATCTCAGAATTCTGAATGACTAGAAGATCGAGTTATGGTGTAGTCAAACTATAACACACTCAAGGTGAACTGTCGATGTACCTCAGGTCAAAGAACTAGACACACAACTGCAGCATCGAGCTAGTCATCGATGAGAAGGTAGACTTTCTTATGACTGCTCGAGGTGGTCACGCTCAGTACTCTCATTCTCAATGAATACCTGTACTCTCGCTCCGATGTCTCCACACCGTAGACTCAAGACACATCTACCCTAAAGAAGCGATCATACACCAACCTTCTGGATCGATCATCATCCTCGTGATGATCTTATGGTCAGGAGTGTTTATGAGTTAGTTATGTAAATTCATACTTTAAATTTTTAACTCTTGAAAATATGAATTGACATTCCTACTAACTCAAAGGATGTATCACAGACACAATGTACACAATGTGATAGAAGAATAGCCCATTTATTGATTTATAGTCAAAATTATAAATTTGCCCTTAGATTTGTACAGAAATTATCAGCCAATCTGGCATCTAGGGCACACATCTAACAAACTCTCACTTGGCCTAATGCCAATTCGCTACATATCTAAGTCCCATCTTCTCAAGGTGGGCTTCGATCTTTTGCTGGCCCAATGGCTTAGTCAGCAGGTCTACCACATTATCTGTGGAGTCACTCTCTTGACCTCGACATAATCTTTTCGAGGTAATCATGGATTAGATGGAATCACCGCTCGATGTGCTTGGACTTCTGGTGAGACCTTGGCTCCTTAGCTAGGGCTATGGCGCCATTATTGTCGTAGTAAAGAGGTATGGATTTCGATGACATCACTTCAAGCTCTGCGGCAAATTTTTTGTACCAGAATGCCTCCTTCGTAGCTTCCGATATAGCAATGTACTCTACCACCATGGTGGAATCAGCAATCACCATCTGTTTGAAACTCTTCCAGCTAATTGCACCACCATTGCAAATGAACAGACTCCCAGATGTTGACTTTCGATCATCTATATCAAACATAAAGTCTGAGTCTGTATATCCCTGAATCTGGAGTTCTCCATTCTCAAAGACTAGAAACATATCCTTAGTCCTTCTCAAGTACTTAAGGATACATTTCACAGAAGTCCAATACCCTTCGTCTGGATTCGACTGATATCTGCTTGTGACACTCACAGCATGGGCTATATCAGGTCGTGTACATAGCATGACATACATGAGGCTCCCTATTGCCAAAGCATAAGAGATCTTGCTCATGCGTTCAATCTCCTCAGGTGTGCTAGGGCACATCTTCTTGGAGAGATGAATGCCATGTCTAAAAGGTACTAAACCTCTTTTGGAATTTTTCATGCTAAACCTTTTTAGCACCTCCTCTATGTACATCTTCTGTGAAAGTCCCAGCATCCTATTTGGTCTATCTCTATAGACCTTAATACTCAGTATAAAGGATGCCTCTCCTAGATCTTTCATAGAGAACTCCTTAGACAATGATACTTTGACTGAGGTCAACATGGGAATGTCATTCCCAATTAGGAGGATGTCATCTATGTACAATACGAGAAAGACAACTGCGCTCCTACTGACCTTTTTGAACACACATGGTTCCTCCTCGTTCTTGATGAAACCAAATATTTTGATGACATTATTGAAACAAGTATTCCAACTCCGAGATGCTTGCTTAAGTCTATAAATGGATCTTTGCAGCTTGCAGATCCTGTGATCATCATCACTGGATGTGAAATTAAGCAGCTGTTCCATATAGATATCTTCCTCAAGATGTCCATTTAAGAATGTCGTTTTTACGTCCATCTGCCATATTTCATAATTGAAATAGGCTACAACAGCAAGCAATGTACAGATGAATTTTAGTATGGCTACGGGCGAGAAGGTATCCTGATAGTCAATACTTTCGTGCTGACTATAACCTTTCGCTATGAGCCTAGCCTTGAATGTCTCCACATTCCCATCTACACCTATCTTTTTCTTGAAGATCTATTTACACCCAATAGGTACAATACCTTCAGATGGATCTACCAAGGTCCAGACTTGGTTTGAGTGCATCGAGTCAATTTCTGATCTCATTGCCTCTAATCATTTCTCGGAGTCGATATCTGATATCGCCTCATCATAGGTCTTGGGATCATCATCATGAACCCCATTTTCCGTGAGAAATATTTCTTCTACATCCTCTTATATGGTACCTAAGTATCTTTCAGGAGGACAAAAAATCTTAGTCGATCTACGAGGTGGAAGAGGTTGTGTTAGGACTGATTATGATTGATTTGGTTTCTCAGGTTCTTTAGCTCATTGCTCTTGAGAGACATTCTCTTTGAGCTTAATTATTCTTCCGATGCCACCATCTTGAATAAACTATTTTTCAAGAAAAATAGCATTTTGACTTACAATCACATTGTGGTCTTTCAGAATATAAAAATAGTATCCTAATGACTCTTTAGGATATCCTATGAATCGAGCTTTAAAAGATCTGAACTCTAACTTGTCTGTCTGTTATCTCTTGACATGAGCCGGACAATCCCAAATTCTGAGATGATTCAGACTTGACTTCTTACCATGCCATATCTCATATGGTGTGGTAGGAATGATTTTAGAGGAAACCCTATTCAATACATAAATTGCTGTCATAAGACAATATTCCCAAAAAAAATCAGGAAGGTCCGTGAAGCTCATCATGGAATGGACCATATCTAATAGGATCTGATTTCTCCATTCTGAAACCTCGTTGAGTTGTGGCGTTCTAGGTGGAGTCCATTGAGAGACTATGCCATTGTCATTAAGATAGTCTAAAAACTTCCGACTAAGGTATTCACCTCCTCGATTTGATCGAAGAACCTTAATGGGCTTTCCTGTTTGTTTTTCTACTTCATGTTTGAATTCTTTGAACCTTTCAAAAGCTTCAGACTTGTATTTCATTAGAAACACATACCCATATCTGGACATATCATCGATAAAGATAATGAAATAGACGTAGTTGCCTCTAGCCGGCATATCAAATGGGCCGCACACATCCGTATGTACTAGGGCAAGTAGGTCTGTGGCCCTTTCCCCATGTCCCACAAAAGGAAGCTTGATCATTTTGCCTTGAAGGCATGATTCACAAACTGGATATGACTCGAAAGTCAACGGACTTAATATCCCGAATTTTTCCAATTTGTTAACCCTGTCTTCTGCTATATGATCTAGCCTTAGATGCCACAGATACCTATCATTTAGACTATCTCTAGGCCTTTTAATTTTTATGGCATTCACATTTTGCTCGATATTAAATACGGATATATCAATATGTAGCTGATAGAGACCGTTAATAAAAAAATCATCTGTAACTTTATTATTTTCATAAAAAATATTACAATGGTCCTTATGAAAGCTAATCACATAGCTTTCTTGTGCTAAACATGAAACAGAACTCAAATTTCTGCTTGCTGCAGGCACATAATAACAGTCTCTTAAAACTAAATCTAATCCTAACGGTAATCACAGAGGATAGGTTCCCATGGTCAGAGCAGCAACTCTTGCTCTATTTCTAACGCGTAGAATCATCTCCCCATCCCTCAGCCTCCTGCTCTCCTCAAGATCCTGCATAGAAGTGCACAAATGAGCACTAGAACCAGAGTCAAGTATCCAACTGGATGCAGAAGAAATCGTAAGGTTAGATTCTATAATGAGCATACCTCCAGAAGGACCATCCTTCTTGTTCTTTAGGGTGGCCAGGTACTAAGAATAGTTCCACTTTCAATGGCCGTCTGATTGACAGTGAAAATATTTTTCCTTATCAGCAGCCTTCTTCTTCGATTCTGTCTTCTTCTTCTTGCCATCCACCTTCTGCTTCTTCGCAGACTTCTTTTTCTTTCCAAAAAAAATTTTTTTTGGAAGAAGTCTGCTCCATAATAAGAACTGAGCCTTTTGAACCTTTCATAGAAAGCTTAGCTGTAATCAGCATGTTCATTAACTCGGCTAAGGTACACTGCATCTTATGCATATGGAAGTTCATGATGAACTGACCATATGCATCAGACAAGGACTGAAGGATCACATCAATCTAAAAATTCTTGTCTAAGATGATATCGAGCTTCTCAAGCTCCTCAAGATTCTTGATCATTGTTAAACAATGATCTTGGACTGACTGTCTATCATGTATCTTGGCCTTAAAAAGTCTTTGACAGACTTGATACTTAGTCGTGTGACTCTGTTCACCAAACAACTCTTGCAGGTGAGCCAACATTTGATGGGTAGTCAAAATATTCTCATGCTAGCACTGTAAGTCATCAGACATTGCACCCAACATGTAGTACCTTGCTTTGTTATCATCATCCATCCATATTTCTAGAGATGCTCTCTGTTCAGCAATCGGACATGCTGGCATGGCAGGTGGGTCCTGGTCCAAGATATGGATCAATTTTTTAGAACCCAGAATAATTCTGTAGTTCCAAAATCAGTCTTTGAAATTGGGTCCAGTCAATCTATGGGTGTTTAGTATTTTGGTCAGGGGGTTTAAGGCTGACATATTTTCTGTAGAGAGTCAAAAGTTTCTAGTTAAATTTTGTAATCAGACTGAACCAATTTATTTAAAAATTTTATTTTTAAACAAATTAGGCTTTCACTATTTTTTCAGATCCCTACACTCCCTTGGTAGAGATGTGAAAATCTCCGTGATCAGTGATTTCTAGTGGGTGGTGCGGTCTCACCAACTGGCTCATCACCTCACCTAACAGTTATTGGTGATGGGTCAACCGATGAGTGGACAACTCTTGTCCAATGATTCTCTAATCATGGTGCATCCAAAACTTGATCTCTAATTCATGAAGCTCACCGTATCTGAAATATTGCTTCAATCCTTAGTTAAGCCAAACCCACCATTTGCGTGAAATAGATTCTTGATTGGGTCCCTCACCGTATCCGAAATATTGAGCCCAACCCATCCTCTAATCCGTAGCATCCAATGCCTAATGGACATGTTTACTTCTTCCTGGTGCAACTGAGCCACTGTAACCAGCCGAGAATAATCAACCCCAAAAAGGGCCCGCACATCCACAATGGTGGAAGACCTAGACTTAATATTTTCTTAGGAAGATTTGATTTAGGTCTCATTAAACTTGACTTGGCATAGTCATAACAATTATGACTAACCAAGTGGCATGGGTTAGCTCGAATTGTTAGCCACCTCTAATCAAAACTGAGTTGACACATATGGCCAGGTAAGTGAGATCGATGGGAGGGATATGCCATTAACTCGATAAGAACGTATTCGAGTCGAGTAGCTCTCAATTAAAAATCAGTCGATCGCATCTGTCTAACTTACCTTAGACACCAAATTGTCGAACCAGAACTAATTGGGTTAGCCTACAATCCAAGCTCTAACCTCTGAGCCAAATTAGGTCTTAACTTGATTGAGTCACATCTAAATGTGATTAGACCTTAACCTAGACTTAATCCTATTAGGCTGGTCAATTATTAGCTTTCATGATCCCATCTAACCAACTCTTGATTCAGTTTGATCAACCGCTAGACCTAATTGAGCTATCCAAGCCCGAATCTAATTTTATGAAAATATCTTAGATATAAAATTCTTAATTTTAGACTTAACTTAATTTCATAAGCTTAATTCATTAATTAAGTTTAGGTTCATAAACAAAGCATGTAAAATAAATCCTAAGATTTTAGGATCTAGGATTTTGCAGAAAAGTAAGTTTTGATTTCTGATTAAGGATGAACGCGCGGCACCCCTACACATCATATGAATACCCCATTGAATGAAAAGAGAGGGTCTTAAAATCCTACTTCATTCTTATGATCGGACGGCCATGAGGAACACCTTAATCAGAAATATAAATTTAACTACAAAACTAGTTAGATCTAAATTTACATATCTCATATACAATTTAAGATCTAACTAATACATGCTTTGCATACATCTCATGTATTAAAAATTAATCTAATTAACATGCTTTCAGATCTGATACATCATATGTAATATCTAAAAAATAAGATTTAAATTAAACTATTCAAAATTAAATCTATTCTAGATAAGTTACTAGAATAATTCTACAACTAGTCTAGGCATGCAACAGATCAATTTTATGAAATAATTAAAATTTTATTTTTTATTTTTTGATCTAATTATAACACTTATAATATCAAAATATTAGAGAATAAATTAGATTTAATTCATATTTTAATCTCATTAAAATATAAAACTTAAGACTATTCATGGATTCAACTAATCCTAGTCTAGTCATGCATCTCATGCATGTTAGATCTTTTTAGATTTAATTTTAAATATTTTAATTTTAGATCCTATCATATCTGATGTGACATCTAAAATATTTTAATATCAGATAAATTAAAATTACAAATCTAATCTAAATTAGATCTGAAACTGAGCCATCAATCTGGCTCTGATATTAGTTGAAGAAAAAATCATCTTTTTTCTTTGTAGGATCTTTCAGATTTCATCAAATCTGGGATAGAATAATTTAAAAAAAAAAATATTCTATATTTATTTCTGATCTAAGTCTCTAGATCTAATTTTCATATCTGATATTAAGTCTAAAATAAATCTAAAAGGGATGAGGAAACAAGTAATACCTCAAGGATAATCTGATTATCCTGTAGATGATCTCTACACAACTCGAGGTTCTGATGTAGCCATACAAGCACCTGGCCTCTATCAGTATCCACTTAGATAGGACCTGAAATGTCTTCTCCTTATGAATCTACACTCTAAAAATCAGATCTCTATCTGATTTGGAAGTGCTTCAGAACTCCTTCTGAAGTTAGAGCAGCAGCCTGTCGAAGATGTCCTGTAGCCTTCCTGTTCAAGGCGTCACCATGCCTTGGACCTTTGCCAGATGGATGTCCAACTCCTTGGACATGAAGAGGGGAGGAAGGAAAGTAGGGAAGACATAGAAAAGAGGAGAGGATTCTCGTTTTGGCTAGGTATTGAGCAGAAACTTATAAACCCTAGGCACAGACAGGGATTTTATAGACCTTGTATGCTGCGCAGTGCCACATCATTCGACCAATCAAAAAATTTTAATAAATTTTGGAAAAATTTTGATTGATGGAGTGATATTATTTGATCACATCAGATAAGAACCCCCACCCTCTCTCCTATGTTGGCACCAACTTTGGATAAGCACAAGCAAGGTGGCGCCAAAGAGTCCATGTTTATCAGGACTCTTTCATTCTTATCCATTTGGGGCATCCACTTTAATCCAATTGGGCTCATGCCATAATCTGATTATGGCACCCAATTTGATATGGTTTAGGCATGTGGATACTCTACAAAAAATCTTTCAATGAGCTCTCTTCAGTTTAAGACCCATATATTAACATTTGACAGATGTCCTAAAATAAAATTGGCAGGTGACAAGAATTAGCAGGTGCTTATCTTAAATTCATCTCATAAATTAAGATAAATCTTTTTTGAGCTGGACAAGCTTCATTTAGACTTCTCAAGATTCTTTGGGTGAGTCAAATCACATTTGACTCAGTAGAGAGAAAAGATTACATGAGGAGAAAGTTAGGCTCAATCGTGTGCTAGCACGATTTTCTTGAACCTAATTGGATCTTATCCAAATCAATTGGGTTAGCCCAATTGATGACATCCAGACCCTAACCTTTGTTAGTGTGACTCAGTTAGGTTCAATTCATATGGTAATGAGACATATCGTGATCTCATCATCGACATCATCGAAACTCCTTTCGATGGATCAGAACTCTTTTGATTCAGATAATTAGAATGATCGATCATCAATATCATTCTAATTGCTCTCAAAACCATCAGTGATACCTAGCAGTATATGGTGGCAACCCATCAGAACTGAAGATGAACTTTTCGGTGCAGCTACCTGTGTGATTGAGTTCCTCTATCATGAGTCCCAACTGAATTAGGGTTAAGGTGAACTCGTCAAACCCAACATCAGTCATATGAATCAATTGTTCGATCTGAGTCTGATATGAAACCCCA
This sequence comes from Elaeis guineensis, assembly GCF_000442705.2. Taxonomy (NCBI): domain Eukaryota; kingdom Viridiplantae; phylum Streptophyta; class Magnoliopsida; order Arecales; family Arecaceae; genus Elaeis; species Elaeis guineensis. The sequence continues at coordinate 27,431,965 of NC_025995.2, read as the reverse complement.
ATGAAAAGTTTTTTTTCATTATTTTACTTTGCCATGGCCATGGGCTTAAGGACTCGATCTTTCGATCATCATAGGACTACTCCTCTCATCTATCGAGGTTGATAGATCCCATCTTGGTACGACCTAGTTCCTATAATGAATATGCTACAGCCAACATACACCTCAGGATTCTGAATGGCTAGGAGATTGAGTTATGATATAGTTAAACTATAGCACACTCAAAGTGAACTGTCAATGCATCTCAGGTCAAAGAACTAGACACACAACTGCAGCATCGAGCTAGTCATCGACGAGAAGGTAGACTTCCTTATGACTGCTCGAGGTGGTCACGCTCAGTACTCTCATTCTCAATGAATATTTATACTCTCACTCCGGTGTCTCCACACCGTAGACTCAAGACACATCTATCCTAAGGAAGCGATCGTACACCAACCTTTCGGATCGATCACCATCCTCGTGATGATCCTATGGTCAGGAGCTATTTATGAGTTAGTTATGTAAATTTATGCCTTAAATTTTCAACTTTTGAAAATATGAATTGACATTCTTACTAACTCAAAGGATGTATCACAGACACAATATACACAATGTGATAGAAGAATAATCTATTTATTGATTTATAGTCAAAATTATAAATTTGCCCTTAGATTTGTACAGGAATGTGTCAGCCAATCTGGTATCTAGGACACACATCTAACAGTGATCTCTCAGTTAGGTGGAGGGATTTAGACACATGGAAGGGTTGGAGGAAGGTGGAGGAGATCTATTTCAGATCTGATCTGATTTTGGGGTTGTGAGGTGTGGTATTGTAGAAGGATTTAGGGCTAGCTAGTTGGTTGAAGGGTGTGATGGCTTCAAGCGGGTTTAAAGTGGAGTTTGAGAAGTCTAATGGCAAAGAGAACTTCATCTTGTGATAGTAGCAGGTGAAGAATTTATGGGTACAGTAATGTATCTATAAGGTCTTGGTGCAGGAAAGACTGAAAAAGATCTCTACGGAGGATTGGGAGGAGCTGGAGGATATTGTTTTTAGCACAAGTAGGATGTACTTGGTGGATCAAGTGTTATAGGAGGTCAGCATGGAGATCATGGTGAGAGGTCTTTGGGAGAAGCTAGAGAAGATGTACATAGAAAAAAACATGACAAATAAACTCAAGCTAAAGAAGCAGTTATATAGCTTGTGGATATCTGAAGGAGACGATCTGGTTGGTCACATCCAGAGGTTCAATCAAGTATGTTCTAATTTGTTGAATTTGGATATGAAGATTGAGGAAGAAGATCGGGCATTGTTGCTACTGTGCTCACTTCCATCGATGTACGATGGTCTGATCATAACTTTGGTATATGGAAAGGAGTCCTTGGAGTGTGAGGAGGTTGTGGGTGCCTTGAGGTTGAACATGTAGTGGGAGAAGATCTGCAAGGAAGACTCTACTTTGGAGGCATTCACTATTCATGAGAGGCAAGGAAGGCCTGGGAAGAGAGAAAAATCCAAGGACAGATTGGAGAAGGTTCTGAAGTCTTACAAGTGCCACAAGACTGGACACTTCAAGAAGGATTGTCCATTGCAGAAGAAAGGAGGAGAAGAGAGGTACTCAATCGAGACAGTCACTGAAAGTGAAGGGATGGATGATCTCTTGGTAGTTTTGGAGGAGCTCATGGGGTGCGGAGGATCCAAGATGGTTTCGGAGAGGTCCACGAAGTGTGGAGGATCCGAAGAAGCAACGACGGAGGTCGAGGCACAGCTAGGACACAAGTAGATATAGGACACGACATAGACACGATCGGAGATAGTGATTGTGGAGTCGCAGCACAGATGCAGTCAGGAGACCCGAGACATAGGCGACTACATGGAGTGGCACATAGGTAGCTGGAAGACAAGTAGCTATGACCATAGGGATGGCTCAGAGGCAGCTGGGAGACAAATAGCTGCGGATCGGAGGTGTGGCACTGAGGTAGTTGGAGGATAGATAGTTGCAGACTGCGGGATGGATGCAGTTGTGATACAGGCGGTGGTATGGGGCTACAGCACAAGCATGGTCAGAAAGAGGTGGTTATGGAGCTGCAATACAGGTACGATCGTGGAGATAGGCAGTCGTGGACCGCGGCATAGGCACAACTTGGGAGATAGGTAGTTACGGAGCCATGATAGGAGGCACAGTCGGATATAGATGGTTGTGGGATAGAGGTGCATCTGGACTATAGGTAGTTATGAGAGTCTGGGATCCAAGTGGAGGCTGTGGAGTATCGAGATCGAGGAGGATATCTTGGAGGATGCAGGCTTCGGATTTCTTGATGGTGGAGGCTTGTAGGGTGTGGGGTTGATGCACAGAACATGGTGCACAGGAGATCCGCTTTGACGACAATGGCTGCAGATGCATCAGATGCGTGAGCATGAAGTACTGGAGGACAACAGGACACTAGTGGGTGCCAAAGAGACAAGGTAGGAGGGTCATGCAGGTGAATTGTGCGGGGTTTGCCAAGGCTTAGGGCATCAAGGTGGAGATTATTGTGAATGGGTGGTGCTCCCAAGCCTTGGAAGGCCATGAGAGGAGTCATGACGATGATTCCAGAAGGTTAGGTCGGGTATAGATCCTAGGACTAAGATGGAAGAAGTCCTAGGAAGGTCTATTTCTGCAGTAGAGGAGCCAACTCGGATCTGGATCGAATCGACTCGGATTGGATCGAGTTGGCTCGGAACCCTGAGAGAGCTAGCTCGGATGCAAAACAGAGAGAGGGGTTCGCTGGCATGTGCGGTGGAATGGCAGTTGAGCTGACTGGAGGTCTGATCGAGCTGACTCGAATTGGAAACAGAACGGTGCATGGATTCTGGTTTCGGCCAGGATTGGTTTTGATCCTAGGAGCCTTGAGGCCTTATTTGGGAGGTTTTGAGGGGGCTAACTCAAGGACTTGGGCTCGGATTAAGTTCAAGGGGTGAGAGCATGTGAGACATGGATTAGATATGATTTGGTGAGTGCTTTCATATATTGGATTTAGCCAAGGAGAGTTTTTGTTCGGGCCTAATGGTTGTGTATAAATATGCATAAGTTGTATTAGAGTTTGATAAGGTGATTGAGTGAATAAAGATCTTTTCTCTCTAACTTTTTATTCCTCTCTTGTCCCAACGTCAAACCTTAGCATCCTTTTCTCTTCTTTATTGATTGCTGGAGTAACATCCAAGTTTCACGTGAGGTGTTTACGATCAAGTACAGAGGAGGTCATATCAAAATTTTCTCTATACAACAGATTGAAGATTGGCTTTGGGATATAATTTTCAGCATCGAGTAGCCTCCCAAGTTGGCTATATAGAAGTCAGATGGCTCAATAGAAGTCAGATGGCTCAATAGATCTTTCTTTATCCTCCAAAGTTGCCATCTTTTCTGATAGTTTGCCAATCTTAACTCTACATCTGTTGAGCTCTATTTGTAGCTGCTCTATCTCGGGTCTCATTCCATCAATAACTATCTCAACCAATCTCTTTATCAGGTCATCATCCAATCTACTATAGGAGGGTTAAGTGGGCTAAACTACTACTAGTGCTGGAGCAGTGGTGCTGAGGCTATTGGTGCTGCTGGTGTTGATGGTGGTATCACCGGAGGTGTAGATGTCTGTGGTGCTCTAATGGGTGTCTGGGGCTTTGCAACTGAGGTGGTGGAGACTTAGGCTTTGAATCAGATTGATGATTGGATCCAATCGCCTCCCTCAATCTTTAGGGCTCTTATCCAAATATCCTATGTACCCACCGACCATCCAACTTGCGATATTCCATATGATGCATGGACCACTCATTATATACGTCGGGGTGCATCATGGCATGAGAGCTCTCCTTCTTAAAAGGCACTCCAAAGTCTCTGAAGACAAGGGTCAAGGCCATGCCATAAAGGCAAACATGCCTTTGCCTTGCCTATAGCCTCTCTGATCTGGTTCATCATGAGAAAGGGGAGGTTTAGAGCTACCTCTTGAATCATAGAATGCATCACCACAATATCTCTTTCAGATACAAAATCAAACCGGCCAGTCTTTGAAAAAAGGATCCACTCGATAATGTGATGAAGAAGATGCATTTCAATTGACAAGTGGTTGGCATTCAGTTTTGTGATTCCCCCCACATCCGGTCTCTCCAAGATATCCTTCAATGCTTCCTTTCGGCTTAATGGATGTGTGGGAGCTATGCCCTATCTAGGGAGTTGCCAGATCCTTCCCAATCTCTACTCTATCAGCACAAACTTGATTACTTTAATTGTGCTTTCTACTCCTCCCGAGCCTCTGTTCATGGAGCTATAGAACTCATGTATCAGACTAGGATAGGTTAGAAGATCTAAGTTGTAAAAGAAGTCCTGGCCTTGCTGCCGTATCCACTACCCCAGCTAGAAACCCTTATGGTCAAGGAATATAAAGTCTACCTTATGGCCAGTGGTCACTATCCAATCACCAAGGAGGTCTATGGGAGAGGGAGAAGGAGGTTGAGAGGGCATGATAGTAGTTTCTTCTCGATGGGAAGGGCCGCTATGGGCTTTGGTGTGCCATTCAGCTTCGATCTTGACCCTAGATCCCTTAAGGTGGTATGCAAACTGCTTTTGTGGTCTCATTGTGCATGAAATTGGATTTGAATCAGTGGAAGGGGATAGGTTGAGGGCTCCATAAGAGTCGGGGGGGGGGAGGTTTATGGGAGTTAGGGCACTATTGTGGAGTAAAAGAAAAAAGAGAGCCATGAAAATGATAATGGGCTCCATAATTAAAATAGTCGTGGTCTCCACCAAGAGTCGACTCGAGATTTTTGTCTAAGTCAACTTGAGCAGGACTTGACTTGAACTTCATCTCGAGTCAACTCGACCTTAGGCATAAAAATAAATTATTAATTTTTCTAAGAGAAAAATCAATAAAGCAATTAAGAGTTGGCTTAGAGAAAGTAAATTAGATAAAATTTGAATTAAGGACCATCAAGAGAACTTAGATTTTTAAGGGATAGAGAGAATTTGAGAAGGATTTAGGCAAAAGGGTCACATACTCTTAATTCTCTCCTAATCATGCTGAACCTATTCTCATTTAAGGGCTTGATGAAAATATCAGCTAATTACCTATTAATACTAATAAAATCAAGTAATACATCATCATTTTGAACATGATCTTTTATGAAATGATATCTTATCTCAATAAGCTTAATTCTTAAGTGTTCAATAGAATTTTTAGTTAAGTTAATTATACTTGTATTATCACATCTTATTTGATATTTTACTTACTTAAATATCGAATCTTCTAGTTGATGCTTAATCCATAAGATTTGAGCATAACTTTTGGCTGCAATATACTCAACTTCCATCATGGATAGAATTTTATTTTTTGCAAAATCATAAGATTAAGTTCACACCTAAAAATTGGCATGTTTCACTTATACTTGTTCTATTTAATTTGCAATCAACAAAATCAGTATCAGAATATATACTCAAATCAATAGAAGAATTTTTAGAATACCATAAGCCTATATTATAAGTACCCAATAAGTATCTAAGAAAATTTTTTGTGACTAAAAGATGTTATTAGGATTAGCTTAATATCTGGTACATATATAAATACTAAATATTATATTAGACCTACTAGTGGTAAGATAGAGTAAAGATCTAATAATATCTCTATAAAGTATGTGATCGATACATTTAACATTTTCATCCTTGTCAAACATATATGAAGGGCTCATGGGTGTACAAGGGACCTAGCATTCTCGATCCAAAATTTTTTAATTATTTTCTTGATATACTTGCTTTGATTGATGAAGACTCCCTTCTTGATTTGCTTAATTTGGAGGAAAAAGTTTAGTTTATTCATCATGCTCATCTCGAACTTTCCTTACATTAACTTTAAAAAATTTTAACAAAGAGTTTCATTAGTAGCACCGAATATAATATCATCTATATAGATTTGAACAATTAGCAAATCTTCATTTTTTTTTCTTCAAAAATAATGTTGTGTTTACACTATCCTTTATAAAATAATTTTCAAGCAAAAAATTATTCAATCTCTTATACCATGCATGGGGTGCTTGTTTTAAACCATACAAAGCTTTATGTAATTAGAAGATATGATTTGGCAAAGTATGATATTCAAAATCAGGAGCTTGTTCAACATAAACTTCTTCCAAAATAAAATCATTCAAAAATATATTTTTAATATCAATTTGATATAATTTTAAATTCATAAAATATGTAAATGTAAGTAATAATCTAATGACTTCTAGTCGTACAATAAGAGCATAAGTTTCATCCAAATCAATACCATTTTCTTGATTATACCCTTTAGGTCTAGTTTAGCCTTATTTCTTATAACTAGTCTATTTTCATCCAACTTATTTTTGAATATCCATTTTGTTTCAATTATTGGATGATCAATTGGTCTACAAAATAAAGTCCAAAATTTATTTCTTTCAAATTGATTAAACTCTTCTTATATAGCAATCATCCAATTAGGATCATTTTCAATTTTTTCAATTGATTTAGATATAATTTGAGATATAAAGACTAAATGATTATTAATATTTCTTAAAGAAAAATGAGTTCTTATCTCTTGTGATGGATCACTAATTATAAGATCTTTAAGATGACCATATGCATATTGTTGGAAAATATATCCTAAAATCAATCATCTAGATTGCAGATGATTGTGCTTCATACATATATATAAATTATAAAATGATAAATATTATCTGACAAGATTCATTATAAGGAATATATCTTCCTAAATAGAACTCATATGTTATGATGAAGTCCTTAGAGCTACTTTCAAAATGATAAAGGAGGATTTATCATGTAGTTCTTAAATCCTGCTCATGACTAAATGACACAATTGTTATAAGGATGATAATTATATCGAGTGTAGGTCATTGTATGCCTTATTAGTTGGTTATCTTTTTAACCAAAATATGTGGTGACATGGGTATAGTATATGGATGATTTATAGGAGTATATTTCACTGAGCGTGACCACTTTCGGAGCACTCTGCTGTCAAGGATTGCTCTGATGGGATATGGGTATATGTGTCTCTCTGATCTAAAATTATCTTGGTGACTTACAAGCAACTCACTGTGCTTTGGTGTCGGATTATCCAAATTTCTAATTCAATGATGGAAGGTTTCTGAGCATAGTCAAGTACTTGTGAAGTCTGAGTACGAGTCAAGATGAGATTGACCTCTCCAAGTAAAATTGAAGATGATGCATCACTGTATTTTAATTCAGCAAAATTTGATCAAAGCCGTCCTAGTGAGGAGTCACAAGATTTTTAAGGTTGAGACATAATGTGGACCACTCTTCCTAGATTGACAGTTTAACCCTTAGTCGTCTTTGAGTACTTGTGAAGTTTGAGTATGAGTCAAGATGAGATTGACCTCTCCAAGTAAAATTGAAGATGATACATCACTGTATTTTAATTCAGCAAAACTTTGATCAAAGTAGTCCTAGTGAGGAGTTACAAGATTTTTAAGGTTGAGACATAATGTGGACCACTCTTCCTAGATTGACAGTTTAACCCTTAGTCATCCTTGAGTACTTGTGAAGTCTGAGTACGAGTTAAGATGAGATTGACCTCTCTAAGTAAAATTGAAGATGATGCATCACTGTATTTTAATTCAGCAAAACTTTGATCAAAGTAGTCTTAGTGAAGAGTCACAAGATTTTTAAGGTTGAGACATAATGTGAACCACTCTTCCTAGATTGACAGTTTAACCCTTAGTCATCCTTGAGCATCAAGTATCAAGAGGATGAATTATACGGTAACTATATCTACATGGGTTCTAGAGTGTTGCTGGACATACATTCGGCCTATCCGGACATCGGATCTCATTGTTAGATGGTTACATCGATTAGTACAAAAATTATTCTTGTACTATCGACTTAGGTTTGAACCTGTGGGTCACATACATAGAAGTACTTATCTGATCAAATGGCTGATCGGTGATTATGAATCGTTGAAGGATTTAATTATCAATTTGATTGATGATTAATCCTATGCAAAGGTTGCAATAAATTATTCACTAATGATTGATAAATTAAAAAAATAATTAATAAATAATATAATTATTAATTATCTCAATTTGATTGAGCAATGGAGATTGGATTAGAGCTAATTGAATTGGATTCAATTAGATTGGCTTTGGATTGATTGGATGCATTCTTATTGGATAACAGGACTTATTCCAATTGATCTTAGGGATGCAAATTAAATTTTAAGTTGAATGAGATTCAATTACGTTATATATATTTTGATTGGATCAAATCTTGTTGGATAATAGGCTTGATTGGATCAAGCCCTATTATCAAACAGCTTCCCTTATATCCATCAAGATTCTATCCCTGAATCAATGGGGTTTTAATCTAACTGATTTCCAATTGGATTGGGGCCTAATTGATTTCATAATTAGACTAAGACTTAATTAGTTAATTTATTATAATTAATTTTTAAATTAATTAGGATTGGGTTCAAGAATTAGTTAGAGTTTGATCAAGATTCTTGAGTTCTATTTAGAATAGGACTTAACCAACTTGAAAACAACCCATGTGCTATTAATTCCTCATGCCCCATAACCCTCTTCATGTTGAGAAACCTCCAAACCCCACCAGATGAGCGCCCCCTTCTCCATGTCGCCCAAAAACAAGGAGGGGCATCCAACCGTCCAAGAGTTGGATGCCCCAACATCCACACGTCAAGCCCTTCTCCATGTCCTTTGGAAGATATTTTTTAGAGACTTTATTGCTGGTTCTTAGGCATCAAAGAGAGGCTCCTCTACTAGTTTTATAGTAAAAATTAGAGAAAAAAAGTTATTCCCAAAGAGAGAAAGAGAAGGAAGAAGAAGGGTCTTCTTTCTTATGCGTAGCCTTGGAGAAGAAGGAGTTCTTCTCATAGATTTTTTTTTATTTTTTTTAGAATAAAAATTAGATTAGATCTAATTTTTAACATAAAAATTTAGAGAAAAAATATCAAAAAAAAATTTGGTTGGACATTTGGGGTTTTTAGAGTTCTAGATCAAGGAAGAAGAATGGTCTTCTTTCTTGTACAAAGCTTTGAAGAAGAAAAATTTTTATTTAATTTTTTTTTTTTTTAAAATAAAAATTAGATTAAATCTAATTTTTAATATAAAAATTTAGAAAAAAAATATCAAAAAAATTTGGTTAGATGTTTGGGACTTCCTAGAGTTCTAGATCAAGGAGAAAAGGGAGAAGAAGAGAGAAGAACGATTCTTCTCTTGGGTCTCTTTTTGGATTCTTCTAGGATTTAGAATTTTATTTGATTTTTAGCATAAGAAATCAGATTAGATCTGATTTTATCATAAAAATAAAGAAGAAAAGTTCTAATCAAAGGTGTAAAAGGAAGAGAGAAATGTTCTCTCTTATGTGTGAAAAAATTGAGAAGAAAGGGTTCTTCTCTTGATCTCTATTGTAGAGATCTGATGTATGAATCTAAAAAAAAAAGAGAGGATCTCCTTATTCTTCATCTTTGTGATTCCTCTTAGATCAGCCAAAGCATGATGTTCTCATGAGCTAGCACTCCCAGAGAGATCGATCAGCACAAAGACTTCGTGTGGATACCTGTAGAGGTTGGATGCGTGTGCAGCTGCCAAGCATTATGAAGAACCAACTACCATGGATTTCAGATATGGTGATTTACTATCCACGCTCATATATAAGATTTTGATCTCAATTAATATTTAGATGTGATCTAAACATAAATTAAATATAATCTAATTACACATAGATATGATCTTTACTTGCTGAATTTTAGATTTTAAATTTGCATACATGCATATTAGTTCATATCATGGATCTTGATAGTGATTTTAGATTTGATCTATGCATACATTGTAGATTAAAAATACATGCACAAAATCCACCACGCTTTCCAGTAGATGGTATCAGAGCGACAGGTTCATTATGACATGAACATATATGCATGTAGAGTTAAAATCTAAATTTAGCATGCATGAGATGTGCTATGATCTGATTTTAGATATGATCTAATGTAAATCAAATTTAGTATAATTTAGATTTGATCTAAATTTATATATATATAATATGTGAATTAGATTAGATGTTCTGAGTAGTAAAGTATTTGGATTGGATAATCACCAGGTCGTTCGATCATAGGAGCAAGTAGGGTTACATGATCCTCTCTTCCCATTCAATTGGGTGCTCTTATGGTATGTAGGGGTGTCACTGTGAGGTCCCATGAAGAAGAACGCGAAAGGAAGAACTTACTTTTTGCAAAATCCTAGATGTTGAAATCTTAGGATTTGTTGTATGTGATACAAAGCATAAATTATATAAAAAGTAAAATATCTAATCTATATAATTAAAATTATTTTAATCATAAAAATAAAATTTAGAATCATAAAATATTTAGATACGATCTAAAGTTTGTTATGATTGATTTTATTTCAGTTTATCCAAGAATTTTCAGATCTGAACTATTTGATACCTATTGGCATGCCAACTGAGCCGATTAGTTTTGAACTAAGTTGACCCAATCTTCTATTTTTTATCGATTCAGTATTGACTGATCGATCTAGTTGTCTCAGGTCAAACAGTAATAGTTACTATTCATGATCAATTAGTCGATCAAGTATCAGACTTAGTGACCCACTGAAGTGAGCCAACTCAGTTTAGGAGTGAGTCGATCTAGTTTTCAGAATAAAAAATTTTGCATAAAAATGATGTAAAATTATTTTATAAAATTGAAATAGTTTCAATTAATAATCTTAATCCATGTTAATGCTATACTTAATTAAGAATTAAAAAATATATTTTAGATCTACAATTGTGATTAAAGATCTAACGATATTGCATAAAACATGGGGCATGGGATAGCTCAAATCAGATCCTTTTAATTGGGTTAGATCTAAGGTTGGAATCAAAGACTTAAAGGACTAAAATGAGTAGTTGATCCATTCTAACCAATATTGATTTAGATTAAATCAAGGATACTCCAAATCAAAAATAATAGTTGTAAATAATCAAGTCTATATCTTTGATTAAATCAAATAATCTTGATTGAGGCTCAAAGATTGAGCCCGAGTCATTAGGCTAATTAGATCGCTAGGTGATTTGAGTTGACCTATATTGTTAAGGTTAATTAGTATAACTGATTTAGGTGCTCTGGATCAACTTGTCGATTGGACCGACTTGTCTCTAGTCCTTCTCATGATTTGATAAATCAGTGGAGAATTTATGATGTGTCGGTTGGACCAGCTAGTCACAAGTTTTTTTTATGACTTGATGAAATCAGTGGAGGATTTATGACTTATAGGTCGACTGACATCTTCTAAAAGATTTAATCAAATCTTCTAAATTATTAGATGATAAAATGAGCTAGTTATGGAGATAACTAGATCATAGCCTCCCATTAAGGTGAATGATAATGGTCCATTATTTCTGATTGACATTGCAGGCACCATCCGTCTGGTGTTCTTTTGAATGATGGAATTATCATTCATCATATGATGACTCTGTTAAACTATCTAATGAATGGTTGGATTGATCGAGCCATCCTCGAGCCTGATCATTCTTTGGCTAGAAGCACTGAGTAGGTTCATTTTAATGGTTGGATCTAACCGAGACTTTCAGTGGAGGCCCATTGCCTACTGAAATGAAATCTGAAGTGAAATTAAATACTAAAAATTATTTGAAGAAATAATTGGTTGAGAACTTACCCATGGATGCATATGATTGACCGAGCCATCCTTGAACTTATATGCAGTCTGTGTGATTTTAGTACCCGCTAAGGAATTAAGTAATTCTTCAAATTGGAGGTAGAGGCTACCAATTCGTATAAAATAGTGGAAGAATATTTAGACTAAAGTCTCAGTCTTTAGGCTTAAAATAGTTCATATATTAATAGGTCAATTGTTCTCTTTTCAAAATGGCAAGAAAATTATCGCTCTCTTCACTGTTAGACAATGAAAATGTTATCAGACCTAACTTCGATAGCCGATATCAGAAGTTGAGTATAGTTTTTGAGCTAATTGATCAAAAAGTCTCAGGCTAACCCAAACAGGCTTAAAAGAGAAATCAGAAAGTGGTTGCTGGTCAAGATAGTTATATGATAACTTCTTGAAATTTCTTTATTGTAATACTACTATCGGGTATAGGATACCGACAGTACAAGTCATGTTTGCAAATAATTGCAAAAGACTTTAGGATAGTAGCAGGTTTGAAAATGACAAGAGACTCCTAAATGTAAGAGATGGAAGTCTGTTTCAGTCTTAACATTAGGAATCATCGAATTTATTTTCAATTCTAAAGATGTCATTTTAAGTGATTGTCACTATTGTCCTATCTTATTGATGGTGTCAATAAGTATGGTTATTGTAATATCATTGTGAATGATACTATAATAATGAGTAGATAATTGAAAATGGTATAAACTCAATACTATAGTCTGTTAGTGTAAAGTGCACTTCTAACTAGCATCCTAGATTAGATAATATCACTAAAGCCTGTCTTTGGCATAATTAACTTATTCACCTTTTACTGAAAAGGTGAATGAGCCAGCAATATTCTGAGTTTGTATATATTGATGTATTTATACTCATGAACATTAGTGCCAAAAGAAGGCTTATTACTTCATTAAAATCTCTGACGATCTATCTTGGTATGGGTGCATCTTGCTTATGAAGCATAAATCTAAATCGATTGAAATATTCAAATATTTCATAATGAGGTAGAAAAATAAACTGTAAAGAGTATTAAAATTCATCAGTTTGACTGATGAAGTGAATACCTTTACAGTAAGTTTTGACATGTCTTGGAAAAATTAGATCTCTTTTAATGGACCTCTCTTGGACATCACTGTTTAAAAAGGATATTTAAAAGGAGGAATCAAACTTTGTTAGATATGATTCAATCTACTGTGGGGTTTGCTGGTCTGCCTGAGATTATTTTTAGAGATTATTTGATATGTGCTTAAGAATGTTCTGAGCAAATCGATTACCAAAAACTCTGTATGAGATATGGACTTGGTTAATTCGATGCTTTTTACCTTAGGGTTTGGGATGTCGAATTTATGTGAAATATTCATAAATCAACTAGCTTAGATCTTGGTCTGATAAATATTATATTAAAGATATTTCTTCTACCTTTTTGATGGACATGAGATATTCATGAATCTTAAGGTATTCTTTTTGAAAAAAAAATTTCTTAGTGAAGAAACTGATGCCATTAAGACTAAGCTTAGTGAAGCTTGATAAGTAGAGGAACCAACTCTGATACAAACCAACAGAACCGGAGTTGATTAGATCAAATCCGAAGCTCGATGTAAAGGCATCCTTGAATAGATATGGTAGAGTACCATATCAGCCGACCAGATACTTTGGTTTCTAGATTTGGGATAGAGATTTGATCTCCCATACAGATACAATACACGGATCTAAGCTAGAGAAGTAGCTTGGAGCCATTAAATCTGAAATGAGATCCATGAAGATCAACGATGTATGGACATTCGTTGATTCACCTAAAGGGGTATAACCCATAGGGTGTGAGTGGATTCTAGATGGATTAGAGGCACGATGGAAAGGTAGAAACCTATTAATTCTATTTGGTTGCTAAAGGATTTCATCAAAGTTATAGTGTTGACTATGATGAGAAGTTCTCCTTGTGGCAATCCTCAAGTCCATTCAGATTGAATCAAGCTTCTCGAAGTTGAAATATATATTTTGAACATATGGTTTCATTAAGAATGAAACAGAATTCTATATGTACAAATGGGCTGATATTTTATAAAAGTATTCTTTGTATTATTTGGATAAAATTCTCTTAATCGAAAATGACATCCTATATTACAGGGAATAAAAGCTTAGTTGTCATCTCTGTTCTCCATAAAGGTTTAGAAGGTTATTAGAACCATCTTAAGATTTATGAAATACTAAGGATCAATGGCTCGTTTATAGAGAGTTTGACTTAAAACTTATGGAATATTAATTTCAGTTTCTAGTCAGATCGAAATGACAAGATTATGTCAGGTTATTTTTTATCCTAAAAAGAGGAGCGACATACTGGAAAATTCATACAATAGTAGTAGCCAATTTTATTTGCGATACAAAGTTCTTTACGGCATTTGATATTGGTAAAAAGTTATTTGATTATGGAAGTTCATCAACGAGCATGGAGTGGCACCCTCCATTGATGTCCAGTCTTTCTGTATTGACAGTAGTACTGGAGCCATATCTCAAACTGAAGAATTGATGTTTCATTTAAGAACTAAACACTTTCTGCATTGTGATCAACTTGTTCGATAAGATCTAAATAAAATTGACCTTAGGAAGATCGACTGAAAGGAGAACTTGATCGATCATTGACTAGAGCAATCGGATCTAAGGAGTTCAATGATCTAAAATGGAAGATAGATATTTGATACCGATCTGATTGGCTTTAGTCTAAGTAGGAGTTATTGGAAAATATCCTAAAATCAATCATTTAGGTTGTAGATGATTGTGCTCTATGTATGTATATGAATTATAAAATGATAAATATTATCTTGTAAGATTCATCATAAAGAATACATCTTTCTAAATAAAACTCATATGTTATGATGAAGTCCTTAGAGCTACTTTTAAAATGATAAAGGAGGATTTATCATGTGGTTCTTAAATCTTGCTCGTGACCAAATGATACAATTGTTAAAGGACGATAATTGTATCAAGTGTAGGTCGTTGTATGCCATATTAGTTGGTTGTCCTCTTAACCAAAGTGTGTGGTGACACGGGTATGGTATATTGGTGATTTGTAGGAGTATATTTCACTGAGTGTGACCACTTTCGAGTACTCTGCATCAAGGGTTGCTCTGATGGGATATGGGTATATGTATCCCTCTGACCTAAGACTGCCTTGGTGACTTGCAAGTAACTCACTGTTTTTGGTGTCGGACTATCCAAATTTTTAATTCGATGATAGAAGATTTCTGGATATAGTCAAGTACTTATAAAATCTGAGTGTGAGTCAAGATGGGATTGACCACTCTAAGTAAAATTGAGATGATGCATCACTGTATTTCAATTCAGCAAAATTTGATCAAAGTAGTCATAGTGAGGAGTCACAAAATTTTTAAGATTGAGACACAATGTGGACCACTCTTTCTAGATTGACAGTTTAATCCTTAGTCATCCTTGAGCATCAAGTGTCAAAGGAATGAATTATACGATAACTATATCCACATGGGTTCTAAAGTATTGCTGGGCATGCATTCGACCTATCTGAATGTTGGTCCCATTGCTAGATGATTACATCGATTAGTATAAAAATTATTCTTGTGCTACCGACTTAGGTTTGAATCTATAGGGTCACACACATAGAAGTATCTATCTGATCAAATAGCTAATCGACGATTATGAATCGTTGAAGGATTTAATTATCAATTTGATTGTTGATTAATCCTATACAAAGATTACAATAAATTATTTATTAATAGTTGATAAATTAAAAAATAATTAATTAATAATATAATTATTAATTGACTCAATTTGATTGAGCAATGGAGATTGGATTAGATCTAATTGAATTGGATTAAATTAGATTGGCTTTGGATTGATTGGATGCATCCCTATTGGATAACAGGGCTTATTCCAATTGATCTCAGGAATGCAAATCAAATTCTAAGTTGAATAGGATTCAATTATTTTATATATATTTTGATTGGATCAAATCTATTGGATAATAGGCTTGATTGGATCAATCCCTATTATCAAATAGCTTCCCTGATATCCATCAAGATTTTATTTTGGATCAATGAGGTTTTAATCTAACTAATTTTTTATTAGATTGGGATCTAATTGATTTCATAATTAGACTAGGATCTAGTTAGTTAGTTTTTATAACTAATTTTTAAATTGGCTAGGATTGGATTCAAGAATTAGTTAGAGTTTGACCAAGATTCTTGAGTCCTATTTGGAATAGGACTTAACGAACTTGAAAACAACCCATGTGCTATTAATTTCTCACGCCTCACAACCCTCTTCACGTTGAGAAACCTCTATGCCCCACCAAATGAGTGCCCCTCTCTTCTCTTGCATGAAAAAGGAGGCATCCCTCCCTTCCCCATGTCGCCCTAAACAAGGAGGGGGCGTCCAAGAGTTAAATGCCCAAACATCCACATGCCAATCCCCTTTTTCATGTCTCTTTGGAAGAGATTTTTTAGAAGCTTTTTGCTAATTCTTAGGCATCAAAGAGAGGCTCCTCTACTAGTTTTACAGTAAAAAATTGAGAAAAAAGTTTTTCCCAAAAAGAGAAAGAGAAGGAAGAAGAAGGGTCTTTTTTCTTGTGCGCAGTCTTGGAGAAGGAGTTCTTCTCATAGATTTTTTTTTTTTAAAATAAAATTAGATTAATTAATTTTTAATATAAAAATTTAAAGAAAAAATATTTAAAAAAATTTGGTTGGACATTAGGAGCTTTCTAGAGTTCTAGATCAAGGAAAAGAAGGGTCTTCTTTCTTGTGCGCAGCTTTGAAAAGAAGGAGTTCTTCTTTCAAATTTTTTTATTTTTTTTAGATAAAAATTAGATTGAATTTTTAACATAAAGATTTAGAGAAGAAATATCAAAAAAATTGATTGGATATTTGGGGCTTCCTAGAGTTCTAGATCAAGGAGAAAAGGGAGAAGAAGAGAGAAGAACGATTCTTCTCTTGGGTCTCTCTTTTGGATTCTTCTAGGGCTTAGAATTTTATCTAATTTTTAATATGAGAAATCAGATTATATTTGATTTTTATCATAAAAAATTAAGGAAAAAAAGTTCTTCTCAAAGGCATGAAAAGAAGAGAGAAATGTTCTCTTTTATGTGTAAAAAAAATAAGAAGAAAGGGTTCTCTTGATCTCTAGTGTAGAGATCTGATGCATGGATCCAGAAAGAAAAGGAGAGGATCTTCTTATTTTTTATCTTTATAATTCTTCTTAGATCAGCCAAAGTATGATGTCCTCGTGAACTAGCACTCCCGGAAGATCGATCAGCACAAGGGCTTTATGTGGATATATGTAGAGGTCGTACATAGTGCGGCTGTCAAGCATCATGAAGAACCAACTATCATAGATTTTGGATGCAGTGATCTACTATTCACATTCAGATATGAGATTTTGATCTCAATTAATATTTAGATATGATCTAAATATAAATTAGATATAATCTAATTATATATAGATATGATCTATACTTGCTGAATTTTAGATTTCAGATTTACATACATGCATATTAGTTCATGTCATGGATCCTGTATGGTAATTTTAGATTTGATCTATGCATGTATTGTAGATTAAATTCTTTAATCTATCTATATTCTACTGTAAATTTTTAAAAATGCATGCATCAAACCCACCACGCTTCCCAGCACATACCTCCACTCCTTAGAAAGACTTTCATCATGAGCATTCTCATGACTTTCCTCTTCACTTTCAGCTTCATTGTTATTTTCTTTATCATCTTAACATGAAATTTTTTAAGAGTGAATTTTTATTTTTTTATCTATAATTTCTACATCATCATCAATAATATCTTTTTTTCTAGAAGATAGATTATTAGCTTCATCAAATAATGCATGGATAGACTCTTCAATAATAAGTGTCTTCTTGTTGAAGACTTATATGCATTGCTAGATGAAAGGTATCCTAAGAAGATATTTTCATCCAATTTGGAATCAAATTTTCAAGTTTATCTTTTTCATTATTTAGAATGAAATATTTATAGCTAAAAATATGAAAGTAACTAATATTTGGTTATCTTTCTTTCTAAAAATCATATAGGGTTTTCTTTAAAATCGATCATATTAAAGTTTGATTTAAAATATAACATACTTTGTTGATTGCTTTTGCTCAAAAATATCTTGAGAGATTAGTTTCATATAACATGATATGAGCCATTTCTTTTAAAGTTTTATTTTTTTTATTTTCAAGTTAAGGTATCCTAAGAGTAGAAGAATTATATTCAATACCTTTTTTGTTACCAAAGTTTTCAAAATACTAATATTTAAATTCAATTTCATGATCACTTCTAATGCAAATGATAGTCAAATTCATTTTATTAAAATTTTTTTGGTAAAACTTGATAAATGTTGAAAAAATTTTATCTTTTTAAGCTAAGAACAAAATCTAAATAAATCTACAAAAATCATCTATAATTATAAGTCTATATCTTTTACCTCCTAGGCTTGTAGTCCTTGTAGGTCTAAATAAGTTCATATGAATTAGTTCGAGGATTTAGAAATTAAAATAAAATTTTTAGATTTAAAGAAACTTCTAATTTATTTTTCATATTGATAAGCATTACAAATTCTGTTCTTTTCAAAATCTAGTTTTGATGGTCCTTTAATAAGATCTCCTTTAATTAATTTATAAATTAAATCCATGGTAGCATGTCTTAGTCTATGATGCTATAACCAAGCTAGTTTCATTGACTTTGGCATTCATTGTAGCTAGATATTGGTCATTCTTCGTGAGATGATCATTTAGATTTACTATGTAGATATTCTTATGTCCATATCCAATGAGGATGATACCATTATCAATGAAACTAGATACAATACACATCCAAGATTCAAAAATACTTTAAAATCTTTATCAAAAGTTAATTTATACTTAATAAATTATGCTTTAAACCATCTACTAATAATATATTTTCTATGAAAGTAGAGGAAGTGATATGAATATTACCAATATCGATAATATATCCTTTATCATTATCACCAAATATTATCACTCTCTTTTTATCTCAAGGATGACAAATTGCTCTGTATCACCATTATATATCTTGAGAAACCACTATCAAGATACCATCTTACTTCTTTCTCTTGATTGCTAGACACACTTAAATAGAAAAATCAAGTGGTGACTTTAGGTACCCAAATCATCTTGGATCCTTTAAGATTAGTTGCAATGATTCCTTTGGGAATCTAAATTTTTTAATTATATATATATTATTTAATTCTCTAAAATCACAAGAATAACCTTTGTGTCCAATTTTTCTATAGCAAAAATAAGTGATATTTTGAGAAGTAATAGATGACTATTTAATAAAAAAATTTTCAAGAGTTTTTGTTTCTTTTATGGTTAAAATCCAAATCCAGTCTTGTTGAAAATAACTCTTTAGTTACTTAATAATAATTATAATTTTTCAAAACTATAGGTAAATTTCTTAATAATAGGCTTGTATTTTTCAACTTCCTTCTTTAGTTCTTGTTTTTCTTTGAATACTAATTCTTTTTTTTTGAGAGTTTTCATTTTTTTGATCAAAGTTAGATTTGAAGTTTTAGAGTCTTTATTTTTTAGATCAAGTTTTTTATATTCATCAACTAGTTACAAAAAGCTTCTTGCAATTCATCAAAAGTAAATTCAAGTTCAATTTTAGATGTTACCTCTTCCTCTTGTGTTATGAGGCATAGATTTAACACTTCTTAGGCTTCCTTATCTAAACTTGAGTTCTCACTACCAATCTATATCACCATCGTTACCTTTTCTTCATTTTTTTGAGGATTTCTTAAGCAAGGGATAGTCAATCTTGAAATGCCCCAACTTCTTGCATTCATAGCACATGGGTGGCTCTTTATTCTTATCATTTTCTTTTTTTTTGCTTGGCTCACCCTTGAAGAATGGCTTCCTCTTAAAGTTTTGCCTCTTTTTCTTCATGAATCTTCTAAACTTTCTTGTTATGAGGGCTGTGTCCTCATCTTCATTCCTTCCAAATCTCCACTTTTATTAGCCTCCTTCAAAGTGGATTTGAGAGTGGCAGTCTTCCTCTTCTTTGCCTCTTCTTCAATATTTTACTTGATGGTTAACCATGAGTCATGAAAGAATCAAGAAGTTCTTCTAGGGATAAGATGTTAAGGTCTTTGGCTTCCTAAATTGCATCACTTAGCCTCTCAACTCGAAAGTGGCCTAAAAATTTTTCGAATGAGATCACTATTAGTATAAGATATACTTAAACTTTTAAAGTCATTTATGATATCAATAAAATGAGTAAATATTTTAGTTATAAATTCAGATTGTCTTATTTTTAAAAGTTTTTACTTATGAACTAGCATATTTACCTTAGACCTTTAACTTGGTTTGTACCCTTATAGGTAACCTCTAATTTATCCCATATTTTTTGAGAAATACAAATAGATATCCTATTAAATTTATTAGCATCAAGAGACTAATATAATACATTCATGATTTTAGCATTCAGCTATGCCATTAATTTCTTGTCAATATCATCTGAATCCTTTTTGGATTTGGAAGAAATAATGTCATCTACTATGATGGTGGGTGTGTGGACTCTTGATTATGATACTTCAAAGATCATAATCAAGTACTTGTATAATATGTATATGCTACTTTTCAATATATATAGTTAGTATCATTAAACAAATGTGGTATGTTTGTGAATTGCCCTTCAATAAGGGAGATACTGAGTTAGCTTGTCATCAGATCTTTTACTCTAGATCGCTAAATCAGTAAGTGAAAGAGTATCAAGGATCTAATACCATTTGTTGCCTAGTGAGACAACCTAAGAGGGGGGGGCAGTTGAATTGGGTTTTCTAAAATTTTTTAGGACTTAAAATAAATATATGCACAATTAAAATAAATTAAGTGAAGGTGCAGTGGAGGCAATGAATAAATAGATAGAAAAAAGTTAAAATAAATAAAGTAGAAGCAATCAAAGTTGCACACAAAGATCAAGTTTTATAATAGTTCGATGTCAAGCACAATACCTATATCTACTTTCCAAGCAATCCCTTAGAAATTTCACTTATAATTAACAAATTACAACTCATTTATTTTGCCAAGATCATAACTAAATTCAGTTAGATTTTTTTAGGCATACTAACCAAAATCTTTTTCTAAGCTACTCTTAGGCTTATATACAATCCAATTTAAGACTTGGATAAGCTTATCTTCAAGTTTTAATCTCCAATTAAACTTGTAATAGTAGAAAATGAATACAATTTAAAATAGAAATTGAAAGCTCTTTAATGAGCAAATATAAATGTTGATGAAACCCAAGTTGAAGAGATGAAAAGCTTAGCAATTAATGTGCCCTTCTCTCTTAAAAAATACTTGAATGCTCAAGAAGCAGGTGGTTGAAATTTAGTTTTTCTTCTTAAATGCTTACTAAATATTCAAACATAATCTTTTAGTCTTTCAATGCACTTCTCCTTATTTACTTATGTTCTCTTATATTCTCTTATATTCTCTTTCTTCATTAAAGCCTTTGGCACCCATATATCCTTATTAGAATGTCCAAAAATGGATTTCTAGCCATTGAGAGTCGAGAACTAGTATTGAAGGTATTCTGTATAAATCTACAGCTTATAAAAAATTAGCTATTGGAGCGATCAGCTATGGTGGAATCGATTCGACTAGATTTGGAGTTGACTTGAGTTGTCTTTGAGTCAACTCTTAGCCTTTAGGGGTCGACTCGAGACTTCACTTGAAAATCTGCTCTTTGTCTTTCATGAGAGAGTCGATCAAGCTTTTCTAAAATTGACTTGAGGCTTTTGCCACCTAATGATAGTGTGCCAGAGTTGACTAGAATCTTACTTGAATTTTCATAATGTGACCTTCTTGAACCTTGCTTCTTGAAATCTTCAAGATGGAAAATATAGGATTCTTTGAAATGTAGCTCTAGCTTTTTTAAATCTTTTTTCAAACACTTAAGCAACTTGTTAGTATCAAATATATATCCAAATATTTTGTTATCATCAACATCAATTCTAGGGTCAATACTCCCTAGCATATCTTAGGAAAGTTATGTATCTTTGCTCAAATGCCTTCAACTATCCAACGCAAACTATACTCTTTGGGAGGTATATGAAGGTATCTGCATAATCACTCAAAGGATAGGTCACTGCCTACAAAGTACTTCGATAAGGATATTATTGGCCGACTTTACAGCAAGATGCCACTGACCTCGTCAAAAGATCGATCAGTGCCAAAGGTATGCCAACATCCAATATTGATTGTGATGCAGCTCACCTGATCTATACCCCTTGGTGGTTTGCCCAATGGGGAATCAACATTCTCTTCCATTTTCATAAGCTATCAAGTAGAGAAAATTCTCATCATTGCCACTGACTACTTCATCTAGCGGGTCGAAGCCAAGCACTGATAGATTATTGAGAAGAAAGTTCAAGACTTTGTCTCAAAATCCATCATACACTAGTTCAAATTGCCACATGCCATCATCACAGATAATGGATGAAATTTGATAATCCAAAGTTCAAGAGTTCTATTCGGAGCTCTATATCGACTACAGATTCATTTGATTGTTATCCAAATTAAATGAAAAGTGGAGGTGACTAACTAAACTATTTTAGAGGACTTAAAGGCAAGATTGAATCAAGCTAAGGGGCTATGGGTCAAGAAGCTCTATAGTATCCTATGGGCCTACTAAACTATACCTCGAATCCTAATTGAAGAGACATCATTCAACCTTACTTTTGGAATTGAGGTAGTCATTTCAGTTGTGATCAGTCTATTAATGACTAGAGTGGAGTACTACGATTAGTAGAGCAATTCAGACCAACCTTGGGCAAATCTTGACTTATTGGAAGAAAAAGAGAATAAGCTCGGATCAGAATGGTCTTGTATCAGCAAAGAGTAACTTGTACTCTAACACCTCAATCAAATCAAGCTTTTATGATCTGGCGATCTTATTCTTTAGAGAGTTGAAGTGCAAGGCCTATGAAGCAAGGCAAATTATCTCCAAATTAGGAAAGATCTTATTGTTCATGGAAGTTGTCCGACCAAAGCCTACAAAATTGAAGACCTCATGACACTCCCATTCTTTGAACTTGGAATGTTGAGAACTTGAGATATAATATTAGTAAGCTCCCAAGTCTTGTATTGATTACATAATCAATAAAATTCTCATTCTTTCAAGCTTTGCATAGGTTCTCAATAAAATCAACTTAGAAAAATCTACAAAGGTCGGATTTGATGACCTCCTAAAGTCATCCTAGCTCTAGTTAGGATCTCTAAATAAATGCTTGGAAGCACATCGATTACTTGAAGACACCTGAGCTCCAGCTTGGATCTCCAAAATGAAGGTTGGACAAAAATTGGCTTGGGGATATCCAAGCTCCAGCTTGGACCTCTATAACTTGGTTAGCAAAAGACTGACCTCTTGAAGATATCCTGCCTCTAGTTAGGACCTCCAAATACATGCTCAGCTAAGAATAAACTACAAGAAATATCCCAACCTAGGTTGGGACCTCCAAAATATGAGTTGGAAAGTCACTGATCTTATGGCTTCAGCTCTGGTTGAACACTGATCACAAGATAATAAAGGACAATAAAATGGTCCTAGCTCGAGCTAGGAATCTCTACTCAGATAACTTCTAACTAGATTCATATCTGACTTGGCTAATCTTGGGCTTCAACTTTCACCAAGGCTTATGAAACCAAAGACAGACTTGATATTGTCCTAATCTCAAGGGAATCTAGGACTTGAATCCGAGCTATTGTGTTCTATGTCGGCTAATCTTTTCTATGACCTCAGGACTTAGCAAAAAGAAAGAAAATGTGAACACAAATATTTGTTTCAAAAGGTTCATTTTATTCATTAAGTTCTAGTTACGTGAGGCATCATAGTACAAAAAGAAGAAAAAGAAAGGTACAAAAGACTAAGGGGCCTCCTCAGTGGGAGGCTCGGCATCTGGCTCAATGATGGGCTTGAATGCAACCTTAGGAGCAAGATCAGTGATGGGCTCTAGTGCAACATTAGAAGTAGCATCGATCTTGGGAGCCTAGTCATCTTGTTTGGACTCATTGTCTCTATCTTTGGGGGATTCTTCGTATCATGCTCGTAAAAAGAGATAACATGATAGATTTGACTCCTTTTCCTATTGTAGCTCCTGGAGCTAAGTTTTATTGGGTTGTATACCAGAAAAAAAGAAAAGAATCAATTTTATTTGGCTACTTTCTTGGATGACAATAGTTTGACCTCCAAATGATTAGTGTCAACCTCAAGAAAGAATCAACTGACCTAAGCCTTGTAGGCATTGAAAACCAAAGCTGTAGGCCAATGCAGAACTATTGGTGATCTTGGCCTTGAAGGCATTGGATGCCTTGAACTCCTCCACAGCCTAAAGTTTGGCCTCTGTAACCACTATCGATTCTCCATGATAGCTCTAGCTACAACTATCTCAGCCTTCTCCTTAGCCACCTCACCAATCTCGAGCTCAGTGGATTTCCCCCAATGCGCCTTGGTCACCACCCTTTCAACTGTGATTAGGCCCCGGAGGGCCACGATCTTCTCCAGGTAGATAGAAGCTCAGACTTGGCCCAAGTTGCTTCATTCTTGACTATCTTTGCCTTATCTGAAATATCCTTTGAAGCCTCCTTGGTTGCCCTCTTTGCTTCATCAGTGGCCTTTACCCGAGCTTCAGCAGCTTAGAGCTTCTCCTCCAATGAGAGCTTCACTTAGTTGAAGCCAATGAGATCCTCGCTAAGGATGATGATGTCATGCGCCAGCTACAAAGAAGAAAACTAAGTCAGGACATTGATCAGAATAAAAAAAAAAAAAAAAATCAAAGAAGGAAAGCCACTTACCCTGAGAAGATTATGTAGCTAGAGCCCGCAACCTTATCCAAGGGATAAGATTTCGATTCGACTAGTTGGATGGAAGGAAGATCATTTTCATTAGCTCTTGAGCAAACTGATGGTTCTAAAGACCAAAGTCACTATTTCAAACCCTCATGGCCAAAGTAATGAACCCCTTCTTGGCTCCAGATGAGGAGGGGCCCATCTTGGACCTTGCAACTGAGGGCTTTAATGTGGCAGGCATCAGTGCAGCTAGAGTGGATGGGGTGGAGGATGGCTACAGTGGAGTTGGTATGCACTAAGGGGCATCACCAGGCTAGGAGCTTGGCTCAACTCTATGGGGTAGGAGGGGCTGACCTTAGTGGCACTATGGTGACAACAACTTCAGACATGTTATCGATCTTGACAGGCTCCACACTCGAAGCCCTGATGGTATTACTAGCGCTGGTGGTGGAGTCATTGATCTCAGTTTTTTACTTTTTTCGAAGAGGCTCCCCTTCCTCTTTTTGAAGATGG
This sequence comes from Elaeis guineensis, assembly GCF_000442705.2. NCBI lineage: Eukaryota > Viridiplantae > Streptophyta > Magnoliopsida > Arecales > Arecaceae > Elaeis > Elaeis guineensis. The sequence continues at coordinate 27,406,920 of NC_025995.2, read as the reverse complement.
ATTTGATTGACTCTATGGATGGCCTGATTGTTGCAATACCGAATAGAAAAGTCAGGTCAATATTAGTGCTGAGAAGAAAAAATTAAATAAAGTTAAAAGAGCTTGGCTATGTCCTGAGGAAATTTTAAACTAGTGCTGGTATTGTACAAAGCATGCTTGGCCGCTAGCTCTTGCAGCAGTGTCACTTCGACATTGAGCAAGGATTGGAAGTCCAACTCAATTGTGGGAAGCAAGTCCAGATTCTTATTTGGCGAAAGCCGAGGATTGCCCCAAATCCAGTGGAAGCCCTAGGGAAGGTCTGATGAAATGAAGAAAAATAGATTTTCAGCTATGAATCAAGGAGTGCAATCCCTTACTGAATCAGTAGCCTTCTTTAGGAGTGAAATACTACCACCCCATTTTATGGAGATGCCTCTTCAAAATGAATGGCACAATGAAGAAGATCGCAGAGAATGATGAAGTTGGTGATTATGTGAACCAAGTTTGGAGTAATCTAAGTTAGAAGAATATTGTAAGAATCAAGGAGGTACTTATGAAAGGATGAAGGGAAGTGAGGCTAGATTGGAGAGACTCCTTGTAGATCCCAAGTCCATCTGGAGCACTAACAAGGTCATCCCAATTAGGCACCTCCATGCGAAAGATGGAAGGAATATAGGCCGAAACTTTCTTAGATCAGACTTAATAATGGTCGACTCCTCATTGGCTGGCCTATAAAAACTCTCAAATATGCAATTGGACTTTCAGAGTACCAATTAGGAGACTTGGGCCATATGAGGAGCCAAGCATAGCAGCATCCCAAGGAATGCTCTCGGATTGACCTAAGGGGGGGACGACTGAGAACGTTGGCCATCCTTATGACTTTTACTTATGGTTCATTACCATCAAAGGCCATAGAAGTTGAAGAAAAAAGATGAAAATAAGAAAGAAAAGATTGGAAAAAGCTTGAGAGGAGCCCGAAAGAAAATCTAAAGGGAAAAACCAAAGAAATAGGCTAAGAACCAAAGAAAAATATTGACAAAGGAAGAGAAAAGGAAGACCAACTGGATTTTAGTTGGACGAAGGTGGTCCGATGTCAAAGAAGATGGTGGTATAGGTAATGGCAAAGAACTCTCTAGTGACAGCAGTGATAGAGTAGAGTTTCAATTGAAAAACAAAGGAAAAAGCAAAGAGAAGAGCCTATTCATACCATATTTGATGGCTGAGATCGATGCAACAGTTTGATGCACTGACCTCATGATCGTGACATGTGTCGGCTGCCAAAATGACTATAGCCATCAGCATTAATCGTGAGGACATGCTGTTTCACATTAGTAGGGAATCGACGGCCCAATCTATGCATCACAATGATCAATCAACCAAATTTCACCGTGTTGCAAGCCATGACAAGTCAAGACACCATCTTCGAAATCCTCAGATCAAATCATTTCAAATTATTCTGACATGTCATCTCAATGTCTCGCTCGAAGCAATACAATAATCTCTGATCCAGAATTTTCTACATAACCTCCAAGGTATTTGTTAGGATTTGACGCCTCGAGATTCAGCCCACATTGAGCCTACAGCGAGGTTCGCGGCGAAAAACAGAGTCCAACGAGACCAAGATCACCTGAAACGGAGCTCGATGGAGGAGATACGAGCTTATGAAGTTGGCACGAGAATTGAGGCGGCGGAGGACCGCCGGCGATCGGCGGCGGGCGGCAGCGGCGCGGCCGCAGGCGGCGGTGCGCGGGACGCGCGTCCCAGGCCCGCGTGGGACGCGGACCCAGGCCCGCGCGGGACGCGCGACCCAGGCCTGCGCGGGACGCGCGACCCAGGCCCAGGCCCGTGCGGGACGCGCGACCCAGCGGCCTGCTGGCCCATCCCCGGTCCACCGTGGACCGAGTGGTCCACGGAGCGGTCTGTGGACCGCGTGATGTTTCCCACACGTTTCTCGCGGTCCACGGCACTATTCCGTGGACCGGAGCGCGATCGGAGGGCTCAGGTGATTCCCGGTCTTGATCCAACGGTCCGGAGAGGTTTTTGGCTTTGTTTAGGACTCCTAATCCATGTCTAATCAAGATTTAAGCTATGTTTAAGCCTTTAAAAGGCCTGAGAACGAACAGAAGCAGAAGGGTTCGGTTTTCTCGTCGCCGTACGAACCAGAGGAGAGAGAGAGGGGCGAGGGCGCTGTGAGAGAGGAGCAGGAGGCTCCTGGACAGCGGTCGCCAGGCTCTTCAGGGGTTCAGGGGGTCTCCAAGAGAGAGAGAGCTTTTGTGAGGGAAACTTCATGTGAGAGAGAATTGGGTGTACAAGGGTTGAGGGTGAGGTCTCCTCTTGTAAAATTTCTTTTTCATAGTGAAGTTTGCATGCCCCGTGGAGGCGAGCCCTTTTGTGGCTGATCCACGTATTTTGATTGTTTTTTCTTCTGTTTTGTTTCTTCTTTCTTCCTGCTGCATCGCGTGGTACTGAAAGGGTCTTGGGAGGTGGTGTCCTGGCCAGACATCCACCCAACAAGTGGTATCAGAGCAAGGCGGTACAAGGACGCAGATTGCAGTGGTGGTGAGCAAGACTGAAGATGGAGAAAACAGGAACAATCAGGATGGAGATCAACAAGTTTGATGGTAAGAGCAATTTCTCCTTGTGGCAGGCAAGGGTGAAGGACGTGCTCATCCAACAGGGGTTGATCGAAGCTCTCTTGTGCGATGAGAAACCGACCACCATGGAGGTGCGGGATTGGAAACGGCTACAGATGCAGGCGGTGAGTACCATCCGCATGTACCTGGCGGATGAGGTGGTGATCCATGTGCTGAGCGAGACTTCCCCGACGGTGCTGTGGTCGAAGCTCGAGGAGTTGTACATGGCAAAGTCTCTCACCAACACACTTTTCCTCTGGAGGCAGTTTTACCAACTGCGGATGACTGAGGGACAGAGCGTGCAGGAGCATCTGAGCCACTTCCAGAAGATCCTCACCGACCTTCTCAGCGTTGGCGAGAACGTTGAGGAGAAGACTAGGGCGCTGGTTTTGCTGGCGTCGCTTCCTTCTTCGTACGAGTCCTTGGTGACTGCTCTTCTAGTGGGGAAGAGCACTATCAAGATGGACGAGGTCACCGCGGCGATACTCCAGAACGAGGTTCTCAGGAGGGAGAACCCAGCTTCGAGCTCAGGTGTCGATAGCTCAGCTTTGGTGGCTTCTGGAGGTGCAGGAGGCGGTAGACGGAGCGACAGGAGATCGCATCGAGGGCGGTCTAAGTCCAGGAGGGACTTGAGCAAAACCAGGTGTTACCGGTGTAAGGAGTTGGGGCATCTAGCCAGAGATTGCCCTCAACTGAAAAATCGGACGGTGGCTGCTGTAGCGACGGCCGGCAGCGATTCAGATGGAGATGTCCTGGAGATATCTGACGAGGTATCTACTTCTTCCCAGCAGTGGATATTAGATTCTGCATGCCCCTATCATGTGTGTTGCAGAGAGGAGCAGTTTGACTCCCTGGAGAACAGTGAGAGCACTGTATATCTGCCGAATGGATCGAGCTGTGCGATCAGAGGCATTGGGACGGTCAGCTAGAGGACACATGACGGTGCAGTGAGGAGATTGGGGGAGGTCCGATACATACCCGATTTCAGGCGGAATCTTATCTCACTTAGCAGACTGGATTCGAGAGGCTACAGGACGGTAGCTGGTGGAGGAATCCTGAGGGTGCTACGCGGCGATAGGATTGTGCTGGAGGGGAAGAAGGGGAGCAGAGGACATTATTACCTGGCAGGGAGCCCAGTGCGAGGTGGAGCATCGGGAGCCAGGTGGAGCCCAGAGCGAGGTGGAGCTCCAGGAGGCGGATCGGGCATGAGACAAGAGACTCGGGAGGACGAGAGGCGACGTCGCAAGGTAAGATTCCTATTGCCGCAGGATGATGCCCCGAGCAGGTCTCAGGTTAGGAGGAGCACAGCATACGACGGAGATGGGATCGAGCAGCCTGGCTCGACTCCCATGTTTGCCCATCCATGATCAGCAGGCGATTGCCCCAGGGCATGGGGGCGAGGAGATCCAGAAGCTCTCGGAGTTTGGAGGAGGCCGAATATCGAGTCGAGGTGGAGATTGTTAGGATTTGACGCCTCGAGATTCAGCCCACATTGAGCCCACAGCGAGGTTCGCGGCGAAAAATGGAGTCCAACGAGACCAAGATCACCTGAAACGGAGCTCGGATGGAGGAGATACGAGCTTATGAAGTTGGCACGAGAATCGAGGCGGCGGAGGACCGCCGGCGATCGGTGGTGGGCGGCAGCGGCGCGGCCGCAGGCGGCGGCGCGCGGGACGCGCGTCCCAGGCCCGCGTGGGACGCGGGACCCAGGCCCGCGCGGGACGCGCGACCCAGGCCCGCGCGGGACGCGCGTCCCAGGCCCAGGCCCGCGCGGGACGCGCGACCCAGGCCCAGGCCCGTGCGGGACGCGCGACCCAGCGGCCTGCTGGCCCATCCCCGGTCCACCGTGGACCGAGTGGTCCACGGAGCGGTCTGTGGACCGCGTGGACGTTTCCCACACGTTTCTCGCGGTCCACGGCACTATTCCGTGGACCGGAGCGCGATCGGAGGGCTCAGGTGATTCCCGGTCTTGATCCAACGGTCCGGAGAGGTTTTTGGCTTTGTTTAGGACTCCTAATCCATGTCTAATCAAGATTTAAGCTATGTTTAAGCCTTTAAAAGGCCTGAGAACGAACAGAAGCAGAAGGGTTCGGTTTTCTCGCCACCGTACGAACCAGAGGAGAGAGAGAGGGCGAGGGCGCTGTGAGAGAGGAGCAGGAGGCTCCTGGACAGCGGTCGCCAGGCTCTTCAGGGGTTCAGGGGGTCTCCAAGAGAGAGAGAGCTTTTGTGAGGGAAACTTCATGTGAGAGAGAATTGGGTGTACAAGGGTTGAGGGTGAGGTCTCCTCTTGTAAAATTTCTTTTTCATAGTGAAGTTTGCATGCCCCGTGGAGGCGAGCCCTTTTGTGGCTGATCCACGTATTTTGATTGTTTTTTTTTCTGTTTTGTTTCTTCTTTCTTCCTGCTGCATCGCGTGGTACTGAAAGGATCTTGGGAGGTGGTGTCCTGGCCAGACATCCACCCAACAGTATTGTATTAAATATGGAGCCACAAACTTCCACCAAGCAAAATCTCACGTCAGAAAATCCCGACACCTAAAAAAAGGCTTCACCAACTGACTACTCCCTTCATTTAAAGCTGTTAAGTCACTTTGGATTCAAAAATAAGGGGCAAGTGTTGGGGAGTGAATCATTTCTCAATTGGCCTGGCTCAATCCTTGAATGAGGAGATGCTTTCCTTGGCCTGTGGATGAGGAGGTGTCTTGTTATTTCTATATGTTTGATAGCCAAGAGTCCGAGGAGTGTAATATTGGGGTTATGTTACCAAATGAGTTGGAGTTGCTAAAAGTAAGGAGGCAACCCTTGGCATCAAATGAATCCTGACCTAGAGTTTGGTCATAGACTGACCTTAAAAAAATAATCCTAAGCAAATCTAACTGACCTTGGATTTGATCGAAGTCCCACCTTGGTGCTTCATCGACAATTGATCTGTTCGAATGATAGCATATCTCAACGGAATCTTTGAAAATCTTGAGACAATTTTCTTTAACCATGCACAAGTGGGCTGGCTTATCATGCGTAACACCCACAATATGCACTTATGTTTAATGCATATAATGGATGCCCAAGACCTTTAGTTAGGGGGGCACAGATTCTTTGAGTTTGTAACTGGATTCGTTAGAAATGGCAGACTACTCTCCCTCTATATAAATGGGGAGAAAGGGACCCTCAGGTAAGTTCTGCCTAACAATTCTGCAGGATCAAAAAACTCCATTCTCTCCATCTTTTTATTTTTTACTATTATTAAACTCTGGCTAACTTAAGTATCGGAGGATTTCCTATTGAAAAATCTTTGGTGACTATGGACTTTATTTTTACACGCTCCAAGGTGCACTCCAATCAGTTAGCAAGTTCCACATTGGAAGGAGACTGACTTCATCCACATCGATAGGAGACCGACCTCAGCCACACCATCCCGAAGCTTTGTAACAATAATATTAAAAATTTTTAAAATGATAAATCAAACTTAAATTAGATATTTTAGTTTTTTTAATCATCAATTATTATATTTTAGCTATAACAAAATAACTAGATACTTGACTTGAAGTACAATCTCATGTAATCATGCTCCAACCAAAACTTGGAGATTTGGGTTGGGTTTATGCATGGCCCAGACCTGACCTGCTGTATCAAAAATTCTTTCCAGGAACCAAACTTGACTTGACCCGATCAGCTAATTAGTTGAGTCAATGTAACACCTGGCTCGGCTTTAACTTAGCCACTCTGGAACTCGGCCCACACCTAACCTTGACTCAATTTAGTCATGGAGTCAACTGGCAAACTTGCTAGCTATGGCATGGTATTCAAATGCCCAACCGAGTGCTCAATCAAGTAATTGGGGATGTTGAAGCTCATGTGCGCAATGGCTGTATGACCTTCGAGTTGGTTAACCTATCAAGATCTATGGAGATGCAACATGGGATTTGTTGCACCCAACTGACATGGGACTTTTAGCAATGTTTTAGTCCCACAACGTAACAGCCAAAATAAAATTTTCTTTTCAAATAAGTTTTTAACTATGCATATCTTCAAATTTGAAGCAGTGATGTAATGTGACTAGAGAAAAAAAAAATATGTAGCATTCGTGATCTAGCTTGTACTAATTTTTAACTTTTGTGATTATTTTTTATCAGTTAGTTGGTATTTTAAAAAAGTTGCAACCTCTTGCAACTAGAAGAGAAATTTGACCTGGATAAATAAGGCTTGCCTTACTAGTATAAATAGTGGACCTACATAATATATTTAATCTTCTTTAATGAAAGTCAAAAGCTCAGAACCCCTCTTTCAGATTCTTGATATTTTTTATTATTTTACTATGAGAGATTCTAGTTGAGCATGTTAAAAAAAATTCTTTCTTTTTTTTTTTGATCAAATTATTTACTCTTGTTAAAACCAATCTTAATATAAGACTCTAAACTACCGTATGTTGTTAGATGGTTGAAGTGGAACCTTTATTTTTAGCAAACTTAAACCACACCACTAAATATTGACTTTTGGGATCAAAGAGGTAGAGCTAGAGTTTGGGGTGGGAAGTTTGTTAGACATATGCAAATAGAGAGGAATAAGTTTGTTAGATGGAGAGAAAAGGGTTTGTTACAAAGCTAAGAGAAATTCTGGAGTGTTATTTAAGAGTATATTTATTAGGTGTGGAATTTGAATGCAAGAGAAGGGATTAAAATTAGCTTTGTGAATATTTTTCCTTTCAAGATTACTCATGTGTGTGTGCGCGCGCACACACACATATATATATTTCAAATCAAATAATATTCTGTCCATGGCAAATTTAACAAATCTAAAGGATCCCTTGATAAAGTATAAATGTTAGAGAGAGTGGCTTACAGAAAACAGCTAACATTTTTCTATTTTTATTTAAAAAAATTTTCAAGAGGAGGGGAATTGTAAGGCTTCCTTTTGGGATTGGGAGGATATTTACATGCTATGATTATGCCCTTTTGTCTAGTTTTTTGTAAATTAAAGGGTAACCATCCATTCCTATTGTTGCGGCAAGTTTTTGGACTGACATCTGCTACCCATCGACATGGAGCTCAAATCCAGTCTGAAGGTACTTCGGCACTTCCTCCTCTAAGAACCTTAACGAAAGTCCATACTTGTCGGAGATACTTTGATGAGGGATCTTTTGAAGCTTAAGTTAACCTAAGTTTAAGAATAGGAGAAGAAAAAAATGGGAGAGTGAGAGAGCATAGGTACTGTTCTCTTTCTACTTGCTTATCTGATGGTCCTCTAGTTATCTCTTTATATATATAGAGATAGAGCCATAGACTGTTATGCTCGAATCTGATAGACTGTTACACCCTAATCTGTAGATTGTTAGGATGGAGAATCTGCCTACTAATCTACAAATCATGATTGCTAGTCATGGGCGTTATATATAAATTCTATCCATGTTTCTAGAAGTTGTAGAAGGTCGTGCGATAACATGTGAGATTCCATTAGGTCAATCTCACCATTGAGTGGACTAATGGTTTGAGGCTGATAGAATACGAGATGTTACTTCGGTGTAAATTCAAAGCCAATTGAGTATGTGTGAGGTCATAAACCTCATAATGGTGTTTATTCGACATCTAGATCAGTTTGCGATGAGTTGGAGTCAATATTTATCTAACCAGCATCCATTTAGTGAGAAGGTTAGTTGTTGTCCAGGATTTTAGATTTATTGTTTCTTCTTAGACTAGTGGTCCAAGTCATCTCGTCCTAGGCCGAAGTGCTTTGATGGGTAAAAAATGACCCATACCCCATGACCTACTAAAATGATCCATGTGCAATGCATGTGTTGCTGTATTTTTAATTAAAAATAAAATTATATAAACCAATAGATTCTAAAATAAAGATTCAAACCTTTGATCCTTTATTTCATTTTTAATAAAAATAATAAAAATAAAAAATAAATAAATGCTTGAAGAGGGACTTGAATATTTGTTTTTGCGGTTAAAACATAAAATAGCAGAGGGGGATGAAGTGCGATATAAGAAAAACGACGGGGAAATGCGCAGCTCATGCATGGGCGCATCGAAGAAGTTCACATTATATTTTTTGGTATAATTGAAGGAGTCAACAAACTGAAACGAAAATAGGAGAAAATACACACATAAAATTACAAAACCCTAGCCCCAGATTTTTTTTTTCCTCATGTAACCCACAGCATATGCATTAGCTTCCAGGAGTAACTGTAGGTTACCTGGGATAGAATCATGAGAATGAAATTTGAAATCCACATAGAGAGCAACATATGAGTAGCAACAAATGCTTGAAACATGCCTTCCCAACTTAAGAGGTCCTTCAGCAAAGGATGAAGATATACCTTCAACATGAGATGTACTGATCAAAGGATGAGCAACTATATTCAATCCAGTGTTCTTTCACCTGCAAAGAAATAGCAAAAGACACTCCCAACCAAGCAATAATAAGCTCAGCCTATGGAACAGATACCAAAGGCATCCTCCTACACACAGCCATGATCAAACATCCAAGTGCATCCCAAATAATAATAGCAATAGCAGCCATTGAGGCCCTAACTGAGGCATCAAATTAAGTTTAATTTTAAGATTTTGCTATGGTACTTTTTTATTATATTTTATGATAAAAAATATTTTGGATATTTCACATTATTATTTTTATATATTTTATTTTTTAAAAAATAATATTTTATTTATTTATTTATTTATTTCTTCTTTCTTTTTCATGGTGCCCCCATGCACTCTCCGGCAACACTAGTGGCTCCTTTGCCATTGGCCTCCACCCCCTGCCCCTTGCACCAGCGGTTCCTCGACCACAGTCTCCATACCCCTATGCCGGTGGATTCCGCACCACCCCCCCATGCCTGCCCTACACGGCTTCAGTGCCCCCCCTTCACCACCCCTTGACCTGTGCCTCCGGTGCCGGTGGCATTTGCGTCCCCTCCCTCCGCACGGCCGATGCATGCACAGTTCCCCCATCATACACCCCTCCACCTCGAGCGCCAATGGCTTCTACAGCCCCCCACCCCACCCCCTCGAGGCCCCCTCTCCAATGCCTGCCGCTTCTGTGCACACACACACACCCCCAGTCGACGGTGTTTTTTGCAGCCCCTCACCCCAATCCCCTCACTGCCCCCTCTCCGACGCTTGCCGCTTTTGCACACCCTCCATGCTACAAGCCCGCGGTTCACCTACCCCTCGACACTAGCGGCTTGTGCGGCCACCCGCCCCATGCGCATCCGAGGTTCCTCCACCCCCGGCGCTAGCAGCTTCTACGGGTCCCTACCCCATACGCGTCCAAGGTTTCCCTATCCGCGGCTCCTCTCCTTCATGGGATGAAGAATTTTTTTAAAAAAAATCAATTTAATTATTGTATAAAATAGTTCTACTCTTCGTAGTATTTGTCGCATTAGTCATACACATGGTACTTCAATCAGTTAAAATCTGAATAATCTTTATTTAATCAGATGATTAAAAATAGATAAATAATAAAAAAATTAAAATATTTTTTGAAGCACCATAGCAAAATTTTTAATTTTAAAGACTCCAAGGGAAGGGAGTAGCCAAGATATCATAGGTTTGTAATTAGGTTGCTGTAAAGGCAACTGAAAACCACCAAAATGGAGCCTTAATAGAAGAAAGAAGTTCGCATTATATAGTGTATCTATCATTGCAATTTTTGCTAAACAATGATTTTCCAAGGAACGAGGAAAAGGTGTGAAGTAAACAACCGTTGTGCAATGTGTGCCAAACTCTATTCTCTTGAAGAGGCATGCTTTTGCTGCAAAAAAAATTGTTTTGTTTATTCAAAACACCATTAAGCATGTTTCACAATTAAATTGGTTTGCAAGATTAGAATGTATGAGTAAGAACTATGCATCAACGTACGTTACTAAATTTTGAAAGAGACATGAATTACAAAACTAAACGGGTCCCAGCACTAGAACACTCGAGAAATATTCTTATAAATTTGGATTGCCTATAAAAGCCATATATCGGATGGGTATGGTATTTGAAGAATTTTCTTTCGTGCCTTTGCTGGATATGATTCTTAATTTTTGTTTCCCTTGTTCTATTTAGACCATCTCCTCCATGCGACCCTCTTTCAACCCCCTTCTTGACCACCACATAAATTGATATAACGTGGTGGCTGATCTCTGGGCTAGACTCCAATATACATCAAGTGGCTTTTTTCCTGATCTTTTGTTGCACTTGGTAAGCAAGCATTCCCTTCCCCCACTTCCGTATACCCAGCCCCGCACCCTCTCTATCTTTCTCCTTCTCTCTCAAATTTGATATTCTGAGAGCAATTCCTTGGATTCTCTCTCTTGGGTGGATTAGAGATAGGCTTAATGACTTATAAAGTCATCCAGTTTCACTGGAGCCACTAATCTAAAAGAATTTATCTGAATTCTAGAAGCCTGTGCACATCATTAAGGGTCTGTTCCAATTGATGGTGAAATTCTAAGTGGGAACAGGCTCACAAATTTCTGGGATGATACATGGCTACTTGATCAACCAATAAAGGATAGGTTTCTCTGGTTGTATTACCTATCATCAAGTAAGGTGGTCTCAGTTGCAGAGGCATGCAGCTTATACTCTTGCAATGGAAATTGGATCCTTCCAACAGTGTTGACAGATCCCTCAGAACAACTGATATTAAATCAGAGACTAGCAACAGTGAGGTTCACCACAAACCCTGACACTATCACTACAGGAAAATATATTTTTTACGACGGTATTTTGCCACCGCTAATAATGACTTACTGTCATAAAATCATATTTGCGACGGTCTTGCGACGGCATTTTAACTGTCGTCGTTTCGACCGCAGTAAAAACATTGCGACGGCGGAATACCGTCGTAAAAAGTTTTTGCGACAATTTTTTACGACAGTAAATGCTTACGTCATAAAAAAGCATCATATAAGATGTATTTGTGACATTTATTTGCGATAGAAGATACCGTTGCAAATAATTTTTTGCCACCGTATTTTACCGTCGCAAATAAGTATTTTATTTTTACGATAACTATAGCCGTCGCAAATAGTGGTAGTAAAATTTTTTTTATTATAGCAATCTACTGTCGCAAATAGTGGTAGCAAAAAAAATTTATTTTTTACAGCATTTTACCGTCACAAATAGTGGTAGCAAAAAATTTTTTTTCTTTACAGCACTTTACCATCGCAAATAGTGATAGCAAAAAAATTTTTTTATTATCTTCGATACATTATTTACGATAGCAAATACCGTAAAAAATATAAATTATATTTTTATTAATTATATTTATTTTTTTATTCTTTTTATATAAATGTGCCTATGAACTTGTAACCATTATTGATACACCTGTTTATCAATTAGAGATAAAATAAAGCATAATACTCAAATATTGAAAATAAATCCATTCAACCAAAAATAACTTGAAATGCATTACCCAATATTAAAAATTCATCCAGATTTTACTCAAACATAACATAAGTATTCAAGTACATATCCATTGTCCAAAATACAATAAAAAGCAAAACAGAACAAGAAATTCGCTTGCTTCGTCTTCATGGACTTGTACCTAAACCTGAAAATAAATAAATAATATATATTAATTTAATAAATTATTACAAAAAAAATATAAAATGAGATCACCAATAAAAATAATTTTTTTAGAACAAAGGTTACAATGGAATCCACTTATAATTTCAGACTTCCTGCACCAAAGGATGTGCCAACAATATGAACATGTTCATATTGTTGGCACAAAGGTCTAATGCAAGAAATTATTATTTTTTATACTACACAATGGTCAGATTTACTTTAAAACTAGCAACCGGCTTGAAGCTACCAATCATGCATAACATTTCAGTTTTTATTATCTTCCTCATTAAAATGGCTGCAACTATTTGAGTATCTTCCTGTCCCCCTGCCGACACCAAAGTCGGTAGCTCTGAAACCAAAAAAATTCAAAAGACTTGAAAGGGAAATCAATTCTGCAGCCTAAGATATTCTAAACTGTGATGAGCTAAAGGCCTCTGGAATCACTTGCAAGTATTGATTCAATAGTGAGGCAATAACCCAACCTACATTTTTAATGGACCAATACTACGAATGCTTTCTCTCAACAAATCATCATTATGCTTATAAGCACAAGGTCTTTAATTTAATCACAGGAACCATGCAAATATCCCACCACATTCACCTCGAAAAATGATTCTATGCTTCTGAAACAACAAAGGGAATCATGTTAAAACTAAGAGAATACATTCTTGAATCTGGGTTCATGAGTAAGCAAAAGTAGTTTGAGCAAGATTGGGATGGATTAGGCCACAATGACTTTAGGGAATTGTTGGCTAGCTAAAAATATTTCCATTCTTATACTTAACATTTTCAAGAACAGGTGAGAAGAAGCAATAAGAAAGAGGTGAAAACAAAAAAATAGGAGTAGATAAAATACTGAAGATAATATAGTAAAAGAATTAGAGGTGGTTCGCTATCACGGTAAGGAAGTGGTTCAAGTAAACAGCATGCAAAAATTGCATCATAGATTCAATTTTGGTCTCTGCCAAATGAAAGTAGTATTCCATAGTTTGTTCCTAAATTGATATGAGTCATTTACTTATTAAAAAAAAAAGCCTATATATATAGTTGCACTTCTTTGGCTGCAAGATTGATTAGAGAGATTTGCTATAGGGAAAACAAACTAACAGAATCAGGAGACAGACACCTTACAAAGCAAACTTATTGGTGAAAAAATAAGGAATCATTAAATCCCTAACTTCTGCAAATTCCAGACAAAAAATAAACAAGAAGAAAAGCCGGACTAGTGATTCTAAATTGAAAGATTTGCATAACTCCAATCAAATTTCTTAGTCCTTACTCCATTCACCTCTAAGAGACTTAAAACCCCAGGAACAGCTATTCGTGAGTCCTCTTAGGACCCAAAAACCAAGCAAACCCTTCAAAATCTCTCTTTTTTCCCAACAAAATGGGAACTTTAGAGGGAGGGGGAAAAAAAATATTATGCATGCGATATACATGCGACTAAACCCACATATGCATGATGCATGCTTTGATGTATGTACTCTTTTGTATATATAGCTTGGTGCAATGATGAAAGGTTCCATTTGTCCATCATCTGCCAGTGAGTCTAAATTAATAGAACAATTTTAGCAATGTAATACGATCATTGTGCCAACAATATGAACATGTGCCAACAATAATATAATTCACCAAAAAAACCAAGTGGGGTCTTCTTGTGACCTTTATTTCACAGGATCGAGGATCCTCTAAACAACTAAAATGATGCAGCCTGTCACACTAAAAGAAAAGAGAATCCAGATAACAAGAATATCATCACAAACCTCATCAAGCACCTGAGTGAATCTCTCATTTTCTGATGCATGTGTTTGGTGAGCACTAGATGCATCTGGAACCTATATATTATAAAAATTGAAAGATATAAAATTAATTATAAATAATAATCAATTAATATATAATATAAATCTAACTAAATAAATAAATCATACCTGCCCACTACTGGATGGCACCGAACGAGGAGTACCTACTGGGCTATGCGCAAAAGATCCACTCGCCATCTGAGCATGCATCTGATGGAGCTGTGCCTCCAAGTAGGAAATCTTGTCATCAAACTCAGTCCGAAGCTCATCTCGAATCCTCCTAATGGTCTCCTCTGATGGTGCCTGATTAGATTGCTGATACAAATATCGCTTTGTCATGCTCGAACTCCAAGTACGCATCCGTCCATGTCCATCTTCTCCCATCACCTCCACAAAGATACGATCTTTTAGTTCTGGTGTGCGCTCATCCTCAGGTACCTCCTCAAGTCATCGTTTCATCTCCTCCTGTAATAAAAAATTATAATATTGACATTCATATATAAAATATACTATATATAACGAGAATTTAAATTATGTACTTACTATACACTCTTGTGCATCCCATCGATGACACCCTGCTTTGAAGTACGTATTCTAATAAACATGCTTAGTCGATCTGTTTCTAATCCCTCTGCTTCCATCTATTAACATAAATAATCCAAATATATATAAGAATTTATACTAAAGTTATATTTAGTATAAACTTATAATATTTTAAATATACATTTGCTCTAATAACAGAAAATGAAGTTCTCCCTGTCTTATGCAAGCCTCCCAATATCTTCCTGTTATTTTTGTTTCGTGCACACTGTGCCTACAAAAGTTATTAATATAATTAAAAATATAATATATAGTTTTATTATATAAAAAGAAACTAATCACAAAAGAATAAGTACCTGGACATCTTCTTGTCCCCAATAACGAATAAGTATCTCCCACTGATCAGTTTTACACGCGGAGGAGGTCTAGAGATAAGATTTTCTTCCCTCTGGTGCTCATCATAGTAATGACGCTTGATATAAGACTTTCAATTCCTCCACATCTCACCAACCGATCTTAAACAATTTTCTCTATATTCACTAGGGGCATCTGTGTTATCCTACAAAATTAAAATTTAATAAAATTAGTAATCATATAAAATGTATGAATATAAAAGACAAGAGTACTTATTTCGCATCTCCTTTCAAATATAATCTACAATTAAATACATAATTATAAAATAAAACTTATAAATATATTTTACCTGCACCTCTTTCCAAATGTGGTCTAGAATATATTGGGGTATTTCTGTCCAAGATGCATATGTCAATGGGACATATGTCCCATTTTTCGCTATTACCCCTAATTGACTCTTGAACTTACTTGCATTGGACCCACAAGGTTGCATATGAGCATCAAATACCAAAGAAACTTTCTGACCCGTGCCCCAAAACTCAATACCGTGAGCCGTGCCTCGACCTCTTCGTCTAGAAGTTGACTGACTCGAAATATCTAATTAGTATCCAAATACAATAATCAGATAAGATAGTACAATAATTTTAACTTTATATAAGTAGAATAAGTGATTTTACCTGCAACATCTGATGACTGTGGCTGAGATAATGTGGTCTCTGATTGCTGTCTATGTGGCTGAGTATTATATGCTGAAAATGATTGTTGCTATGACTCATCATGATTGGACTGAGATGATGAATAAGCCTGTAATCTATCCAACATGGATACACTATGTCTCCTCTTTGGAGCCATCCTATATGTAAAATATAAAAAGTAAGCATCATCTTCATCTTAACTAACAAATGAACAATAATAACTAACAAAAAGTAAATATACAGAATTTAACTAACAAATGAATAATAATAACTTACATACAAATTTTCATAATTAACAATGGTCATTCGTCTTCATCCATCTCAACATCATCTTCGATGGATCTCATATCATCTACAGTTGTTCCATCTACACCTTCTCCACCCAATGAACATCATCATCGCGAGTATATATTGTCTCATCTAAATGTTGCTCGTTAAAAGGCTCTGCTTGAGGTACTGATTTAACATTATTTGAACTATCTTTTGAATACATATCAAACAAATCTCTAACTGTCATCTTGAGAACAACACTCCATCCTGATTATACAGGATCTGGAATATAGCATACTTATTCTGCTTGACTTGCTAGAATGAATGGTTCATTTGAAACATCATTGTCATTATATAAAAGATGACTAAAATTGACAAGTGTCATCTTAAACTCATCTATCTTCTTCCCTTTGATATCATCAATCCAATCACATTTAAATAGCACAAATTGCATATCATTGGTATATCGAATCTTGATAATATCTATCAATCTTCCATAATAGGTTATATCTTCAATACTTGTTGCGCCTTGACAATAATTCCATGGCTTTGAGTGGTTCTCTTGTTATCCTTATCAAGTTTGCGAAATCGAAAGCCGTTGATGATATATCCACCATAACGTCGTACAAATTGGTCTGGATCTCTAGCAAAATGCTGAATTTCATCTGAGTACTGAATTTCAGATGTTCTTACCTATATTCAATATAATATTTTAAACTTTCAAATTATATAAAAATTAAATGATAAATAAAAGTTTTGAATTTGAATTGTTAGAAAAATTAAATATGATTACTTACATGCTCCATCAACCATGTGTGAAAAGTTGATACATGGATCTTTTCAATTTGATCATCTGATGAACAGGGCATTTGTCTTCTTAAATATTCAATGTGCTTCCTATAAATATTTTAAACAATATCTTGAATAAGTATAAATTTGTTAGTATATCTTACAAGTTGATTATAAAACTTACATTCGAATAGGAGTTATAGCATCAATATTTTGCAGCACATAACGATGAGCTTGCTCCCATGTGACTTCATCAATATATATTTTGGCTCCCTTTCCAATGGGACGACCTGAATTATTTCTACCATCATTATTCTGAATCGATCGATTTGATCTAGTTTCAACATCCTGTAAATATCTTGAACAAAAATTATACACTCTTCCATCAGGTATCCTTTGGCAATTGAGCCTTCCGGATGAGCTCGATTACGCACATAAAGTTTGAGCATAAGTAGATACCTATATAGATATAAATTAAATAAAATTTACATAACAATAAATTGAAATCGAAAGAGTATGACGTGCTTCATTTTATATAAATAATATTACTTTTCAATAGGATACATCCACCTAAATTGTACTGCTCCAGCAATGAGTGCCTCTTCTGCTAAATGTATAGGTAAATGCTCCATTATATCAAAAAATGAAGGTGGAAAGATCTTCTTAAGCTGGTAAAGTGTTAAAGCAATACGACCTTGAATATACTCTAGGTCAGCCATCTTGTTCACCTTTGAGCATAATTGTCTAAAGAAATTTGTTAACTCAATCAATGTCTCAACCACAACCTTACCTAATGCTTTGCGTACAGCTACAGGAAGTAACTGTTGCATCAAAATATGATTGTCATGACTTTTTAATCCCCAAATACTACGTTTCTTTAAATGTACGCAGCGACTGATGTTAGATGCATAACCATCAGGGACTCTGACATTTTTTAGTACTTTTAGGAAGATATCTTTATCATCTTTGGATATTGTAAAACAAGCTGGAGGCAAATAAACCGTACCAGACACTCGTTGTTGTGGATGTAATGCTTTTCTTATACCCATTTCTTGCATATCATATCGAGAATTTAAATTATCCTTGGATTTTTTCGTAACCCCCAATATTGTCCAAAGTATATTGTCACATACATTCTTCTCAATGTGCATGACATCAAGATTATGCCGAATCAAATTATGCTCCCAATATAGTAAATCAAAAAATATACTCCTCTTTTTCCATCCAGACTTTTTTCCACCTGAAGTGCCTTTTTGATTTTCTTTAATTTTTTTCTTTACGAGGTCATTCTTTTTATATTTTGTGAGTACTCTATTCAATTGATTTAGTATATTACAACCTGATAATTTAACAGGCTTCCTTCTGTATTCTCCTTGACCATTAAAAGATATTCTATCTCTTCGAAATCTATGGATATTCGATAAGAACCGTCGATGCCCTCTATAACAAAATTTTCTACCATGTGACAACCATGTTGATTCTGTTTGATTGTAACAAGAAGGACATGCAAGTTTACCTTTTGTACTCCATCCAGACAAATTTGCATATGCAAGAAAATCACTAATTGTCCATAATAATATAGCATGAAGTTGAAACATCTCTTTTTTTGATGCATCATACGTAAGTACCCCTCTCTCCCATAATTCATTTAGTTCTTCAATCAATGGTTGTAGATAAACATCAATCTTATTGCCCGGTCCTTTTGGTCCATCAATAAGCACAGAAAGAATAAAGAAAGGTTGTTTCATAGACATCCACGATGGTAAATTATATGGTATTAGAACAACAGGCCAAGTGCTATGAGCTATAGACATTGATCTAAATGGATTAAATCCATCAGCTGCTAAACCAAGTCTAATATTTTGACAATCTGCAGCAAAAGATGGATTCCATTCATCAAAAGTTCTCCAAGCAATTGAGTCTGCAGGATGTCTTTGAACACTATCTTTTGTTCGTTCCTCCTCATGCCATCTCATTAACTCTGCAGTTTTTGACGACATAAAGAACTTCTGCAACCTCGGCTTCAATGGAAAGTACCGCACTTATTTTGCAGCAATCTGATTATTCTTAGTAGTATCATCATTTGAATCTTCTGTAAATTGTTTGTATCTAGAGCTCTGACATATTTGACATTTATCATGTCCTTCATCTTTGCCTCTAAACAACATGCAATTATTGGGACATGCATCCCATGTCTCATAAGTGAAACCCAAATCTGTGGTGATTTTGTTTGCTTGATAATATGAATTGGGCAAGCATACTCCTTCTGGAAATGCATCATTCAACAATTCTAGTAACAATATAAATGACTTATCTGTCCATCCACTTAGCACTTTCAAATGCAGTAATCGAACAATAAATGACAGTGAGGTGAATTTCATGCAATTTGGATAAAGTGGACGTTCTGCATCTTCAAGAAGTCTAAAAAAATCTTTTATTTCTTGATTAGACCCCTCGTGATCCTGATTCTCCATTAAATGATTAAATTCCATATTGTCATTTGACATTAAGATTCCAGTTGCCTCTTGTATCATTCCAACCATATCATCTTCCGTATCAAAAAAATCTCTACTTCCACAGTCTTGGTTAGACCTAGTAGAATAGTACGTCTCTCCATGATAAGTCCAAATCTTATATGTCGTCAAGAAATCTTTTGTAATAATATGTTGTTTCACTACATGTCGGTCTTCATAAAAATGATTTTTACACTTCTTACACGGATAATAAATCTTTGCATCGTCTGTCTGATTAACATATGCAAAATCTAAAAATTTATTGACCCCCTCAATGTATGTAGGTGAAGTTCTTTCTCGCAAATCAATCCAACTTTTATCCATAACTACTATCCACTGATACTGTTATCATTTTGTATTCCCTGAAAACCATATACAATAATTTTTTTATAAATATCAAAAAAAATAAAATTTATAAAAAAAATAAAATTTACAAGGATAAATATCGAAACAGATACAAACTTCTTAGTAATATAAAGATGATCTCTTAAAATAAAAGAATAATAAAATACTAAGTAAACTTTAAACAGAAGGATCTAATTTTAGACCTTTCAAAAGAAAAAGAAAAATATACTAGCAAATCTCTTTCACATATATGACATGACATACTAGCATAATAAAAGGAACCTTGACAAAAGGAGAGGAGTGAAGAGAGATTAATTTGTTGGAGTGGGTAGCCGAGAGAGATGGGGAGGGCTCCATGCTGTGACAAGGCCAACGTGAAGAAGGGTCCTTGGTCTCCTGAGGAGGACTCTAAGCTTAAAGAGTTTATAGAGAAATATGGGACTGGTGGCAATTGGATTGCCCTCCCTCACAAGGCTGGTAAGAGAGTGATTGAGGTCCTTATCTCTTTTTCTTTTCTATACCTTTCTTCTGGCTACCTGTTTAAGAGGGAACAGACATGATCTTCTTTTAATAGGAGAGAGAGATTTGGTGTCATTATGTGGATGATGGTAATTTGGCTGGTTTGATTGTTGACAGGGCTAAAGAGATGCGGGAAGAGTTGTAGGCTGAGATGGCTCAACTACCTGAACAATTAACACAATTAGATTTCCAAATGAAAGGAAAGGAAACAGCAATAGCGCCTCTGTCTCGGAGGCTTTCAATTCCTTTGTGGATAATCTTGAGTTGGTAGAGCTGGGGATGAATCAACTGTTATTCACTTGGTCAAATCATCGTGAATCTCCTTCAATGTCAACACTAGACAGATGCCTCGTATCTCCGGAATGGATTGAGCACCACCCATTGGTTGTGCTCGTGCCTTTCTTAAAACAACCTCCGACCACTTCCTTATTAAACTGAACTTCTATAGCCCTCCTCCTCTTAGAAAACCTTTTCGGTTTGAACTTTTTTGGGTCCAGAATTTTGAACTTAAAGATTTGATCGTAGCCTAATGGAAAACTGCACCCACCTGCCCTGATGCATCTACCACTTTGGTTATGAAATTACGATAGGAGGCTCAAGGTTTGGAACAGAGCAACCAATGAAAATATTTTGAGAAAAAACTCAAATAAAAGAGCAAATTCTTGCCCTCGATGCTCAAGAAGAGAGCAGAAACTTGTCCTCTACGGAACATGGTAGAAGAAAAGCACTTAAGGATCAACTGGAAAATATTTTGCATGCAGAGGAAACTCTGTGAAAGCAAAGATCACATGTTACTTGGCTATTGCAAGGAGATTGCAACACGAAGTTTTTCCATGCCTATGCCAGTGGACAAAGGAGGAAAAATCTCATTACCAGCATCGACTGTGGAGGATCTACAACTACCAAGCCAAGAAAAATTGAAGACTCCTTCATATGGTCCTATTCTAAATTGCTTGGTAAAGCCTCTTCAACGATATCAATGGCAGACTGGAAATCTGTTTATCCAACACAGATGCCGCAACCACAGGTGCTGGATAACCCATATATAGAAAAATTAAGGGTTAAACGGAGACCAAGACTGGAAGATGGAACAAACTATATATTCCCCATTAATTTGTTCTCTCTATTCGGTTGACATCGAAGAGGGAGGATTGAGAAGGAGAGGGAGGGATCGTACCTGATCGGGCTGGGGCACGCCGAAGAGATTGGGGGGCACGCCGTGGGGAGGGGCACGATGGAGAGATCGGGGAGCATGCCGAGGTTTGGAGCGGCACGATGGAGAGATCGGGGGGCACGCCGAGGTTTGGAGTGGAAGAGGAGGAGGAGGCGCAGTAGGGTTTGGAGAGGAGAAGAGGAGACTGCGGCAGGAGAGGAGAAACTGAGAGTTGAGCGCGGGCGGTGGGATGGGGTTTTATTTTTTTTTTTTACCGCGGTACAATGCCATCGCAAAAAAGAAAATTAGGCACGATGTTAAAAAGTGTAGGTGGGAGATTTTTTATCACGACACAATGCCGTCACAAAAATAATATAAAAATTATGGTTTGATTTTTTACTACTGCAAAATATCATCTAAAAAAAAATTATATATATAAAAATTATAAATTATTTACCACGGTCTACTGTCGTGGTAAAAATCGTAGATTATTTATCACGGTGTATTGCCATCGTAAAAACTCTATTTTTTACTACAAAATTTGATTATCATTGCAAATAATAATTAAAATTTATATCTTATTTACGAAGATTTTTTGCCGTCACAAATAAATTTTTTGCGACGGTAAATAAACCATCGCAAATAAGTCCGTCACTAAAACACCTTCTTTTTGTAGTGTATTGAATGGAGATGGTTTGCACGGAGCAAATTTTCAACTAAGACCTGCTATCAATTCCTATTGGATGGATCGGGATACGTCTGTGCTTTAGCAAACTAGTTTGGAAAATCAATAGATTGTGGAAGGTGAAATTCTTCTTGTTCCTGGGATATCTCTGAAAAACATAGACCAAAGCTTACCTTGTGAAACGTGGATGACAAGGTACAACAAATTACCCGCTATGCGATTCTGCCCAGGAGACAGCCAACCACTTATTCCTCCAATGTTCATATACAAGAAAGATATGGACAATATTCCGTGACGAGCTTTATCTTAAGAAGTTCCCCCAGTCTCAAAGAGTGCTATAGAGCGACCGGAGGTTAGACAAACCCATAAATTTGCTCAGAAAAGGGATGGGCATCCTACTGTTTGCAAGAATCTGGGCTATATGGAAAGAACGAAATAAGAGATGCTTTGAATTTCATGCCTTCCTTCCTGGCATAATAATGAAATGCATTAGCAGGCTCTTCACCCTTTGGACAGATCAAATCATTGGAGCAGACTCCGTACGGATCCAACAAATCAGGAGTTCAGTTAAAAAAAATTTGGATTCATCAACAGTGCCATAATCAGGTAATCCAGATTTATCAGGTACTGTGTCTGAAAACTCAACGTTATCCCGGGTGGGTTACAGATTTTGGTATGAGTTTGCATCAACAGTGCCACTGCTCAATTCGGTACCAGCTAAAGCAAGATCAATTAACTAGACTGAATGCCAAAAATCGCAAATATATGATTACAAAGACTAGGAGACAAGTATTGGAACACCAGCGACTTCCATAACATAGACTATAGGAAGTTCCCTACAGGTCTGTAATGGACCTGTAAATATTTTATTGTAACAGACCTTCAAATACCTTTTAAGTCTTTCAGATCTTTTGGTTTTTTTCAGGTCTATTTATATACTTCAATTTTCAGGTCATTTAGGTCATTGTGGGGGAGTTTCTGTAATAAGATCTAGAAACCCCCGCTGCATGTGGAGAACGTGTCCTATCGCATGCACCTCCATGCCTACCAACTACTACCACTACTATCTATCTTAATATATTATTCTCTGGTGGAAGCAACTTACTTCCTCCATTTCTTTCAAAAAAAAAAAATAAAGTGACCCACCAGGAAGAGAGACAAGGAGAGATGATGAAATCAAAGCTATTATATATTATGTCTTCCATTCTGTTTTGTTGTCTCATGCCATCCACATCTGAATACCTTATGATAATTAAGGAGATGAACTACAAGGAGTAAGATGCCCGCAGTTGCCCATTTGTTGGCAATAAGAGTGCAGAGCACCTTGTTGGACCTTTCAACTAGTTGTTGATGTTTGGTTGATGATTTGTGTTGGTTACAACTTAGGACACGGTCTTGATTAATTCCACCATCTCTTCTTTTGCTCAAAAAAAATTTCCACCACCCCCAAGGATTGCATCATTGGCCAAAGCATCAAGACTGGATGGACCTAACTTTGAAGAGCTTTTTTTTTTTTTTTTTTTGGATGAAATTGAGTTTGAAAAAGCCTAACTGAAGATATATTATAGATAATATAAATTTACAGCATTGTGACGTTGGGTTTAGTCAGATGAGGAGAGATACGGTTTCTCTCTTCAGCAAAAAGTTGTTGATGGGATTACAGGTTATAAGTTAGCAGATCTGTAGATTTTTCTGCTGATTGGTTTACAGGTTATCATCCTGAAAAGTTTGCAGCAGTAACCTATCCAATTTTTTGAAGAGTAGAGTGTCAATAGGCAGAACCATTGAGGTGGTTAGGAGAAAATCAGCTATGTTGCAAGTGAGTTGCAGCAAGCAAAAACAAGATATCTTATGTGTGATCTATTCCTAGTATCGCATGCAACAGAGTCGCCAACCTATGCTGTGATAGATTGAGATACCGTGGAGATAGTCTTATTGTTGAAATGGGAGGAATGTGATGTCCAGGAAAGAAATAGCTTTGAGCATTGGAGTGCAACAGGCTTTGGGACATAGGTATGAAAGTCGAAGCAATGCTTATTACACTCCTTCCAAATAGACCATAGACTTGCTGTTAACAATATATCCAACCCTGGCAATATATTTTTCTTACAGCCTTGCAGCCTCCATGTAGACCATAGATCCTCTAAAGTATTGGGTAGGTCATCCGAAAGGAAATCTTTTAGAAGCATGTGCTAGATCCTTCTTGAGAATGTACATTGCATGCATAGATGATCTGTCATTTTGTAGGCATCATCACATAAGGTGCATATGTTTATTCCATGCCAACCACGCTTGACAAGATTGCTTTTGGTTAAGATTTTGTCATGATAGGCAAGGTGAATGAAGAATTTGATCTTCTCAGGGATGTTTACTTTTCATAGAATTGTACTAATGTATGGTTTGATTCTGCTATCCTTTAGGAATCGGTAACAACTTTCGATCAGAAATTTCTTATCGGAGAACTATCGCCATTCCACTGTATCTGAATGATTGGAGAGCTGAATTGTCGACAGACAGTTCTTTAAAGTATGAAACTCTGGGAGGTAACGTAACTCTGGGAGAAAAAACCAACTTTCACTATGTGCAAATCTATCAATGACCTCTACCACGAGAAGATCCTTGTTGGTTGAAAAAGTATAGATCAATGAAAATTGATCCTTGAGTGGTTGTTGGAGCAGCCAAAAATCATGCCAGAATGAAGTATGCCTCCCATTTTGAATATGAAATTTCACCAGATTGTGAAATAATTCTTTGACCTGGTGAACACTTTTTCAAAAATGCGAGGTTCTCTGCCGAATGTGTGTTTGTAAGAAAAGAGTTTGGCCTTTATAGTAACCTTTTTCTATGAGCAACTGCCAAGATTTGGATGATTCAGTGAATAACTTCCACCACTATTTGTAAAAGAGAATCTTATTTAGTAATTGAAGATCCAAAATTCCCAAACCACCATACTTTTTGGGATGGCAAGCTAAGGTCCATTTGATGAAATTTTTCTTCGATTTTCATTTCTCTTCACCACTCCATAAAAAATTACGTGGGAGTTTATCAATCTGTTTGACAATGCCTATAGGCAGAAGAAAGTTGTGCATCCAGTAGAAAGCACCTGGTGAGATAACAGAGTTAATCAAAGTCACTCTTCCGACGATTGACAGCAATTTACCTTTCCAAGTCGCAAGTTTTTTCAGTATTTTTTCAATCCATGGAGTCCAGTCGGCCTTCTTTAACTTATTGTAATGGAGTGGCATACCCAAGTATGTCATTAGAAATTTAGCTGTCTAACTGCCCAAGATTATTGCAATCTAGTTTTGCTATTCTAGCTTTAATCCGATGCCCACAATTATTGATTTCTGAAAGTTAATCTTCAATCCAGTAAGTAATTCGAAGGAATAGAGTATGAATTTGAGTGAGGTGACATGATTCTCTGGAGACTGCAAAAGATGAGTATGTCATCAGCAAATTGCAAACTTTGAAAATCTCCTAAAATTTTCCTTGTGCTAATACCACCAATCAGTAGTCGGTTTGTTGCTATCTTTAGGATTTTATTTAAGACATCGGCAACAAGATTGAAGAGTTGTGGTGATAGAGGATCCCCTTGGCAAAAATCCCTTGGATGCTTGAATACTTTTCCAGACTGTCCATTGATTATAATGGAGGACTTGGCAATTGAGATGATTTTGTGAATCTAGGTGCACCACCTTTGACTAGAGCCTCTTGCATTTAGAAGATCATGCAGAAATGACCATGAAACATTGTCAAATATTTTCTCGAAATCTAGTTTATATACAAATCCTTGAGCCTTCATCCTATTTGCCTGTGAAATAATTTCAATCGCTACGGCAAAAGTATCTGTGATGTAACATCCTTTGATAAAAGCTGATTGGTTGGTTGAAATCCATTCATTCAATTTCCTAGCTAATCTAATTGAGAGCACCTTGGACAGAATCTTAATAACACCATTCATCAAGCTAATCAGTCGATAGTCTTTGGTTTAGCAGCTATCCCCTTTCTTTGGGATAAGGGTGATGAAGGAGTAGTTAATTCTTTCCAAGCTGGTTCGGTGATCATAAAAATTTTGAAAGAATTTCAGCATATCAGTTTTAATGATGTTCTAGTAGCGCTTGTAGAAAGCAAACGAGAATTCATCTGGACCCGGTGCTTTGTAAGAGGCCATTTGAAAGATGGCTAATTTTATTTCATCCTCACTGAAGGGGCATCCAACTCCTGCAGATCTAGTGGCCATCCGGGTATAGGGTTTTTCAATCGACAGTGATATAAAGTCATGCTGAATTCCCCAACAGACTTCGATAGTATTCTCGAAAACTGCCATGAATTTTCCTCTGGCTCGTAACAATTTTCTCATTATGCAGAAGTTCAGAAATGACATTCTTTCTCCTCCTATTACTAGTCCACATGTGGAAAAACCTGGTATTCCTATCTCTATTGACGAGCCAATGGATATGTAAACATTGTTTCCATAGAATCTCTTCTTGTTCAAGTATCAGCTCCAGTTCTATTTTTAAAGAGTGCCGCTCAGTAGTCTCGAATACCAATAAATTTCTGTCTTCTTTTTGCCTATTGAAGAGCTTTTTAACTACTAGTATCAACCCACTATCTCTACATCTTATCAGAGAAGGTGGAGGGAAGTGACTGATAATAGGAAACAAAATGAAATATTGGAAGGCTAATTCTACGATATATGGACAGAAAAGGAAGTAACTTGAAATTATGGAAGAAAACTTAGCATTTAAATGAGTTTTAGATAGGAAACTAACGGTGTTGTTGATTGGATGGCGGCTTACATGGCCAATTACACCATAACCATATTCTGAAACTCCACAATTGATCTTCTTACTCAATTTTTTAAAATTTTTATTTTTTATTTTTGTGGATGTATTTATTTTAGAATGATTTAATTTCATCCATTTTACCAAAACAAAAGACTTTTAGATCATGGTACATGATAAAGTTGTAAGGAAGTTTATCGCAACATTTATATTTCTAAATTCTTGGACTTTATAACCATTATTTATCACCCAATCCACATGTTTCATAATTAAATTTCATTGATAGTATTGAATAATTCAATATCAAGATCGTGATTTAATTAATGAAGCACTATGAGTCATCCGTGGGGGGAAGACTTTACTCTTTCCTTTGGAAGTTAGGACTATATAGTACAACCATGCAAAAGAGAGCACGTTAAATAGAATTGACATTAGCAAAGGAGGAACTTAACACCATAGTCCTTTCTTTGACTAGACTTTGACGTGCAGTTCTTTGACCAGTATCATTTAGATTTTAGTCCTCCAGATACTTATATTATCCCTGCACATAAATATGTTCATCTTGCATATAATTGTTTATCTTTGCACATACTTATATTTATGGGTACATAGTTATTTGAAACTATATATGTATTGAAGATCATGTGTATTAAGATTTTTTTTTGATAGAAAGGGAGGGGAACCCACCCTAAATTTATTCTAGAGAAGGGGTGTTTTATGAACAGAAGTCCCAGCATAGGACATAATTATATGTAGACTATGCTGGTGGGAC
This sequence comes from Elaeis guineensis, assembly GCF_000442705.2. Taxonomy (NCBI): domain Eukaryota; kingdom Viridiplantae; phylum Streptophyta; class Magnoliopsida; order Arecales; family Arecaceae; genus Elaeis; species Elaeis guineensis. The sequence goes on along the minus strand of NC_025995.2, from coordinate 27,379,532 downwards.
GCCATTGGAAACACCGAAGTAGTATCCCAACCTAAGTAGTTCGCTACGATGGTATTTACAAAAAGGTCCAAGTAGTGGATATGATTATCATATGACGCAGTCTTTTCCCATTCTCGTAACCAAAAGGACCACCCTTTATCTTATTTGCAGCTGAGTTGGTATAAAGCTTTTTGCAAAGTTCAGGTGCTGGTTGTCCTTGCTCTCCTGCATCCTTACTTCATCACTTGTTGGCGTTTAAGTTCCCAGTTAATTTATATCCACATCATTAAAAAGTATACTGCAAATTTTGGCTGATGCATCTTTAGCTTTCCCATTACAGATTCCCTTCCATTTTTGTTACATGCCTCTTGTTTTTTGAAATAGGGATGAGGGTGCGATGGCCACCTGCTTGAAGATTCTATTATTCTATTCAAGCCACATCCTCCAATAGTAGGTTGAGAACAAAGAGTCCCATGCCATTCTTTCCCATTTATCTTTGACGCTATTCCTCTAGACATTCTAGGATCAATTGATATCGAAATCATGGTTGATTGAACCCTACACAAGATCTGTTGCCACACCATCATTGCATACTTGCATGTTAGGAAGATGTGATCAACTGTTTCATCTTCTTCTCTGCAAAGAGGACAACATTGAGGTGCATTCCACTTTTGCTTCTTTAAGTTCTCCGCTGTGAGTAATTTATTCTTGAAAGCAAACCAATTAGAAATGTTTACCTTTTCTGGAATTGGAAGCTTCCAGTTTATGACACCAAATGCTGAACGTATCCCGCCATTGCTAAGGAACTTGTAGTAGAGTTGTACCGAGAATGTGTTTTTGCTACTCCATTTCCATAGAACTGAGTCCTCCTCCGAGGATAGAGATATTGGGTCCATGTTGTTTTGCAACTCAGAAAGTTCTGCATAGGGTCTTGAGTCGAGAAAGTGATTGCTCATTATATCGGTTTGTACCTCTTCAAGATAATTTGCTACTAAGAGCGTTGGATGCTTGGAGAAGAGGAATGCCAGAGGGAACCTAACTTTAAGAGGTTGGTCCCTGACCCATATATCATGCCAAAATGAAACCCGATCACCCTTGCCGAGGTTAAAATGGATGTTTAAGAAAAACCAATCTTGCATCTTCATGACACTTCTCCAGTAGGGTGAAGCAAATTTCAGAGACTTGTTGCTTGGTTGACTGGGTGGTGTACTGGCAAGACGAAGTTTGTGTTTTGGCTTCCTCCAAGGTCGGTTAGGTTCTCGAAAGTATCTCCACCACCACTTTGATAGCAGGCATTTGTTGAAAGAGATGTACGTTAATGATCCCTAAACCACCCAAATGCTTAGATCTACATGTATGCCACCAGCTTACAAGGCAGTGACCGCCACAACATTGTTGATTCCCTTTCCAAAGGAACTTCTACCTAATACAATCAATTTTTCTGATCACAGCTATTGGTAATTGCATTACGAACATCCAGTGTACCAGGATTGAGCTCAATGCAGCATTTACCAATGTTAATCTACCAGCCATAGTTAAAAGTTTCCCTTTCCGTGATGAAAGTTTCCTCTCAATTTTCTCTTCAAGAAATCACCAGTCTGATGCTCTTGTTTTTTTGAAATGCAGGGGGATTCCAAGATATTTTAATGGTAGGTTTGCTTTTGAGCATCCTAAGAGCTTTGCTATCTCATGGCTATGTTGTTTACTTACGCCCACACCACCGATGGAGCTCTTCTCAAAGTTGATTTTCAATCCTGTAAGGATCTCAAAGGAGTACCCTGTGAATTTGAGATGCATAATATGACTTTTGTCTGTGCCGCTGAAGATTAATGTGTCATCTGCGAATTGTAGACAAACGATTTTTTGGGTTGTATGTAATGGACCGATGCCAGCTATCATTTTGTTCACCCTAGCTCATTTTAGAATTCTGTAAAGTACATGCACTACCAGAATAAAGAGGAGAGGAGACATTGGATTACCTTATTTGAGCCCCTTTTTTGCTTAAATCCAATTGGTCGGCTCTCCATTGATGATAGGGGCGATCTTGCTATCATAAAGAATTTTCTGTATCCAATTGCACCAGTTTGATCCAAATCCTGGAGCCTTCAGAAGTGTGAGCAGAAAATTCCAACTAATGTTATCATATGCCTTCTCAAAATCAAGTTTGATGATAACTCCTTCATGCTTAAGTTGTCTACAATGGGCAATGATTTCAGCTGCCGTGATAAAGCTATCAAAGAGTTGCCTGCCTTTGATAAATGCAGATTGGGATTGAGATATTAGATTTTCCATGTGCCTACTCATCAAAGATATAGAGCCTTTGAGAAGATTTTGATAATGCCATTAATGAGGCTAATAGGCCTACAATCACTAGTCTTTATGCTCTTTCTTCGGTATTAGTGTGATAATTGAGTGGTTGAGCCGAGATAGATTAGTAGAACCATCATGGATTGCCACAAAAAGTTTACAGATATCATCTTTAATCACTGGCCAATAGTGTTGATAGAAGGAACCAGGGAAGCCATTAGGCCCTGGTGCCTTGTCTTTTCCCAAACTCATCATTGCTGCTTTAATTTCATCCTCTAAGAAGGGACCTTCCAAATCTGATAAGTCCACTGGGTCATCACGATATAAGTTTCCCCAGTCCAACTCAATCTTTGGTTGAGAACTTGAATTACCAAACAATACTGAGAAGTGATTACAGAATGCTTTTTTGATTTCCACTGGGTCATCCGTAGACACTCCATGCCATTCAACTCGGTTAATGTGATTTTTCTTTCTTCGTGCACTTGCCTGTATGCGAAAATATCTAGTATTTCGATCACCATGCTTCAACCATTGTACCCTTGAACGTGTCTCCATAAAATTTTTTCTTGCCTAAGAATAGCGTCTAGCATGTCTTTGAGTTGGGTTCTTTCCGCCTATTCATTAGTAGTGAGATTTCTAGCTTCTTCTTGTTCATCTAACCAGGCTATCCTCTCCTTTGTTTCATTTTTTTTCTCGTAATGTTTCATTTCAATTTCTATTCCAAACTTTCATTTTGGATATGAGGAATCCAAGTTTCAAGACAATGTTTGTAGGTGGACCCATGGCAACTGGAGGCACTAGCCCACCACTGTCGAACTAAATCGTCAAACTCTAGGATCGTATACCCAAAGTTCTCGAATCGGATTGGTCTTCTGCAGTGATTTGGTTTTTGTATTTCAAGAAGGATTGGACAATAGTCAGACGTTACTTTGGTCATGGGTGAAAGCACTGCATACACAAAAGCTGAGACCCAATCCAGAGATGCAAGACACCGATCCAGTTTGGCCAGGGATGGGTTATATCTATGGATTGACCATGAAACTTCCTGTGGGTCAGCTGCAATTCCACCAAAAAAGTAGATTCAACGAAAGAGTTGAATATTCTGGAGGAAGCTCTACTGCTAGTAGCACCCTTCCTTTCAGACACGTATCTAGTTTGGTTGAAATCCCCAGTGAGTATCCACGGACCACTCCATGATGCCCTGATGTTCCTAAGTTCATCCAGAAATTCTTTCTTAAGTTGAGGATCTACCAGGCCATACACATTTGTAAGCAGCCACTTAGCTGTGCTCTAGATGGTTGAGGGGGAGTGAATGGTACTTGGTGAATATTTTCCTTTGTTGAGGAGCTGTCCTTCCACTTCTGTTGAGCACCATGCTATAATGATCCCTCCGGATGAGGCTGTGGTATTCACCAGTTCCCACGCATCCATCCTCGCCCCACATGATGAGGCAATTAGCTGAGGACTGACTTGTTCCCATTTCGTCTCCTAGCAGCAAACAATGTTACACTTTGCTTGCTTTACAATATCCCTTACCATACGTCTTTTAGGGGCCTTTCCTAACCCTCTAACATTCCAACATAGCAACGCCATGATTTTTTAAGAGAGAACCTGTGCATAACAATGGCAAAAGATAAGCCTATAACTTTGTTGAAGATGTCCCATGGCCATCGCTGATATGAGGAAGTAATACCATTACCTGGCTCGCTTGAACTTCAGAGCTCTGAGGTGCACTCTTGGAAGCGCTCGACAAAGACTTTGAGTTGGTACTCGATGGACAAATAAGGTAAATGTAGGGAGGTTCCATTGCTTGTGATATTGAGATGTCAGGGATGAAAAAATATTCGTTACAACGGTGGTATCATGTTAAATCTATAATAAACTAATAAAAATTTTTATATTTTATCGATTATCATATATTTTATTGGTTTCGTAGATAATACCTCGTACTATCCTTTTTATTTCACTCATTTTCGATTATTTGGTTGGTTTGTTACAACGGTCACGTGGTATTGCCGTTGCAATGAAAATTTACTCGTTAGGGACTGAAAATAAAGAAACCTTTAAACTGGGAAGCGAAAGCTCAAGTTCCAACCAACAGGGACTAGAAGTCATAATCCAGTCAATGGGGGACCCGCACATATGCTCCCGGCGTGGTAGATGAAAGACAAGTGCTTTAGAATATTTAATAGGTGGTGCATCTAATCTTAAGTTTGTATGTTTGGCTTTCCAAAATTATACACTTTATATTTTAGTGCTTGTTCTTGTCCATTTTGATCATGTATATACTATAGTTTATAACTTGCGGCTTTTAGACCATAATTAGTATATTTGTAGCTATCGAATTTCATGATTTTTTTTGAGCTTTGATCCAAAAAATGCCTTTGAGGGAGAGAGAGTCTCCTATCCATATAAGATAGAATACCTCTGACTCACAACCGACGTGGATTAAACTTCCTATAACAGTGTTTGCCTAAAATTTCATTTATTTTTCTTATCAGTGGATTGGCTTTTGAAAGGTTAGCTCCAATGCAACTATTCACCTTGGGCTTTCCTTTCTTGATTTGGATCTTATACACATGCTAATCAGTGCTTTGTGTTTGCAATAAGGTTGTGATCAACCTTCTTACTTTGTATTTAATTTGACTTGTATCTGACCAAATAGATTGTGATTGAACAAACTAAACAAGGAATAAAATATATAGGACACATCAATGAACGTATCTTTTGAATTTGGTTGCCATTATATCAAGAAATTCTATAAGCTTAAAGAATTGTTTATAAGCTAAAGACACTTTATTGAGCGGAGTTAATGCTTTAGAGTAGGTTAAAAAGTTTTAGGGATTTTATGGCCTTTAAAAATCATGTGATGCAGGTGACCTATTAATTTTGTAGCAATTATGTTGTAGATAATTGGACTAGTTTACCCATTTGCTTAAGAATAAAGCACAATATAATTAAAAATATAAACAACCTATGGACTGCAGGTTTTAGCTATAACATTTCGTGAGACAAAGGTTTGGAGAAAGTTAAATAAGACCCCCTTAAGCTCCATGTTGTCTATACAATTGATAAAAGCGGGCTAAACTTTGGAATATCAGCCTAATGATTTGCTTGGATTTGCATCATGTGAACTGTGCGCACTGACTATGCCAATAGTTGGTTCCCTATTAAGGAAAAAAGAATAAAAGGAAAGAACTATACTAATAGCTAACAAGGGAAAATAAACTTTGTTGGCATTTAAAATTTTGGTTGAATGGTTTGACACTTCTGCAAGATATTTGGCTAAAATTAGTCAATTTTTTAGGGCCAAGCTTCTTGTGTCGCTATTTAACTTCTTCGAGGAATTGAAATCTATTTGACAAGTCTCTATTCTAGATCAATAATATGTATAATAATTTTGGTAAGGGAGGTTTGTCCCTTAATTACCATCAGAGCATCCACTCAAGTTAATTTGATGTCCAGCACATATTCTCAGCAAGTTAAAGTCTTCATATCCAATTTGCTAACATTGTACAATAAAAAACTATTGATCCTACAATTGATTTTATAATTACAAAATATTGATAATTATGAATCTAATTATGTATTTGAAGGATAGATATAGGATTTTTCAAGTGCTTGAAATGGAGAATTCATCTATGGACAAATCCTAGAGCAAGCTAAGTCAAGGCAATTCAAAAGAGAAATTTTAAATTTTTGATTTATGGAGTTGACCCCAGAAGGCTAGGAGCTGACTTTGAACTAGAATAGATAGAAAACAAAAGAATTTTAAGTTTTAAAAATTTCAAGAGTCGATCAAGGAGAAGAGGAGTTGACTCTGCACAGTTGGAGCAGACTGGCATGCGCTTAAGTCGACTCATGATAGACAAGAGTCGACTCTCTCACTAAAGATAGAGAACTATATTTTTGGTATTCTAGCTTGAGTCGACCCATAAAAAGCTCGAGTCGATCCTAGGATAGGTCGAGTCAACCCATAAAGATGGCGAGCCAACTCTGTTAGCAAAGATAGAAAGCAAGATTTTCAGATCTTAAAACTGAGTCGACTCCTGAAGAGGTCGAGTCGACTTGTGGATAGCTTAGTTGACTCC